>NC_134648.1:59629754-59932458 GCF_030463565.1 Pelecanus crispus | reverse complement strand
TAACTCCCAGTTTTGGAGTTGCTTCAAATCCTATTTCAACTTTACTGGGATAAAAGCACTACGTGTTGGGGTGCTTCCTTCTGTATTGTGTAGACTTCTTGGGACCGCAGGATGATGAAGTATGGACAGTCTCCAGCCAACTGTCAAAACCAGAAATGTGTCAAACAATAATTCTCCCAAATGAGAAGACAAGGAGCAAAATGAGATAAAGAGCAGTGTTTGCCTCTCCACAGCCAGAGACAAGTGCAGAAAGATGCTGCTGCTGTCACAGCAACAGGTTACCTCAATATCTTTCACAGAGTGGGGACGGCATTTGTTGTTATTTTGGCTCATCCCATCTGCATTGCCCAGTTGAGTATCATATTATATATGTGTATTTAAAATGCTGTTTATCTGGCAGCTTAGTGCAGTTTTGGCTGAGGTGGAGAACCACAACTGTGAAGCGGATGGGTCTTTGTTGTCACGTTGCTCCCCGTGTCACTGCAAAGCAGCAGTGTCTTTGCTGTAATTGCTGAAGACACCTTTCCTCTTCCCAATTAAATTCTTACATGATCCCTTGATTGCTCTATTTCTGACGCTGATAATTTGGTAACTCCTAACAAGCCCTGACTGAAAAGTAATCAAAGTCACTCTTGGGTGTGAACCCAATGTTTCTTAACCACCTTGGGCTTTTATTCCCATTTGCGTAGTGGAATTTGTAGGGAGGATCTATTTGTCAGCGTATCACTGAATCATTAGGAGGGTGACAAGACTGCAGTAACTCTTCCTAGGCAATTATGTATGAAAGGTTGTCAGTATGAGTAGTATGGGAAGCTAAAAGCCTTAATTTTCATTTGGAATTGAAACCCTAATGACTTTCCACTCCCACAGCTCATAAAGACCTTGTTTCAGCCTCAAGTTGACCAAGAAAAAGGTGGGGGAGGCTCTTTTATTGCAGACTTTTTTGTGCAGGATTTTTATGAAAAAGCAGATTTATGAGTCACTGTTCTTTGTATAAAAGATAATTACTGGAGTATGAACCTCAGAAAAGTGACATTTTATGACTTCGCTGCTAGCCACACAGTGCGAGCTTTTGCTTTCTCTCTTTTCAATTAGTTAAGTTAAACAACATCTCAATTCGAAAGGATTAATTATATTCCTGTTTGTTGTTCGCCTTATACACTAAATGTTTTCTATATGTAAAGCTAAGCAGCGGAGAGGGGGAGAAAAAGGATCACCCCAAGTGAATGCTGTTTAATTATTTAAAATCATGGGTGTAGATCCTGTGGGGTTAAGTGGATTGTTGTATTCGGTCACATCCATTACTCGCAGAGTAGTAAGGAAGAGAAACTGGATCACGCAAATCCTTTTGTTAACCCTGGGAGCACAATTAAGTTCCTCTGGAAATTTGTTCTTTAAAAACACATTCTTCTAAACAGCAATGTTGTTTAATCCATGCTTAAATGTAAAGCTATGTGTTTATCCACTTCTGTGTGTTTTGTTGGGTTTCTTTTTTTTTTTTTTTCTATACGGGAGCATTTTGTAACGCAGTAGCATCTGCTGCCTAACGCAAGTGAGAGCTGAGGGTGGCTGCGGATGTAGCGGTGGCGTGTACACGCCACAGTCCTGCTTTGGCTCTGCAGCAGCAGGTCAAGAGTTTGCACAACGGCAAGCGATCCAGAGCATCTCCATTTTTGGGGATCCACCTGGGATACCTGAAGGGCATCTTCTGTTGAAAGGACAGGTGCTCAGCATTTTCAGAGTATTAAGTATTCTGAACGTGATTCAGACTTTGCTCTTGGAAGTATCTGAGGTGACTAGCTAATTTTCTTGGCCATGGGGCTGTGTACTTGAGAAAGCGTCACTGCAGACCTGTAAATGCCTTCTGTCCGTAACAGCGTAGGTCCAAGAAGCTTCCTGATCCCACAGCTGTGGAGACAAGCCTGCTTGGAGTCCTGCAAGATGAGGAACGGCTCACGTAAACAGCAGCTGATGCAGTTGTTGGAGAGGCCTCTGTTTTTCCTTTCAGACCGTTATAGCATGTTGGACGGGGAGGTTTCTGACGGAAAATCTGCTGTCCTGTCCTTTCTTTCTGCCTTATTTGGATAAAAGTTAGAAGGCTGTCCTTTTTTTATTTTTTTATTTGGCAGTTCAAAGTAAAGCAAATGCAATAGTTTTGGGAAAGGCTTGGAACTGGCCCTGTAAAAGGAATGTTATCTAAAGGGTAAAACTCCGTGACTGTGTTGTGATGTTTAAGGATGGCGATATTTGAATTTGACCTTTTCTTTTTAAATGAGAGATTTCATATCTGGATTTAACCCAAAACCATATCAAACAGCAAAAGGACCGGGTTGTTCTGTGGAAAACAACATCTGTAGAGCTGGAGGGAAGGGCTGGGCAGCATGGAGTGCGTGGCCTGGCATGGGTGGCCACGGAGGTGCCGAAATCCCGGACCTGCTGGAGGTGGGTGGAGAGCAAGAGGGCAGTTGGGGGGAGAACTGTCAAGCTCCCATGAAGCTCTCATGCAGCCCTTGTGCTGAGCTGGGGGCGAAGATGTCCTCACGGTGGGTGAGGAGTGGGCAGCAAGAGTTGCCTGCCTAACTCAAGATGGAGTTGGAGACCACTGCAAAGGGGTGCGGCTGCAGCCCAAAGGAGGAGGTGGAGTAGATGAGTCCAAAGATGTGGTTTGGGAGCTAGCTGTTATTTTTAGCAGCCAATTTCATTGAACTGGAGTGAACTCCCTCCAGCACAACATTGATGATGGTGCCTGGAGCTATAAAGATTGTATTTTGATCAGCACGTCAAAAGCAAGTCTACCGCTAGTTATGAATACATTTTCAGAATTGCAAGCGAAGGAGATCCCAGAATAATAATGGGCAGAAAAAGTTGCCTGAAGGGACCAGTTTCCTTGATAAGTGCTGGAGGAGGTGTAGACCTGAACTTTACACTCCTTCCCATCTCAGGTTTTTAAAAATGTGCAAACAGATCTAGTACCTGAGTTTTGAACCTGTTGAAATCCTGAGTAGACGTAATGCAAGATGTCAGGAAAACCAGTAATTTGGAGTAATGATGGACTTTTGAAAACACAAATGCTCCAGTTGAAGATGTGTGGGATAAATAAGGAAAAAAAGTGCCTGTGTGTCCTGTGCTGTATATCGCTGACCCAGTTCATTATTCAGTGATGAAGTCTGATCTGTATGTTTCGAATGACAGATCTGGGTTCTGAAGTGCTTATGATTAGATTAAGACTGTGTAGTAAACCTTAATGGTGCATGAAAAGCTACTGCTGGATTTGCAGTAATACGTACTTTTCTGCCTTAGAACAG
This sequence comes from Pelecanus crispus, assembly GCF_030463565.1. Lineage (NCBI taxonomy): Eukaryota > Metazoa > Chordata > Aves > Pelecaniformes > Pelecanidae > Pelecanus > Pelecanus crispus. The sequence continues at coordinate 59,929,153 of NC_134648.1, read as the reverse complement.
CATGAATAATACTTTATGGTTGCGTAACTCCTTCCAGACAAGGAGTCTAGGAGTGCTTTGTAAACGCTAATGAGTTTGGCCTCATAGCATATTTATAAGCCTGAGAAGTAGCATTATTCCCCTTTTTTATGGTTTGGATGTTGACTAGCCTAAGTGTGCAAAGAGCAGGCAACAGAGCTTTCATGTTCCGACCCTCCGTCCTGGGCCTTATCTGCAGGACTCAGTGGGCTTTCTAAGTGTGTCTGAGGCATGCTCAGAAATTTACTGCAGATTCAATCTAGTAAAAGGGTTGTTTTTTGCAAACCTCTCGGTATCCATTGTAAAGCAAAAAGCATTGTAATTATTTGATGGTAATTTCTTGCTCGCCTTTTCGTTCTACAGCAACAAGAGGTTGAAGCTAATCCTCTACTGGAATGAAATCAGTTTGGGCATTATGAATATCGTTTCCTTGCCCAGAACAAAGAGGCTAAGCTAATGTGAATGAAAACTTCTGTTATCTTTACATGGGAGTTGCAGGTGGGTAAGGAATGTGAGGTCAGCCGGGATTGGGAGCAGATAATTGCCTGTGTCAAAGGGCAGTGAGAGTGATGCCTGTGAAAAGCGCCCTGCAAAGTTGGTGGGATCAGGCGCTGAGATGGGCACACAGAGATTTTTCTCTAGCAGCTTCTTCAGATGTTCATCCCAGCATGTCTTTACTATTTGTACAGATTTATGTAGTGGGACGTTCTGCAACGTGAGCATCATGTGGGTTGTAGATAAATTTTATAAATGTTTTGCATGTGAATTCAGTGTTTGGTGACAATTGCCAGAAAGACAGTTCTAGAGGGAGAAGTCCCTCTTTAGCTGTAGGATGAGCATATGCAAACAGGCATTTCACATTCTGCTTTTGCATTCCTAACCTGAAAAGCTGCTTCCAGATCTCAGTGCTTTTTGAAGGACTGGAGACCAGTGAGGGTCTCAACTGTAAAGCTCTAGCTGTGGAGGTGGTGAGCTTCATGGTATGGATATACATCTACTAGCGGAGTTGTTTGGTAGGATGAGCAGCATTTGTGGTCTCAGATATTCCCTCTTTGCCCAAGGTGGTCAAGCCAGGAGACTAAGGGGCTCCTGAAGCTGCTTTCAAGCTCCAAGCTGGAAGTGATGGTGACTGTAGTGGAAGTTCAGCGAGGATTGGAAAAAGGAGAACATACCTGTATTTTCTACAGTAGTTTATTAGAAAAGACTTGGGGAGTTTCCTAGGAAGATTTACATATGGTTGATTATTAGTTTGTTGGCACAATGGAAACTGCAATAATAAGCCAGTTGGCACTTGAAAAAAGGTACAGATTTTCTTTTTTTCAGAGGCAACTGCTTTGTTTACTCTCTGTCGTTACACATGTAGATCAAACTTGTCTTGGATTTTGAGATGTTGCTGCACTGAAGAAGGCCATTTTTTAAGGCTTTTTACATCCAGTTAGCTGAGGTATACCAAGGGTGAATTTGGCTCGGGGTCTTGTGCTATGCAGGTTGTGACTATGTGAACATGAAGAGGGTTGTTTGGTTTCTGTCAAATTGAAACTAAGCATATGAATGGCAGCTGGGGTCATAAGGAGAAGGAAGGAAAGATTTGAAGTGTACAATAACGTACATTACCCGAATGATTTCGGGAAGACAGTTTCTGGGATATCAGTTGTCCCTTCTACCATGACATCCACAGACCCAGCGGTATGAGAGCCATACTACACCGTGTGTTCTGGCACCGAAATTGTGTTCAGTGTATTGCTGCACTTCAGACATGTGTCTCACTGAATTAAATGGCATTAAAGCTGTTGGCTGCTTCATATGACTGACCCGCGGTTTTGGTCTGATTCTGGTCTATTAAATGCTATATTGGCGTGTGACCTTTTTACTTATCTGGCTGCTTCTGGAACACAACCTAGCCTCAGCTCTTTAGCACAGAACAAAAGCTTTTTTGAAACGCTGCTTGTTCATGGCTACAAATAACAAACTTCAGGTGATTAGCAAGAGGCTTTGGCAAGTCATGCAGATACACAGGGTATTTCAGTATGTGACGTGGCATTCTTGCAGAGCTGGGAGCTGGAGCATCCTATAGAGAGGCTCTTAGTTGACTATGCAGTGCTTAATCTTTCTAATACAGCCCATAATGTGTAGTGAAAGATCTAGATAATGCAAGAAAACAGTTATTTATCTGGGATTAGCCTACATAAAGCATTTACATTGAGCAGAAACTAGGTCAGAATACCATTCTTTTGTAAATGGTGATGATGAATTACAACCTGATCCAAAGTCTTTTGAAGTCAAAAGAGCCTTTGTAGTTCCTTCAGTGAATGGACTTTGGACCCTGGACTTTGGCTTGGTGGACCCTTTGGACCCCTGGACTTAGTACTACAGTCTATGTCTATCAGTGCAAAGAAGAAAATCTTAGGTTAAAAAAAAAAATCAGCCCCAGCCCCCCAAGCATCCAAGCAAGCATACCAAATAAGCAGAGTGCAATTAATATCATATTTGTAACAAACTCTCAGGTTGGCTAGTTATCAATGCCTCCTTATGAAGAACAGCCTGCCTGCTTTTCCGAATCCCTGCTCTGCCAGCAGCGCACAAGGCATTTTCCCGATGATTTATTATGGTAGGAGCTACAGAGTAATCCTTGGTAAATAGATTTATACATGTGACACTCTACTGAATGGGAGATTTATACTTGGCTGTTCCGTTGCTGCTTATTACCATATGATGTTTCACTGAATGCAATTATATGTCTGCCTCTACTCTTTAAAGGCTAGAAAGGTTTCACAATATTACTATCTTCTTCTGCTCAGCAGAGCCTCACAAAGAGGCACTTTCCACCGTGACGGATGGGGTTTGCGGGTTTTGGCAGTTAGCAAGACTCGTAGAACTGTTATGCTGAAGGTGTTTTAGAAGTTGAGCTTAACTTTGCCAGCTGCCTGAGCTCTTGCAAAGTTTGTCACTGCAGAACTGACCTGGTCTTACAGGTTTTTAGCTGGGAAGATCCTCGTAACTCCTACAGGTCTTAGAGGACGTGTAGGTCTTTCCTCTTGATGAGCTTTGTGTAATGTATTCATTACACCAGCTGAAGATCAGAATAGAGTATTTTCTCTGACATTAGGAGAATGATTAGATTTTTGTTAGCTGGTGTTTTTCACCTAGTTTCTTTGGTGCAGATTCTCCTATTTAGTGCTGCTGTCTGCTACATTTTTAATCAGAAAACATTCTCATTAAACTAAAATAATTTATTTTCCCCTTTGGAAATCAATATGATGTAAAATCTTTTCAAAACAGTGGCTTAAAGCAATGGGATCTGCTAGGTATTTTACTTAGTGTAGATATTTTGAGAGATACCCTTGCTGCACTGAGGTCTGTGGCAAAACTTCCCTTGGCTTTCGAAGGACTAGGATTTCACTTCTTATTTTCTGTTTGCCCGTAAGTTTTCGTTCCTGGCTAGTGCATATTACATCTTTAATGATTTCATTTCAATGTGGCTTTTAGAAACTGTGACCTTTTTCGTCCATGGTCAAGCCCTGTGTTGCTGTGCCGTTGTGCTCTGAGACCTCATTCATAAACATCTCTCCACACACGGCTCTTTATCCCGTGTCCAGGGATGCGAGAGAATCCCAAACAATAGCGAGGCTGCGACAAAAGCAGCCATTGTGGAGGGGGCGCTGGGGCGGGAGCGTGGAGGGGCCCGGGAGCCTAGGCGGGCTGGGACCATTGTGCCCGTAATTGGATTTCTGGTGGCGGTGGCCAGCCGGTGGGAGCGGGAATGGGACCTGCCGGGGCAAGCATGCCACCGCAATAAACCTGGCAGTGATTGGAGGAAGCAGATGGCCTTTAAACCCTGTGCTGTTGAGTGAGACCTAATACAGTACAAATGCACCAGGTTGCAACTTTATTAGTGATTAGACACAGAGATAAGCCCCAGCACATTGCTTAATCTGCAGAGCCTAATTCCAGGCATTGAAGCCAGGGATGCTGATGCAGACCGTGCGCCTGGTCAGTCTGAGTGAGCCGGAGTGACTGCAGACAATTTGATAGGGAGTTTCTGGATAACATGGGTCTAGGGCATATTCTGATCAGCCTCTGCTGTGTGAGGTGCTGGGACAGGGAGGCAGGCACTGAAAGTGTGGAATTAGGAAGAGTCATACAACTGTTGTCTTCAAACCTGGCTTAACTTCTGTGATGGCTGATCAGAAGAGTATTCACAGCAAGCAAGTATTGGTCCTTCCTGACAAAAATAAGGTGAAGGCTACAGCCCAAAGCAACTTGTCAAGTGGAGTATTTAAGGGGGAAACAAACTCTTCTATATTTCCATTTTTCCATCTGAGGCTGTTCCTGGAGGCTCTGGAGCTATTCTGAGTTCTTCTCATCTTTTCTTGGACAGGGTTCCCTTTCCTGCAGCCCAGGGTAGAAGCTTAGATGGGTTTGGCCCACGGTGATTGATCTATGCTGGATGTTTTAGGCTGTGGCTGAATCCTACTAATGTGTCTGCATGAATGGTGGTGGAAAATGTTAGAGGTTGCAAGGAAAGATGAATCACCATAGGCCAAGGGTTAACACAGCAGAGCAAGTATGATGCCGTAGTATGCTCTGTTACTGAATTTCCTCCAAGGATTGCTCTTTGAGGGGCTTTGGCCTCACAGCATGCTGCAGAGATCTGCTGCTTAGTGCCATCCTTTAAACATAATGTGGGAGCCTCCAGTTGGATCGTATACAGATCTTGCTCTGTGTTACAAATATATGCATTGAAATGCTTGGCAGATTCACTCTGCAAATCCAGACAAGCCCATGCAGCCCTAACTTTTAAATCCATGGCTTGGAAATCTGCCTCTGAGAGCCACTGCAAAATTCCTTATCCTGGACTCTCTTGGGTGGCATCTGCCTTGTCTTCAGACCCACCTAGACAACCACACAAATATGATCTAAGAAACCAGCTTGCTAATAGCCATACCTTCTTAACTTTGTCAAACAGAGGAGCTCTTTTTGACCTTTATTTGGACAAACTGGTATTAAACTAATCCCACCTGATCTCTGTAGTGACAGGGTGACCTATTTTTTTTTAATCTTGTAAAATGGTGTTGTTAAAGTTACTGCATCTCATTGCCTTTGTCCCTTGCCTCCAGGCAAAACCCATTTCAGATTCCTGCTTCTCTAGTTTTCTCTTAGCCCTTCGTAACTGTGTTGTGACTTGTATTTTGGAACACCTGGCTCTGTATTTGGGGGTGAAAAGGGGTGAAAAGCTTCATTTGCTGTAAGAGAAGAAGTATCACTGGGATAACATTTACCCCCAAGAGGTGGCAGGCCACAGAAATTTCCTAGGAGAAACCAAAACCTTGTCCCTGTGATGTTAAACTCTCCAGTTAGTTAAGAGGTAATTTGGAGATGTTAAATTCTCTGACGGTCCGTTCAGAACTGGGGAGTGACCTGGCCAAGGCAGAGCTTTAGGTAAGACCTTGGCAGGTCCTAGGTCAGGGCCCCCGTGCCTGGGAGAGCACCTTGTTGGGCTGCTGTATCAACTTCCCTACAGCTTTGCATTGTTTTCCCTTTTATCACCCAGCCAGGGCTTGTTGTCTGTCTGCCTTTTGCCTCCAGAGTTTTGGAGAGGAGCCACTGACTTCCCTTTCTGTTCAAGGAAGCTCTGCATTGACTAGTCCCCTCCTCTGGCTAAAGAGGTGTGAATCGGAGGAGGAAGTATCTGTTGCTCTGAGCAAATCTGGGACTGGGCCTGAGCTGTTGAGGTCAAAATCTGTGGGTAGCAAACAGTGATGGAATCTGCATGCCTGGTGTCAGGTGGCATGTCCAGGGCCATTTCGGCATCTTCCCTGCAGGTGTAAAATGAGTATTATTCCACCAACCTTGTGTTTCATGTATCACCTTCCCTCAGGGTAGGATTAAACTTGGTTCTGGGGGTGCCTGGAGGAGGTGAAACAGGTCCTGAAGTGGGCAGAGCTCACTCTGCCCACACCTCTGTTGCCCGTCTGCGGTGAGCGGTATGTGTGAAGGTTTCCTGGACTGACACAAATTTTGGCTTTGCACATCTGCTGGTTTTGGTTTCGCTTGCACCTGATGCAGCCAGAGCACGCTTTGCTCCAGAGCAGTGTTACTGCTGCAGTAGACACCTCCTATGCCATACACTGCTGCTGGAGCTGATTAGAATAGGATTGGACTTAGAGCCTTAAGAGAAGCCTGAAGCCTAAAGCCTTCTGTAGCAGAAGAGGGGAACTCCCTGTTTCCTCTGTTGTCTTGGAAGGTGGTGGTGTGACTTCTTCCCACCCGCTTCCTTGGCGGTAAGGACAGCACAAGCAATCGATACTTGAGATAAATTGTATTTGCCTTATGAGAGAGTGTATGTGTCTCCGGAGGAGGCTTACTGAGCAGTGTGCTCTTCACCGCCTGCTGGCATCTCCTTTCCCTGAGCCAGCAGTGTTGCCGTCTTCTGCTGTGCAGCCCCTTACCCACCCGCGATGATGGGGGCTCCTGGGGCGTGCCGTGGGGCCAGCGGACGACTTTATTCACTAATCTCCAGACAGTGTAGCCTTAGTTAAATAAATCCGTGCCTGTAGGCAGCTTTCTGGGGCTTATTATAATACTAATTCAGTTGAATTCCTAATTAGAGACCAGTGGTTTTGTGTGGGTATTGGAAGTTGGTGTAACTTTCTTAGGGTGGAGGAATCATCCACCGAAAGCTGCTTTGGGTACAGCGGCTGAAATGAGATCAGAATCTAAAAAAAAGGTGTCTGTAAAATAAAACAACCATTTTAAATGTGTTAAAAAGCTGGTGTATTACTTCAGATCAGCCAGGGTGTGGAATTATTCTTTTAGTTGACTTTTTGTGCAACATCAGCAAGAGAACTGTGTAAACATGTCCACAGATGAAGAGATGTCTCTGCCTTGAAATACTAGGGAGGACAGTTTTTAAACCCAAGTCCAGTGTTATTTCTTTGGGTTAGGTGAGAGGGCTGATTCAGACAATTTGAATTAAGATTAAATAAAGACAGCTTTCAAGAGAGAGAGAATCCAAAGCAAGTCCTGCCTGACCCCTCAATATCTGTGAAGAAATCCCAGCAATATCCTTCTTTGACCATTGAAGGTTAGATGTGTCCAGAACAAGCAGAACTATGATTACAGCCCATGTATTTTAAAATTGTAAATTGGAAGAAGTAATCTGTCTGCACTCTGCACCGTGTTCTAGTTTAGGCTGATAATTTCTTCTATTTGTATTGCCTCTTCCATTTGAAAGGGCTACGTTGCAAGGGTTTAGTTCAGGGAGTGTTTGTGCATGTGGTTTTGTGTTGGTGTTGCACTCTATCATTGCTGTAATGGACCTCTGGAGGAATGTGATGCAATAGTTGATGCTGGCTATGCTGTTAAATAATAGCTTTTTCAGGAAGGAAGTGAAGAAGAATTTATGTACAGGAAAAACAGAGCAGGTATACAGAGAACAATAAAAATAGATAAGGTGTGATTTCATTAAAACAGTTGAGCCAGCTCCTATAGCAAAAAGTTGCTTGGGCTCTGTGATGCCTGCTGGTGCCCTCCTGCGTGCCGCCAGCATTGACGGCTCCGTGAGGATGGATGGCCTGGGCCTCAGGAGCGTGGGCACTCAGGAGGACACGACGGGGAGCGGGTCAGAGCCCGAGGGTTGTTCAGCCAGCGCTGCGCACTGGCAAATGCACACGTCCAGCAGCCCAAATGCAATGTCCTTGCAGATGCACTGCAAAAATCCTGCACTTGTCAGCATTTCGCGAGGGCGAGGGTGTTATCCCTTAAGTACAATTTTGGTGTGAGGAGCGCTTCTGGAGCTTGTTTATACTGGGAATGGACTGTGACCTGCCTTTTGATTGTACACTCGCTCTTGTCTAAATAGGTTTGTGCATTAGCATACTTAATTATCTGCCGGACACTGTCAACTTTTGTTTGGATAGCCTTCCTTTTGTATTTAAATGTAAATAAATACTGATGGAGTAGAACATGCTCCATCGGGGTTACCGGACTGAACAGGAGGCTGTGCCATGGCCGTGCTCCTGTGAGCTCCTCAAATAAACAGAGACCTTCTCAAGGGCTACCGGGAGAACTCCCCCACTGCTAATGTTAAAAGTAACCTATAAATCAAAGCATATCTCGCACTTCCCTCCCTTTGGCATTCCACTTTTGAAGGAGGTTTACTTTTGCAGTGCACGGCTGCAACGTCAGCTTTTGATTACTCCTTGCCTTTAGTCACAGAGATGTATTATTTAATTGTAAATACATTCGCATGAGAAGTGGTATCCTGTGTCTAAGCTGTTAGGAAGCGATTGCTGTTTATCTTGTCAAAGAAGCTTCTTACCCCTTTCTGTGGGCTTCACCTGAACATCCCCCCCTCCCCGAGCCCCAGCCCCTCTCTGCATTTCTCGTGTGCGGTGGGACCCCCCCAAAGCCTCCCAAGCGGGGCAGGCATGAAAGCAAAGAAATCCCAGCCGCATTCTTGTAAAGAAGCAGACCACCTACGTGATGGGGCACCTGGGCATGTAGGTCAGCAGTATATTTTGAGAACGTGGATTACCTGTGATGGGGCCGCAGGTTACATTCCTGTACAGCAGGGGACCAGGTAATGCTATCTGGTACCTCTGGCTACAGCCCCGCTATCGCTTTTCTACTAAAGTTCGGATGGTAATTTTAAACCATGGGAAAACATTTTTTTTTTCCTCTTTGAAGAGCATTGTTAGTCACTTGAAGTCTCCTCCCTTGTTCCTTCGCTGAGCGCATCGGCCCTCGGTCAGGAGGGGGATGCCCGCTGCGGGGCTGGATGCGCGGGGCGGAGGGCGCTGGCATCGTTTCTCTTCTGGGTTTGACTCGGGGGCGTGCTGGTCGGTGTTTGTGGAGGCAGGAATGCGACAGACACATCTGAATTAATCTTGGATCAAATTAACCAACATTTTAGAGGAGGATTTTTGCAAATTCACAAATTACAGTTATGTCAAGAAAATACTGATTGCCTGCAATTTTGCCTCTACCCCTTCTCACCTCCCAGCCTATCTGTTCCCTCACTGAATAATATTCCACTTCTCTGGAAACGTAGTCAAATGCCTGCGTGTGTTTCAATGGAAATGTCATTACAGTAAAAATGCTTGGTTTCGTATGTACTGCCAGGTGTTATTGGTACAGAGGGGAAATCTGCACTTTAACAGATCCTTGGCTTAATAAAGAAGTGAAAATGACGTCTGGTATCTTAGGGTTGCTTTTTTTTTTAAACGTTATCCCTGCTCTCCTAGGAACAATGCAAATTCACTCTGAAGTACTTGCATTTCAATAGCACTATCTTTTTTTTTTCTCAGTATACTGGGATGAGGGAGATCTGATAATGCAGTCCAGGGCGGAAGACCTTGATAACTTGAGCTGTTAATATAAAATGAAGAACAACACATGCTGTGTTGCATTAAAAGATAAGGCTACAAAGGTGTGGTGCTTTTTTTTTTTTTGTGGGTTTTTCTTTCCTCGAGGCAAGAGCTGTGTTTGGTCAGGATGAAGTTGGGGTGGACGGGGGCCAAATTCATTGCTGGTGAACTTGCACCCTTTGATGAATGCATGCTACCTGGCCACAGATCCTTTTATAGATGTTATAAGGTCTCGCCTAGAAGGTGATGAGTGATTGTAGGAAGCAACTCTTGAGATTAATGTAATATCTTTTTGAAGCTTTCTGCCTTTTTTCTGAGGTCCTGGAAACTGTTTCTACCAAGCACCTCTCCAGTCCCAGGGAGGGTAAGGAAATCCCCACCAGCAGCCTGGTGCGTGGCAGGCGTGCTGCTTGCCCTTACGCTAAAAACAAACCAAAAAAACGCTAACAAAACTAGAGCTGGTGCCGCCTCCAACAAAAGGCAGGGCTGCAGGGAAGGTTATGCTGAGAATCTGACCCCGGGAGCGCAAAGCCAAAAGGGCAGTGGCAGAAGCGGGGTTATGGCCATCCTGGCGCGGCAGCTTCCAAGCTGTTTATTCAGTTGCGGTTTAATTAAAAGCTGGGGCGGTTGCAGGCGCATCGTTATTTATTTATTTGTGCCGGTAGAAGCTCTTTTCTTTAGGAAAGTTTATGTTTCTCAAAGGGATGCGGCTTGGATGTTGGAGAAGCGCGGTTGCCTTTCTGAAGAATAACTTGTGACATTGCTTGCTCTCCGAGGGCCTTGGTCCCATCATCTTTGGTGGACTCCCTCCAGTAATAATCTCACAGCTACAAAACTGAAAGTAATGTTGAACTAGAACTAATTATCATAGAATCACAGAATCATTTTGGTTGGAAAAGACCCTTAAGATCATCAGGTCCAACCATTAACCTAACACGACCAAGTCCGCCCTAAACCACATCCCTAAGCGCCACATCTACACGTCTTTTAAATACCTCCAGGGATGGGGACGCAACCACTTCTCTGGGCAGCCTGTTCCAATGCTTGGTAATGCTTTTGGTGAAGAGATTTTTCCTAATATCCATCTAAACCTCCCCTGGTGCAATCTGAGGCCATTTCCTCTCATCCTAATTATGAGCATCTCCTTCTAATGGATGATAGATACCCAGAAAATGCTTTTGTCTGGTGAGGGAATATTGGTTCATTTAGTTTGCTTTCCCTGGTACGGACCCCAGGTTGAAGCGCACCCTCTGCCATTTGTGGCCCAGCCTTATTACTGCTGTTTCTGCTCCAGGCAGGTCAAAGGACCAATCCAGATATCTGTGTGATCCAGTTAAATCAGGGCTTAAATGCAGGGGCATTCCTGAAAATGTGAAAAGTTGATAGATTTTTTCAAAGGGGTAGAGTGCTGTCGATCCATTAATTAATACCAGAGGATTTGCAGATATATTTTGCTTCTGTGCACCAAGTCCCGCGATCTTGATGACATCCAGGACTTGATATTTCCGTGACGTTTTCAGCAAGAATATTGAATTAAAATCCAATGGCATTCTCCAGTCTTTAATGATACCCAGGTGGAAAGTACAGGCGGGTAATTACACATAATTCTCATGTTTTTTTTTCTGAGACAGACAACAATCTTCATATATACTAGGATGAATGGTGCAGAACAATCTTGTATCGAGTGTGCCTTAATTAATACAAATGTTAACTACTTTTACAAATAAGTCACATTTAAATGTCAAACACTTGTTATTCATTGCCTGTGAGTAATTTTTCTTGCTTGCATATGTGTGAATTAAGCGTATGTTTTGAAGTCGTGAAGTGTCTGAGGTCATAACTAAAAATAGTGAGTGTGCATTGCTTGTTTGCCATCAAGAGTTAGAAGAGATTCTTGATCACAGACGGTTTCTTGCTGCATGGTGTTCATAGAAGAGAGAAGTGCTCTGAAGTGTTCGCATGGTGCTACGGGACCTTCCTGGCTGCCAGAGTTTGTGGGTTAGGGCAGATTTTTTAGTTTTCATTCCCAATTTCCTTATTTGTACAGTCTGCGGCAAAACCATTGCTGTGTGGGTGTCCTTCCCAGGTGAAGAGCCGTGAATCCAGATATGCTGCTTTAAAAAGGGTGGAAGACAAAGCAGGGTCCTTCTGTTTGCTTTCCCTTTGTATTCACCAGTGTATTTATCCTATTGCAAAATGATCAGCAAAGAAATGATTACCAGCGTTTGCATTTAAATAGCCCTTATATGGAAATAAGTGGCAGCAGTTTGAACCCTTCCAGGACTGTGTTGGCTTGAACTTTTGTTTCCTGGTGGTGCCGCTCATTGTAGGCAGCACCAATGTCACTGCAGCCGGAGGAACCTGCCCTACTGCAGGCTGACCTGGGCCTTCAGCAGCTGGGTTGTTGGATGTTGCAAAGGGCAGAGGCAGGCAGGTCAGGCTGCCTGGTGGCCCAAACTGCTCCAGCCCCTCACCGCTGGTGGGGACACTGGGAAGAGTCCTTGGTGAGGATGCTCAGAAAAGCCCTCGGTGGGCATGCTCAGAAAAGTCCTCAGTGAGGATGCTCGGAAGAGTCCTCATGTAACCAATCCTTGAAGCTATTTATTTGGAATGGGTGTTGGTTTTTCTCCATTCAGGAATACTTCAGTCACATCTTTTGCTATTCTAAGAGGTGGCAAGTGAGGTTTTCCTGCAGTGAAGGAGGTGGGAAGGGAAGCTTTTCTAGGAAGCCACAAGGCAAGTGCCCAGATGCTGATTTTCAGTTGTGCTTTAAGGCTTTGTGCAGCTGCTGCCCATGACTGGTTCATGACAATGCTCCTGGAGCTATAATTCTCTCAGACCAGCCATCTCCTAAGCTTGCTCCTGGGACTGTGCAAGCACCCGAAGGAGAAGCAAGCTTGCTCTGCTACAGAGCCTGTACAACACAGAAAGGTTGATTTGTAGAGCAAGCCAGAGTTGGATCTGCAGCGGTTGGACCTACAAAACCCCTCATTGCTGCAAGCTGAGCTGAGTTGACTGTTGCCTGAGCTGGCTTTCCATGTCCTCCGTGGCCTGGCTGTTGAAGCTGAGCTGGATGAGATGGAGGTACAGGGACTAAATAAGCGCTGTCAGAGTTGGAAGCTGGAAATGATGCTCTGCATGCAGGCATGCCAGAGGGAAAAAGTATCCAAATTTTGGCCTCTCCTTCAAAACTTTTCATATCCATTTACACCTCTTCACCACAGTGGAGCCCTTTCTGAGTTCATTGTCTTTGTGGAAGAGACTGGGACAGGGCAAGAAGAGAGCAGGTGAGGAACGGCAGCATGTGGAAGACTTTGCCTGGGGTTTAGAGTATGCCCAGCTCATGCACCATTCAACAAACAAAGCTGTGACCTTCTTTGTGGCACTGGAGGAAGGCTGCCAGGAGCGAGGGGACAGGGGCCCTTGTTTTGGAGCAGAACTGCTCCCTAAAACAGCCTGGTTTGGGGGGAGACTGCTGCATGGACCTGGCTAGCCTCCTGCCCCCCCCAGCCCTCTGCCTCTTCTGATGCTTGGTGCTGGGACCTGGGAAGAGGCCTCTGATTACTTTATTGCTGGGTTTAGGGCTGCTTCTGGAGCTGTCTTGGGCAGTGTGGCTTTGGGGAGAGTTAGCCTGTGCTTTGATTAGGCAATCTCTGCTTTGCAATAAAGAGCCTTAATTCTGCTGCACCGAGGGTCTTGCAAGGCAGACATCAGAGCTGGAAAAACAGATATTTGAGTCAAAGGATCCATCCTGGGCTGTTCAGTTCTTCGGTGCTAGGTAGGAAAGAAGTATTTCAGCTGGTGTTTCTAATCCGTTCCCATAGCATGGCCCTGGGTGGCAACAGAAGAAAAATATTCAAGACTTTTCTCCCCTGTAATGAAAGAAATGAAGGGTGACCCCCCCGACTGTCCGTAACCTCCAAGCTTGTCAGAGATGCTCTGGCAGATTCCCCTGCCAGCCTGGGTTCCTGCTTTGAAATGCCTCTGACTTTTATCTAATCTCTGCTAAAGCATCCTGAGTGATAAGGGATGTTTTTCTTTTCTCCATTCCTCCTCAAGATTTCTGGGAGGCTGTAAGTATTTCATAAAAGTACAAAGCCGCTGTTTTAGGCAGCAAGTACGCTTGTTAGCTACTTGAGTCGGGCACCCTGTCTTCCTTCAGATTTTGTGCAGGACTGATCCTGCAAGCAGCAATAAACAACAGCAGTTCCCCGTTGTGCCGATGGAGGCGTTTAAATGGTCCTTGCTTGGAGGTAGGGAGTCAGCCATGGGAGTTATCCGCAGCTGGGTTTCCAATGGCTGCATTGAAATCTTTAGTGACATGGTCCTGGTTGCCTCGATGTATGTCAGGGGTGGCCGTCAAGCTCTGAATTTCCATCCCATGAGCTGAGATTTTGAGCCAATCACCCCGCAGAGCGACCAAAACGTGCCTGTGACCTGCTCCGGGATGGGCAGACGGATGGACTTCAGCACCTGCTGGGCTTTGAAGTTGTGCTTGCGGGGCCAAACTGGAGCTGCTCCCGTGGCCTGAGCCTTCCCCCGGAGCCAAGCTGGCAAAACAGGTTCAAACAGGCTGCTGCTGTTAATCTGCTTAGTGTCTTGACACGTCGTAATAGCGCATCATCTACTGCTGCTGGTGGGAAATGTAGCTGTTATCAGCCCTGGCTTGAAGCGCCTGGTCACGCTGCTGAAACGGATACAATTTAAGTCACAGAGCTGACCCAGTTCATTACAAATTGCGTGCGTTTAATTATTTAAAAAAATTAAAAATAAGTCATTATTCACTCAAAAGGGTTGAACCACAAAAAGCCCTCAGTCCTCAGCCTTTAGCTGTGGCTCATTTGATGCCTTTGGGTTTCTTCTTGTGGCGTGTCCCTGCAGCTCTTTAATAAGGGTTATTCTCTGAAAGGAGAGCCGGGAGTGAGTGCAACACTGGGAAGGAGGAGGAGTGTGTGGAGCTAAACCTGCTCTGTTCTCACATGCTTGCCAGGGCTGGGAGGTGGAGAAATGGGAGCCTCCCAAGGCGTGTCTGGGTGCGCTGCTGCAGCAGTACGTACCCTGCTCTGGGTTTGTTTGCCGTAACCCGTGTAGTTCCTCCTGGCTCGGGCGTAGTTTTAGCTGCAGCAACATGCCGTGCATCACTGCGGCTTGATCTCGGTGGGAAGAGAATGGTGGTAGTGGTGAACACATGTATGCTGGTGTGATGGCATCAGAGCAAGGAGGGAAGGGGCTGTTTCTTCCTCGGCTGCACCAGCATTGTTACGGCAATGCAACTTATGTGTGCGCAAACAAGGCTTTGGGCAGAAAAGTGGCATTTTTAGAGCTGGCTGTCCCGGTGGAAGAAGTTACTGTTCTTGACAGCACGGGACCAGCCCTTGCTGGTTAGTGGCTCCACTGATCTGCCAATGGAGCAGGTCCCTAATTAAGCAGAATCAGCCACGCTCACAGATTGCTTGGATGAACTATTCGTCTACCTTGACTGGAGCCAAGCAATCAAACTGCTGGGGCAAGAGTCTGTATTTTGGTGTAAAGGGAGGAATGGGTATATATGTGCTTGTTTAAATATGTATGTTTGAAGTGAAAATAAACCGTAAAACAGTAGCAAAAGAAGGCAGAGAACCAGCGAGCAATGAAGATGTGGAGGGGGAGGAACAACATCAGCAAATGAGTCTAGAAGATAGGAAAGTATAGACAGGATCAAAGAAAATAAATGAAAGGCAAAGGCATGGTCAGACATAGCTCCCCTTGAGCGCAGGGTGTGCGGACCCTCTCTCGCAGGCAGTTGTAGCAGCCCTGCCCGAGGATGCACTCCGAGATCCGTCTGCCTTGGAGGGAGCGGATGGTCTCCTGGGTCAGGGTCTGGCCTCCTAACTCCCCTTGCATCAGCAGGGATTTTGTCTGAGAAAGGACTGCTTGCTGAGTACTAAAAAAGAGAGCAGCCTGCCATCTCTTCCGTGAAAGAGTAGAGACTTCAATGGATTTTTTTTTTTTTGGCCTGTATTTGAAAAAAAAAAGGTGACAAGAAGCCTTTTCTGAATTCAGCTTCTTGGTCTTTTCAAAGCCTACAGAAGATTTCTTTTTGCATGTTCCACCTATTTGAAAAGATGTGGGAAGGTAGGGAGTGATCCGCAGCACTCATCAATATGTACGTGAGCTCCTTATACAATAGCTAGTGAGATTGCTCTTAAAATGTAGCCAGTGATTTATATGAAGGTGGCAGTTAGCATCAGGCTTATGAATTGCTCTGGGATTTGAATAAAGTTTATATTTTTTTAGGAAACCGCTCTCCAAGCCTTACTAAACAGTATTTCATTGTCAGAACTGAAGAATGTCCAACTCCCTCTTCTGAGGGCAGTGTTTCAGTGTAGCGCATCCTTATTTGTCCCTGATGTTCTGCTTCGATGCCTCTGTCCCGCCATAGGGCAAGAAGCTCTAGTACAAAAGCCCCAGGGCCTTAAAAAAGAAATCTCTTGTAATAAAACTGTATTGCTTTCACACAAATGTGGAACCCAAAGCAAACTTTTCCTTCTTAACAGCCATTTAGAACAAGATTTAATTTGATCTGGGAAAAACTTTTTCTTTTTTTTTTCCTTTTTCTTTCCTTCCTTTTTTTTTCTTTTTTTTTTTGAGAAATGGTTTTATTTTTGCTTCAGCAGAAACCAACCTGTCTTCTTCAGTTGTGCGTGGTGAGCTGTCGGCCGCTGTGCTCAGACTGAGTTAAAGGTTTGCTGGGGCCACCTGAGTCTTTGGAGACCACCGTGGTTAACATATGCAATCCCACCTGTCTCTGTGGGTGGGAACTGACCTTGGGCTCACTGCTTTTACAGCGCCTAAGATAATGGGGCTGTAAACCCTTTAGGAGTCCTTAGGCACTTCCAGAGGAGAAATAACATTGTGGTGTTATGCACAAAGCGAGGAGACCATAGGGAGATCCCTGGTGTGTATGTGGGGAAGGTGGGATGGTTAATCACAGCCTGAGATGGGGATGCTCTACCACGGTGGGTGCCAGGGCAGGATCAGATGCACTTCACGCAATTAATCCCTGAGCAGAAATGGGGAGGCAGCCTTTGCAAGGCTCTCCACAGTTCCTGCTTTAGCTGTGGTATCTCCAGTCAGTTGGGGATGAAAAACTTACGTTTATTTTTGTGTCTGAACAACAGCTCAGACAAGGCTTGTTGTCTGTGACTAGGCTTATAATGCAAATAACAACTACATAATAACAATATTTAAGTAAAAGACTGGTAGCAGGATTAGGATTGCAGCCTGGGTTTTTTTTAATGTTTTCTGGGGTTTTGTTGTTAAGTAAATGCTCATCGGCTCTACCTGACTGCTTGTCACGCAGCATTTGTGGAGAGAGATTCTTGTGCATTAGTAACATCTTTTTATAGAGGTTCGTGAGATTAAACTGTGCAGCTGTTGCACTTCAGAAATGCTCTGTTCAGTACTTCTGGGGGTTTTGTTTCCCACCATTGTTCTGTCCCTGTAAGAGTGTAAGGCTGGCATTTAACGTGATTTGGAGCTTCAGGCCAAAAGCTGGCCCTTGCTTATGACCGCGCGGGCGGTTTTCTACAATTTGGGGTGGAAAGAGGGAGTTTGAACCTTTTAAATTCAACAATCTATTCATTTGTTTTGCTGAAGTCAGACTACCTGCCTCCCTCTAGAAGCAAGGTGTCAGATCTGGAACTGGATTTGGGGAGGGAGCTAGGAAGGAGCCTGAGGACCAGGCGGTGCTCCCAACCGCTGGCCGTGTCCCGTGGTGGCAGGTGGTGGGTCCCTGCGGGACAAGGCTGTCTTCTCTCATCCGCTTCTTTTGCCAAAGAGGGTGGCCAGCGGGGAGCTGGTGCTGATGGTTTGGTCCAAGCCAGGCAGAGGTGAGTGTCTCCCACTCGGGGAGAGGAGTGGGGAGGCTGGTGGCTTGTGTTGATGCAGTTTTAGTCCCTTTGAGAGAAGGGGAAAAGCAGCACTTGGCAGACTGTGGTTGTGTCCCTGCTTTAGCCGCGGTGGCCCTTTGCCCTGCTGCTGTCTGACATTTTCTTACCCCCTCTTGTGTAAATGTGGAAATAACCCAGTTTTGGGAGAGTAAGTCCGTAGCCCAGATTCTCAGCGATGTCTAAGTGCCTCATACCCATTGAAGGAAAATTAAGTACCTAAATGCTCTTCAAGAATGAGGTCCATTGCTTTAGTGTTTTGGTGAATTATTTGCTATATTAGTCGAGTAATGTCCAGAGTCTCAGACATAAAGCAGGGATTGACCACTGTGGCAGCAAAAACATTGTGCTTGCTCCAGAGCATTTCCATTTAGAGACTGGAGACAACCGGCACCTACTGGGACACATCATCACTACGTGTTGTACTGCCTAGCCCTTACCAGTGTTTCTGTAGTACCACTTTGGAGAGTGCAAACAGTAATTCTGTATTTGCATTGGGTTTTTTGCGATCAGTTTTTCCCTAGCAATTCTCTGAAGTAAGGGATGCAGGAAACTACAGATCTGGCAATCCCAATCTTGGATCCTCTTGACCCTTTCAAAAATGGAACGAACATTGTCTGATGCTTTAAAACCTTCCCCCTGCAGGGCAGTGTGGACAGGAAGCTGAGCGTGTTTAGTTCTTGCAGAGCTGAGCTCTTAAATTGATAGTGCCTGTAGCTATATGTAGCTCTTGTGAAGGAAAATAAGAAAAACATCTTAAATCTTTAGACCTTTCAAGGCCATCCTTTCCCTGCCATGCTGTGAGAAGTGTGTAACTCTATAATGTCAGAAGAAATCCTACATGAATGTAACCGTGCCAAGATGTGCTTACAGATAAGAAGCCCTCTCATACTGGGCATGAACCAGTGCCTGCCAGGGTCGCTTGTGGCGGTCTTTCAAGGTTACTCTGAGCTGTTGTTAATGTACCTGGCTTTTGAAAGCATTGCATGTGATTCAGAAAACTACAGAGTGATGCTGTAGTTGCTCCGTTCACACTGTGTAGATCCTGAGGATTATTAGGTTTCGTGCTGAAATATTTCTTCTAAAATAACAGTGGATGGCATGTATGTCTGACCAGATCTGCTCTGAGTTCTGGAATGAATGCGGGTTGCGCTTTCATTTTATTTAGATTAGGTTTAACTAATGAGAAGCACAAGTAAATGTTGTTTGTTGCCTAGAGGGAGATCTTGAATGTGGATCATTAAGAAATGGGGTCAGATGAAGAAGAGAAAATATCACTGTCCCCAGACTGGAACTCGCAAACCCATGCACTGTGCAACGCCTCACAGAGCTGGAAGTCTTCTGTCAGCGCTCATACGATTGCGATGGTCTGCAGTGCTGATAGCAGTGCCTGGCTTCAGGGTCTGTGCTATCCCTACATGTCATAACCACTGTATTTCAGAAGGCTGGCTTGCATTTCCTCCTAGAGAGTTTGTCTGATTGCTCACAGCACATAACAATTTGAAAACAAGTTTGGTTTTAGTAATAAACCTTTATAGCTCTTGCAAAGTGGGTCCTTCCAGACTGATTGGGGCAGAGGAACAGCTCCAGCTGACCTCTGGTTTGGGAAGACTGCCAGTCCACATGTAGGTAAGATGAGGCTGTCAGGAAAAGGGGAAGAAAAAGGCTTTTCTCCCACTTATTCTGAAAACCCACAGCTTGGCAGAATATATGTTTCTCTAAAATTCTGAAAAAATATTGAATTAATGTAGCTGTAAGTTATGTGAAATGAAATCCAAAGGCATTAATTAGAATTCTGAACCATATGGTCACGCAAATCCGGAGACCCACACAACTGCATTTTCATATCTGATGTTGACACATTAAAATTCATCAGTTTGCAGCCAGAGTTGTCTTAGTTAATTTAACTAATACCATAACATTCCTGAGATGCATCATTACACCTCATCATGTAAATATAAACCAGGATGATTAGGGGAGAACCACTCACTTCAAAGAATTAATATAGCTGAAAAACTGCTTCCAATTTAGAAGAATTAAAATAAGATGCTAAATATGTCTCCTTATGGCCCCTTGTTAAAGCCAGACCTTTATTAGTTTACACAGTACCTGATTTCTGAGGGCATGTTTTAGCAAATAGCTTGTTTACACTTGTTTCTGAGCCGCTGCGATGGTCATGTGTTTGGGGCTGTGATGCAGGTTCTGAAAGGGAGCTTTAAGGAGCAGGTTGTTCAGCTTGGTGGGCTGAATTGGCACCTTAGCTCCAGAAAAGTGTATTCTCCAATATGAGCTGGCCATTGCCATGCCTTGGAAGGAAGAAATGATGCCCTGAGGGAGAGGGAGCTGGAAGGGAAGCCGACGTTTCTGCTGAAATGCTGACTGGGGGCTCACCTGCGCTGTGGTGGGGAGCGAAGCCTGGCCCACCTCTGTTGTCTTTGACCGTGAGCCTGGCTGGACCTTCGTGTTTGTGTCTGATCTTTGGCATGAGGAAGCAGAAGAGGCTTGAGCCTCCTCTTGTGCGTCAGTTTAACTAGAAACTGTCTGCTCCAAGTTGAATCTAAGGCAGATGCATGTTGCAAAAGAGTTGGGTTCAAAAGGTTGATGCATTCTTCATGTCTGCTTAGACACTGGTTTTTTTCCCCGATGGTTAACTGTCATGTTTTGTGTCTTAGATACCTGTGCAGTGTATGCATGTACAAGGGGACAGAATACACCCCTTGTAATTACAGCAGTCAGCTTGCAGACTTAGGTGGCTGGCAACAAAAATGTTGATGGAGATTTTCCCTCCATTGGTGTGTACAAGGTTGGAGCTACATTGGTGACAAGATGACCGAGGGACACCAGTTCAGGAGATCAATGGCTGCACTCCAGAGTTTCATGTGATTCTCTGCCAGCTCTGCCGTCATTTGGAAATCTTGTCCTTGTGAGCAAGACCAGCTGCTCTGGACCTCCTCCACTACGTGGAAGCCAACATGCAAAGCAGATACGCTCTTGTGGTTGCCTGTGTTGTGGTTAAGAATTTGGGACCTACAGAGCAGTAGTCCTGGGAGGACTGGGCTTAGCATGAAATTGTGGACGTCAAGAACGGGCCTCAAAGCAACCAAATGATTTGAAAATTGTGATACTGACTTGTGAACCCCTGTTACTAATTGAGTAAGCGGCAATAGGATATGAAAGAGTCTTCCAGGGGTCATCTAGCTCCGCTCTCTGTCCTAAGGCAAGACCAGCTCATATCTAAATAGATGTTTCCATAGCCTGGTCTTGAAAACCTCTGCAAATGGCAATTCCATAACCTTACCAGGCAATGACTTCCGATGAGGCACTGTCATTCCCAACTGGAAGGCTTTTCCTAACCCCTAACCTAAATCTTCATTGCAATTTAGGTCTGGTTTCACCTTGTCCAGTCTGCCATGGGAAAGGAGAACAGGTTATTCACTTCTTCCCAGCTACTTGTCATATATTTTAGAGATAGTTATCGTGTCTATCCTCAGTCTTTGCTAGACTAAACAACCTAGTTCCTTCAGTCATTCTTTGTAGGTCATGTTTTCTAGGCTGCAGAGAAGTCTTGTTCCCCAGTAGACTGTCAAATCAATCTGCTTCCTTTTTTTGAAGCGTTATGCCCCAAACCAGCTGGCTGTGCGAGAGCGATGCTAAGCAGAGAGGGAAGAGTTTGTACAGGCCATCTGCTGGTCACCAGGAGCTCAGTGTGTCAGTCTCTACAGGGAATAACAAGCTCCTTGAGCAAGGCATCATAACTGACACATATACTTCATGGCCTTGCCTCAGAGAGGGAGAAAACTCCTTGGTGCATGGGCTGGTGCCTCTGAGGTTCCCACGTGTCCAAGCGGGTTGTTGGAGCTCCAGTGGAATTTTCAGCCTCAGCTCAGTTTGTTGGCAGGGCTACAGTAGTATCTGTGAGCAGGTCCTTGCTTTTGTAGCCCCAACTTTCATTTTTATTGTTACTATGTTTTCTATCAAGCAGAAGTACATGAAAAAGAGGGGGCTGAGGGAAGGGAGTGGAGTACTTCGTTTCTCCCCTTGGCTTGTGCAGTGAGTTACCTGAGTTTCCAGAGAGCGTCTCAAGCTTTGCCTCTTTAAAAACTAAATGGCAGGTTGCCATTGCTTTAGGAATTAATTTTTTTTCTTTACTCCTAGTGTTTCAGCTGATTTCATAAGAAACTGTTGGAGTGTGATGTGTGTGGGGACCTTGTACAATGAAACCAAACCAAGGGACCATCCTTATAGTCTTAGTGTGACACAGGTTGAGGAACCTCCTCTGCCTTGAATCATAGAATGATAGAATCATAGAATGCTTTGGGTTGGAAGGGACCTTTAGAGGTCATCTAGCCCAACCACCCTGCAGTGAACAGGGACATCTTTAACTAGACCAAGTTGCTCAGAGCCCTGTCCAACCTGACCTTGACTGTTTCTAGGGATGGGGCCTCCACTACCTCTCTGAGCAACCTGTTCCAGTGCTTGACCACCCTCATTGTAAAAAATTTCTTCCTTATATCCAGTCTAAATCTATTCTTTAGTTTAAATCCATTATTCCTTGTCCTGTCACAACAGGCCTTGCTAAAAAGATTCTCCCCGTCCTTCCTATAGGCCCTCTTTAAGTACTGAAAGGCCACAATAAGGTCTCCCCGCTGAAATCACAGTTTATGCTTGGGCTCAAAATAAACCTCACAGAAAGCAGTTGCATGGGAGAGGCCAGCTACCCAGCATGTTTTCTTCACGAGCCTCTCCTTCCTCACCACCAATCTGCTGTAAGTTACCTTGTCCTCCTCTGCAATCACCAGGAATTCCAGCATCAAAGTCAAGCCATGTCCTACCATACAGTCACACATATGGTAAAGGCACCTCAGCAAAGCAAGCTCCCAAAACATGGCCAACAGGTACCTCGCAGGCAAGGTGCTTGCCCAAAGCTGGGCATCAAGCCCATGTCCCAACTGGCATTACCTGTGGCAAAGGAATGACTAAAGGAGCCCTCCAGCCTTTTTCCAAGAGCGCAGGATCACACCCCCATGCATTTTTCTCTCTGCTCGTTGACGGATGCCGCTTCCGTGCTTTCCCCTCCCCGAACACGTGGGCTACGTGCCAGCCTGGGAGTTGTGCAAGCGCTCAGCCTTGCGAGCCTGCCAGGCGCAGGGATGTCGCAAGAGAACTCAGGGCTGTTCTTGCAGCATTCTGAGGTGATAATCCTAATTTCCCATTTCTTCAGTACTGGCAACAGTTTTAAAGGATGGAAGATAATTGCCCTGTGAAATAGGTTTGATTTCCTACCAGGTCTTTTGTCTCTGCCAGGTAGTCTTAAAACTTGAGGATTTTGGAGGGAGAATTTCATAACACATGACTGATCATTCAACAGTTCACATGTGGATTTGACCTTGGAGTGTTTGTACAGACTCGGTGGAGCTGTTGAATGCAAATGGTTTTTTTACTTCCTTGGTATTTGCTAAACATTTGGGTCTTGATCATCTGCTGACTTGCCATTTAGAGCTGCACATGTGTCATGGTTTAGCCCCAGCCAGCACCTAAGCACCACGCAGCCGCTCGCTCACTCCCCCTGCCCCGGTGGGATGGGGGAGAGAATCGGAGGAGTAAGAGTGAGAAACACTCCTGGGTTGAGATAAGAACAGTTTAATAATTGAAATAAAGTAAAATAGTAATGATAATAATAACAATACAATAATAACAACAACAACAACAACAACAACAATAATAATAATATAAATACACAAAGCAAGTAATGCACAATGCAATTGCTCACCACCCGCCGACCGATACCCAGACAGTTCCCGAGCAGCGATCGCTGCCCCCCGGCCAACCCCCCCCAGTTTCTATACTGAGCATGATGTCATATGGTATGGAATAGCCCTTTGGTCAGTTTGGATCAACTATTCTGGCTGTGCCCCCTCCCAGTTTCTTGTGCACCTGGCAGAGCATGGGAAGCTGAAAAGTCCTTGACTAGCATAAGCAGTACTTAGCAACAACTAAAACATCAGCATGTTATCAGCATTCTTCTCCTACTAAATCCAAAACACAGCACAATGCCTGCTACTAGGAAGAAAATTAACTCTATCCCAGCCGAAACCAGGACAACATGCCACCAAGCAAACTGCTGTTTGCACCGCTCGTTTCCTCCTGCCACACTGCAGATTAAACAATAACCGAGTCGGGACATTCATTGCTTGGGTGAAGCATCTCTTGGAGCTTGAAACCAGGGCTCTGCTCCAATACACATTAAGATTTATGGCCTGGCAGATAAATTGGATTTAGGAGAGCTGAAGCTGTAATAAAATGATTGTATCAGATTGCAGCGTGTGTATGGGGGTGGGGATGCAAGGGTCAGGTGGGGCTCAGATACCTCCTGAATATGTTGACTTTTCTTTTCCATCCTCCCTCTCCTTTAAAACCTCGCTAAAGCAGTGAGGAAAAACAAAACAGATAGGTTTGGAAAGGATCACTTCTGGCTGGCTGACTTCAGAAGGACGGGTAATTTTAAAACAACAACATTATTTCTTTGAGGTTGAACTGACTCAGAACATTTCTTCTTCCATCTCTCCTACCCCAAGGGACAGGTTTTATTTTGTTGCAAGTGCAGGTCCAGCCTGAGAAAAAAAAATATTTTTCTTTATTAAATGTTTTAGGGGGGAATCCTCATGGAGAATTCGGCCTGTGTGTTAAAATCTTTGAGAAATGGACTGTACCTTAGTAGCATCTTTCTCTGCTCCTTCACTGTCCTGCCTTGAAATACCTGCTACCTAAAACAGGGAAAAAGCAGTAATACACTGCTGGCAGGAGAAGGAAAGGAGGATGGAAGATCAACATGATCTGTCTGCACTATCTAACACCCTAC
Organism: Pelecanus crispus; assembly: GCF_030463565.1. Lineage (NCBI taxonomy): Eukaryota > Metazoa > Chordata > Aves > Pelecaniformes > Pelecanidae > Pelecanus > Pelecanus crispus. The sequence continues at coordinate 59,904,980 of NC_134648.1, read as the reverse complement.
TGGGATTAATGCTTTGGCCTATGATTGTTTGTTTGTTGGTTTTGGACAGAAGACAGGATGTTAATGATGAAGTGCTGGATGGAGGCAGACCAAAGCTGTGGAGCAAGCCAGGCCAACAGTGTAGGTACAACCATTGATGCACCTGGAAAGGACAGGCCTGTACCTGGCTTCAAACCTGACATTCAGGTTGTTGCTGCCCCTATCTGAGTAGGTCTGTCACTGGCTAGGATGGCTTTTGATGGAGGGTGGCCCAGCACCAAGTCTGTATGATGGTGGGAAGCTGGTCCTGTTTATTCCTGGGTCTCCTATTGAGGAGAAGAGATGTAGAAGGCTTCTTGGACATGGTCGTATGCTCCAGAGCTCCCTGGGAGGGGATGAGAGCCAACCATGTGCTATAACATCCTTGGGATTAAGTGATCTCTTCCTGGAAAGAAGGAGGGAGGGGGAAGAATGTATCAGGGCATCACGAGAGGAGAAGTGACTGTTCTCCTTGGGAGCAAAGCAGCTCTCCTTCACCATGCTTCAGAGCTCCACGTTGCCTCCAGGAGTCTCCAGTCATGCAAACTAACATGAATTACATTAATGTAGTCGATCCAAAGCTTAATTTTACGAAGGCTACAAAGTGAACTGGATTGGGGAGGCAGGTCAACTTTCTCCCTACAACTAGTTTTCATTAAAATGATTTGGAAGGTGTGCTGGTACCTTGTCATGGAGTGCACCCTGGGGGCAGACGGGTGCCTGTGGGAATATGTATTGGTCGACAGCTGGCTGAATATGCACCAGCAGTCTGCCCAGGTGGCCAAGAAGGCCAATGGCATGCTGGCTTGTATCAGAAATAGCATGGCCAGCAGGACTAGGGAAGCAATTGTCCGCCTGTTCTTGGCACTGGTGAGGCTGCACCTTGAATACTGTGTTCAGTTTTGGGCACCTCACTACAAGAAAGACACTGAGGTGCTGGAGCGTATCCAGAGAAGGGCAGCGAAGCTGGTGAAGGATCTAGAGAGCACATTTTATGAGGAGCGGCTGAGGGAACTGGGGTTGTTTAGTCTGGAGAAGAGGAGGCTGAGGGGAGACCTTATCGCTCTCTACAACTACCTGAAAGGAGGTTGGAGTGAGGTGGGTGGTGGTCTCTTTTCCCAGGTGACAAGTGATAGGACAAGAGGAAATGGCCTCAAGTTGCACCTGGGGAGGTTTAGATTGGATACTAGGAAAAATTTCTTCACCGGAAGGGTTGTCAAGCATTGGAACAGGCTGCCCAGGGAAGTGGTTGAGTCCCCATCGCTGGAGGTATTTAAAAGATGTGTAGGTGTGGTGCTTAGGGACATGGTTTACTGGACATGGTGGACTTGGCACTGTTAGGTTAATGGTTGGACTGGATGATCTTAAAGGTCTTTTCCAACCTAAATGATTCTATGATTCTGTGAAGGCTGTAGCAGTGGATCTGGGCATAATGTAACCACCTCCAGGGAAAGTTGTGCGTCAGGACTTGTTCACTTGGCCGCAGCAGTATCCTGCTCTACTCGCTTGAGATCTGCCCAGCATTGCTGTTGGTTCTCCCTGCCACACTTTCTGCAGGGAGCAGATAAGCGCTTTTGGGGGATGATGTAAAGTTTTCCATGTTCGAATGCTACAACGCTGATTTTAGGACAACAAAGCGAAATTACATCCTACCTAATAATGAAGAGTACTGCTTGAATAGATTCGACCACTTAGTTTCAGATCTTACGCAATCTGGAGAAACAGCTGACGTTTGTGGAAAATGGGCGATCACAGTGCAATAGCAATACTGAGTGAGGGTGGTTGTCAGGGTGCGCAGAAGATTTATTTACCTTGTATGTTTATGTATATATTTACAGAGGTAGTAGTACTAGCAAATCAAGTAATAGCAATAGTGGTTGCAGACTGAGAGAAGTGTGTCTGGACATTTTGTGGACGCAGACATTTTCTGGCATTGAGGACTATAGTCAGTAGAAGCCCTGCTCATTCCATTAAAAATAATGTTCATAATTGGTTGGTTCAAAATTCACCAGTACAGATCATTGCTTTCCAGAAGCAGCATTTTATGCTTTTCATTGGACATTGCTTACAGCATCAGTGGACAGTGCAAGGAGAAAATGTGCTCATTAGATATGAACTTAATTGAGAGTGACATGGCTGGGTATTAATATTAGTCTTGCCTCAGGCTTTTCCTTTCCTTTTTTGTGTTTATAGTCATGCTAGTAGATACTGAGCATGTTATCCATTTACCAAATTCCACAACAGCACCGTCAATAAAAAGGATAGATTTCCCACTGTCTTTCTAAATGGAGATGCAGCATCAGAGGTACGTCTCCTCCAGATGTGGGAGCCAGAGCAGCAAGTGCAGGAGGGCAGGGCTCTGCCTGGCTCTGAGCACCAGGTCACCCTTGTTACCAATGTGACCTTTTTTTGATGGTATTTCTGGTTGCAGGAATCTGTGTTTATGGTGGTTATGGTGGCTTATGGAATTTAACTTGGCATTTGCTTTTTGGGGGAACGGTCTAGTGACAAGAAGCTGATGTAGATTTCTTTGGGGTCCTGTCCCTGGCAACTCCTACCTCTCCCCCCCCCCCCCCCCCCCAATGTGCTTGGGAGAAGAAATAAATTAATTAGATGAAATGGAGGGGTCCATTTTCACCGACAACAAGAGAAGCACGCTGGGAAACGCGGGTGAGAGCGGGACTCTGATTGGTGCGGAGGGAGGCGGTGGTTTGTATAAATAGCGGGATGCGCTCCTTTGTGCTTGAGAGGTTTCCTGTGTAAGGCAGAGCAAAGATGCCGGGTGTGTTGCTGTCGTGACTAATTCAACTCTTTCTGGTACATCAGCTTTTTTTCAGGGCACGCTTCCTTTTTTCCCAGTGTTTCCTTGCCCCTGCGCACTCTGTACGTAGACCTGCGAGGCAGGGGAAGGTGCAGATGCCCATCGCAGGGTGGTTTGCGGCTTCGGGGTCCCTGGCTCCACGCGCTCTCCTGCTGCTCACGGCCAGGACGAACAATTACCCAGAGCGGTTTGTCTCACAAGTCAGTGCCATCTGTGCAGGGCGCCTTGTTTGCCGAACAAAAGGATTTGGAGGGGCTGAGGGGCTACGGCTTTAAAAACCCCCAGCTGAATGGAAGAAAGGAAGCTGTCACCCGCTTCTAACTGCATGCGGGAGCATTGTTCCCTCCCGAAACGTTCAGCGTCACTTTTATTACCTGCAGCCGTGCCAGTGCTCGGCAGCGCGGCGTTTATTTGGGGACAGGGTAATAGATTCAGCCATTCTGCCTGCTACTGATACGTTTCGTTTTGTTTATGTATATTTTACAGTGTTCGGTCTGACAGTTTTGTCTCCTGGGTAATTAAGCTGAATTATTGAAGGCTCTGAAATGAATACTGTCATTTTTAATAATTAAAATAAAGTAAATCTCAGCCTGTTTCACAAGTTAGGTTATTTCCTCTTCCTGATTTTGAAGGTGCGTGTGAACTTGTTTGGAAGAATGTGAGCACTCAAGTAGCTTGATTTTAAAATTTTGTTTAACAAAAATATGGGGGAAAACCCTAGGTCTCCTGTAAGGTCTCTAGAAACATCCAGTCCTTAAAAGAAAACAGAGCAGTAGGTAGGAGAAGTCAGTGTGTGGTAGCACTGCTGGTAGCAGTCTTTCCTGCCCACTGCTCTCGGCAAATACTAGAGAATAAGAGTGTTGGAGAGTATCCTATAGCTGGGAGGGAGCTTTACAGATAGATTATTTTCGGGTTTTTTTCTTTAAGTTGTAACAGTGCCCTCAAAATTTTTACTGGCTTGATTATATCATGTGTTTAGATATTTTAAAAATTTTTCTTTGAACATTTGAATTTCATTTTTCAAGTAAATACTGGGATTTCCTATTTGCTCTGGGTTTGGGAATGTTCCTCGTTTGCTGTTTGGGAATTGTAGGATGGTGGATTTCAAGAAATGTGGTTCGGTTAACTCCAGTGTTAAGACTGAGGTTCTGGTTTTTGTTCCCTGACTTTGGGCCAGTTGCACTCATCTCCATGTCTATGAACAACTTGGGCTTATTTCTCTTGACAAGGGTTTACAAAATATGGCTCTTACCTTTCTATACCAGGCTTTACTGCTTCTTGCAGAGCAAGAGCTGTAAGCAGGGGTAATGACATCCATATGTACCTGGAGCTGCAGCAAGGGAAGGGGATGCTCCCCGTGGAGGTGGTCAAATGGGAGCTGATGCTCAAGTCCCACCACCTGCTGGGGATGAGCATTTAATGGCAGTGAGGGAGCAGTGGGGGGCAGAGCAATGGCCAGGATGGATCTGAGGGTAATTCGGGCTGGAAGGGACTTCAGGAGATCTCTAGTCCAACCTGCTGCTCAAAGCAGGGTTGGCCGTGAGATCAGAGGAGGTTCCGCAGGGCATTGTTCTGTTGGGTCTGGAAAGCCTTGAAGGCTGGAGACTGCAGAACCTCTCCGGGCAGCCTGTGGCAATGCTGGACTGAAGGAATGAGGAAGCTCCACAGGCCAGTAAGTCTTTCTGTGTCTCTGCTTGTGCGTGTGGTAATGTCTAAAGCTGCAGAGGAGAAGGTCACGGGTGGGTTAGGAGAGCTGGAGAACAGGAGGAGTGTCTCCAGCCCCAGTGAATTTAACTGGTTTGTCTGTGCACGCCCAACACTTTTTATTGATAAACATATTGTTGTATTTCCTTGGCAACATGGTCTGTTATGGCAACAACTGGCTCCAAGTTTGCAGTGTGCAGGTAAGGGAGAGGAGGTGGTGGAGAGCTCGGTGTTGGCCAGGGCAAGGGCTGGGGCCGAGGGGCTGGTTTTTCTAAGGGGGAAAACGTGGGCTGTGAGCTCCAGTTGCTGCATGAGGCTTCATTGCTGCTCTCGAAGTTGCCAGCTGCTGTGGGACACTTGCCAAGGAAGGGCTCAAGGATGTGGCTTTGCCTTGCAAAATGTCAGCAGGTCTGAAGCTTCAGACCGGTCACCACATGAAAGAGAGGAGCTGATGTGTGGTTAAGGTGCTGCATTAGGCCTTGTGGGACTGGGATTGGCCGCAGACTTCTCGTGTGACCTTAGGCAAGTCACTTAGCTTCTCTGTATCTTGGCTCCCATCTGTGAAATGGGGATAGCTAGGCTTCTTCCATTCCCCTTGTCCAACTGAACCATAAGCTCTTTGGGCAGCGGTGGCTTTCCTGGGCATTGCAAAATGGGGCTTCAGACTCTGCTGCGGGTTGTCCGGGTGCTGGTGTCACACCCAGCTCCGGGGCAAACATGCTCAGGTAGACCACTGCTTTAAAAATAAGGAAGATGGCATTATGAGCCAGGAGGACACATTTCCCAAAGCTTGCCACCCACCGGTGAGTTGGAGTGGGCTGAGGTGCTGAGTGTCTGGTTCCCTGCACTTGGCGTGGTACGGGGGACACCTCTCCTTCCCTGGTCCTGTGGAAGGAGATGCTTCTCACTTACCTCTCTGCAGCTTTGCTGTTTGCATTTTGGGTTTGCAGAGCTCCTTTCCTCCCCGCAGAAACACCTGCTTAGCCCATTTAAGGCCCTGCATGGCAATGGGTGGCTCAGACCTGCCTGGATGGGGTTTCAGCATAACTCTTAGAGGACCTCTTTGGGGTGAGTTTGCCAAGCTCAGGGGGAAAAGGGGCTGGTAGGAGGCACTGCAGGTAGCTGCATCGTGGTCCCCATCTCCGCGGGGTTCGCAGGCTTCTCTCTTCTTTCTCCATCTTGTACCTATTTATCACCACTGAGCATTTGCAGGAAAATAAGAGGCATTCTTAAGTAATGCTGTTGTTAACGCACATATTTTAAAGATTTTTAACTTTGTCTACCCTCTGGCACGTGTTCCCTCCCGTTCCCTTACAGAGGAATGGGTGAAGTGTGAGGAGATCACTAGGGACGTGTGTGTTCCTGGGGAGTATTCACCAGAGCATCTCCAAAATCACTTGCAAAGAAACATCTCAGCATTCAGATGCCGAGCTGGTACTTCAGAAAGCTCCTTCAGATGAAATACTTGGCAAATCCATTTTCACATCTCTGAAACTGTGGGAAGATTTTTTTAATTGGAAAATCTGGTTTGGTCCCTTCCTAATTTTCAGGAAAGACTGATGGAAGGATTATGACCAACCCTAATTTTGCAAATGAGGTAAGGAGGCAAAGCCAGTACAATAAAACCACAGGGTAATGTGTCATCTTGTGCCCTTTCTTCACTCACTAGGTGCATACAGTTTAGTTGTAATGATGTGTGAATTTTTCTCCAAGTAAATCTTCTGGAATATGTTTTGCCAAAGGAAAGAAGTCTCAGTAATACCAGATCTCATGATATCTCCCTGCTGTTTGGGGCATGCAAATTATGGGCGAGTTTCTAATGTGTTAAGTTCCCACAAGCCTAAACCAAATCCTTAAGGAGAAGCCAGTGGGAAAGACATTTCCCAAGACAGCAGGACTTTTTTTTTTTTCCTCCCCCCCCCGCCCCCATCCTTGCAAAGAGTATGTTGGCTTTTTTTTTTTGTTTTTGTTTTTTTTTTTTTTTTTTAAATTTAATGAGCATCAATATTAGCTAAGATTCCTCCTCTTAGGAACAAAATGTGTGAACTTTCCCATTGCTTCATGGGCATGTTGCCTGAGCAGGAGCTGGTGGATTCATCCTGCTGGGGCTCGGGACTCCCGGCATTTTCATATCGATGTCTTTGAACTGGCTTCCTGATGCCGAGCAGATGAAAGCCTGGGTGACCACGCAGGAGGGTGTGAGGAGCTGCCGTGGGGGTGAGCGGAGGGCAGCAGGGCTGGGAGGTGCAGAGCACAGTGCTGATGTGCAGACGGGTGCTGCGAGAGCAGGTTTGGTGTCTCTCGGGGGCTGCGATGGCAGGGGAGAAACCTTGCTGTGGGGATCACACCTACCAGCACTGGAAAAGCCTGACTGGCTCATCCCACCTGTCTCCCCAGCGCTCATGTTGAATTGGCCCTCTAATGTGCATAGTATTCCCAGGCGGCTGCTTTTCCAAACTGGTGATCCCCGCATCTGGCTGATACCCGCCACTGTTGTTATTTTCTTGGTTTCCAAGTGCTGCATCCTGCTGCAGTCTGGGAACCAGGCATGAAGTATTTGCCCGGTATCTTTTTCCCAAGTAAACATTGCTTTAGATGCTCCAGCTGGATTATGCAATGTAGATAGGTGGGGACGGTCTTTTTTCTGCCGACAGTAGAAAGGGAAAGTTGTTTTGCTAAGATAAAAGTGGGACTTTCTCCAATAGCTTGGCGCACAATATAACATCCCTTTCTCAGCTGTGTTATCCTTGGCAGCTGGGGACAGCTGGAGCTCTGCTTCTGGGGGAAGAGGCAGTGGGTGAATCAGACAAGGTTTTGGGAATGCATCATTTTTGACCAGGGTTTTGAACAGTTCCCTGTTCTCCAGGGGAAAGGGAGGGGAGGGGTGGGCTCTGCATGCACCTGGGCTGGCATGCGGGCATGACCTGGGTGCTGGCTGTGCCTGCGCCCTCCAGCTGCGAGCCTGCCTGTGCTTCTGGGCCAACATTGCTCTCCTCTTGCCGTTGCTCTCCACGTGCCCGTCAGCCGAGATGCAGCTCCCGGCTGCATCCTCGTGCTGTTGCCCTCTGTGATTCTCACCGGGGGTTTGCTGTTGCTGTCGCTGGGGCTCTGCCACTGCCTGCTGGCTGCCTGCGTCTGCACGGCAGATGTCTTCCCCAGATGCTAGCAAGGCTGTTAGTGCTAAAATTGGAGTGGTGGGTCATGGGTCCCCAAACACCGATGGCGGCACGTGCATCGCCGTGGGGCTGCCCACTCCCCGCTGCGGCAATGCTGTGGGCAGGGCTGCCTGCAGCCTGGGAGAGCCGCTCTGCAGGCAGAGCGCAGCCAGGCAGCTGCCTCGCCCCGCGCCCCTGGCTCTGCTGCCTCTGCGGCACCCGGCACACCGATGGTCGGAATGAAATAGAACTTTGTGCTCTTGTGCAACAGACTGACTGGCAATTTGGGGGCCAAGAGGGAAGAGGACAAAGAGTTACACTTTCTGTTTTGTATCTGTGCTTTCTTGCCCTTGATGGTGTCCTTTATGGGCAAAACCACAGACAAGCATATATATGTCTGCATCATTTTAGTATCTTTAATTATAATTCACAGAAGGTTTTAAAAAGTCAAGGATGACCCAGTAACTGTGGTAGACTCCCTCTGATAGACTTTCCAAGGGCTTTGTGTAATGAAGGCCCCATGGCAAAGCCATTGGGTAAGTGTGTAGTACCTTAACAAGCTGCCAGTTACATGGAAACATGAATATTTCTAAAATATTTTTTATGGTGTCTTTTAAGTTGTTGTCACTGAACCTGTGGTTCTGGCATCTGAATATTTGAGATCGTCTTAAAAAATGAAGACAATGCCAGTAAAAGCAAAAAAACCCAAAGAGTGAATCTTCACCCTTTGTCCACTGTCTAAGTTAAAAGTAATTACCAACAGCAAAAGTATTTGCACTTCATTATATGGAGACTGACTTTTCTGACTGAGGGATTGTGAGACTGTGAAGAAAATTCAGTTCAAGGATGAGCCCAACTTGGAGTCTGTTAAGTAGTGTCTGTCATCTTCCCTTCTTCAGTCAAGCTGTATTAATCTGTCTGAAAGCTCACATTCCCAAGGGCCATCCAGCGCTTGCTATGTCATGGCAGTGACCTGAAGGAAAGTGTGTTACTTGTGTTATTTTGTAGAAAAGCTGAAACTAAGTTTTTTACCTAACCAAAACCACCAGTGAAACCAGCAGTTGAAGTGCTAGAGGATCCTAAGCCAAGAAGCACGTTTATCTGTTGCCTCCATCCTGCACATGCTCATCTCTGCATGTGATCGTGTTTGTCCAAAAGACCCATTACCCCTTTGTAGGCACACAGCTCATCTGGCAGTAATGAGACATGGGTATTCAAGTTGGCCAAATTCATCCCTGAGGTCATTTCAGTGACTTCAGAAGAATTAAGCCAGGACTGAATTTGCTCCTGAATCTTTATGTTTCCAAATGAATTTGGGTGGAATCTACTTTTAATTAAGCCTTACCTAATTATACCAGATTTGCTATCACAAGGGAGGAATGCTCTACTATCCAAAACAAGCACAGTGAGTATGGCCGTCCCCTTAGATTAATGTTACATTGATGCTGTGTGTGACGTGGTGATGGTGTATATATATAATCTATCTATCTATCTATCTGTCTATAGGCAAAATACACCAGTATTGAAGGATGTATGAGATCAGAAGGGACCTTTGGGGTTGGTGAATTCAGTCTTGTGCCATAGTGAGTGCTCCCACTTGACGCTGCCTGCCTTCTGAAATTTTTGCCCCTACTGCTTGTATTGCAAAGCTGTTCCTGAATCTCATACCTCCTTTTCCCAATTTCTAGCCTAAGTGTCTTCAAATCTAGTCTATGTTCATATTTTCATCCCTTTCAGCTGTTGAACGTTTTGCTTTCCCTGCCATCTTTTTGCCCAAGGCAAATGCTGCTGAGTCCCGAAGCAACACAAATCTGTTGGTGTGAATCTTGAGTTTTGGTATCATTATGTCCCTTTCATCCTAATAACAGTATCTAACCTCATGATATACGTTAAGGATGTCATAGACAGCTCTGCAAAATGGCTCTTAACCCTTCAGCACCTGGCTGGGAAACTGTGCTAGTGCAGTACACTGGAAGAAGACCTATAGGAGCACAGTCAAGGGCACCTTAAAATTCCCAGTTGGTTCTTACATTTACAGAGAAACATATTTGAGGCAGTCTTGGCTCACAAAAAGGGTAGTGTAACCCCTCTGGTGTGCACCGTGCCACTGTGCCTTGCAGCAATCTGTTCAGCATTTTTAGCTGGGGTGCCCCTCCCTGGGCTGTTCTGCCCAAAGATGAACATAGGTGCTGAGGGTCTTGCCAGGGACGTGCAGCACTGTGCGTCCTCCACCTTGCCGGTGCTAGCGAGCAGGACACATCCCTGCCCCGCTGGCTGTGCCTGGCTTGTGGGGAACGGCGGGGAGAAGACCACCTGCTGCCTGAAGCATAGTGCCCGGGGGTAGGCGAGGAAGACTCTCCTCGTGGCTGTGCTGAAGGCTTGTGGTGGACAGCTGTGGTCCAGCAAAGCATGTGGATGTATGACTGACTCTAGGCGCTGGCTCTTTATCATTCCTCAGGTTACTGAGCTGTTCAGCCAGGGTGTAACACTTCCTTACCTCTGTGGGAAGTTTCGCTTAGCTTTATTGATATGTCGTTTATTCACATTTTTCGTCTCAATTGGGAGGCCCAGCACAGAGCTTATTGGGGGGCGGGGGGAGGGTTGTACGGCACCATTGGAGCCCGGCGGTGCCAGCCTGGTACCCAGAACTTTATCAAGTTGTGTGTGAAGTGCTTTAAGTACTGTGTAGCATATTGGCAGTACCAGATTTTTTGGCAGGACTGGGTTTGTTAATGCTGCAGAGACAACAGGTTTGCTACCCAGCTTGGGATGCTACCTGAACTGAACTACCGCTGTATAACAACACGTTACGCTTTTCATTCCGCTTATCTGAATATCCTGCGCCATGGAGAGGAAAAACCAGCGGGGAGCTATTAGCTCCAGTTTGGAGATGAAGCGCTAGGCGTGTCGTTTTGTGAGCGGCTTTGATTGACCCTGTGTTGGGCGGCTGCCAAGGGCCGGTGCCGGTTCCCCATGCCCAGCTGCACGTCCCCTCCTGCCTCGTGCCGGCCCCAGCCGGGGATGCTGCGCGTCACCGGCTCATCACGGGGTGCCATGGGGTAGCATCGCCCCTTTACGCAGCTGCCTGCAGTTGGGTGGGCACAAAAGGCTAGGTCTTGCCCGTCGTTAGTGGCAAGCTTTTAAGTATAACATAGATTTTCCACCTCCCAGGCTTTGGCTCCCTGCCTCCCCTGTACTCCAGTCCTTGCCCTCCTGCAATCAGTGTTACAGGATTTCCCAGATCCAGGATCCCTAGCCAGCTCTTGTGTCTTCTATGGCCGAAACCAGCACTTTTATGCATTGAGGGAGTAAGTAGGAACCCTTTTATTTTTGTGATACCTCTTAATGCATTTTGCTTGAGGAGGCGTTTGTTAAAAGGGTCGAGTAGGGTTAGAGAAGATAAATTTGGGCCTCTGGGCGTGCTATAGCTTGATGGGCACGAAGCTCTTTCTGTCTCTGTCTCTGTCAGAGACTTGCAGAGCCGTCATATCAAAGCCTGGCACCGGCTACCACAGCACCATCAGCACTTGCTTTTCTCCTCCTTCTGGCAAGAAATTTGCTGGGAAACCATTTGTATTATTTAACTAATGATGACTAGTACTTGAGAGTGGATATCTGTGCAATGTAGGATTGTGCCTGTCTCAGGTCTCAGCACTTACCCTCTGTTTTCTGCACCCAAGAACACAGCCTTCCCTAAAAAGATAAAAGTGGAAAATATTTTTTCAGGAATCCTTTTCATTCCCCCTTTTTGAGAGTGAATCAACCTGAAAATGAGTTCTCTAAAAATGCCCATCTCGGTGTTTGTTGAGGGAAAACTGTGCAATAAGTAGTTTTGGGTGAGAAACAGAGAAGCACTGGAGGTCCTTGTCTCTTCTGGGACATGCGCTCTTGTGTGCTTTTGGGGGGGGTTTGTCCCAGCGCTGGGTGACAGCCAGATCTCCAGCATCTTCCTCTTCACTCCCTTGTGTGTGGAGACAGGACAAGTGTGGAGGCACACTCCCTTGTGTGTGGAGGTGTAGGGACAAGAGACACGTATCTCCATGGTTCTGGGGCTGTCAAAGGCCGGTCTTGGCTCCTAGTAGCAGCTGAGGATGGCTGGAGGATCCCTGGGCTCTGAGAGTGAAGGGCAGCTGGGCTTTTGCAAACGTACCCCCATGCGGTCCCGTCCCGGTCGCTGCAAGGGGAGCAGGAACCCACTGCCTGGACACCCTGTGCTGGGCAAAGTCCAAATGGCTCCTTGGGGGGTCCCAAGCAGCTCAGTATGATGGAGCAGCCTAATAGAGCACCCCAAAATTAATCCACTCTGTAGCATGTGCAGCTGGTTGGGCTGAGCTCACCAGGAACGAAGCTTTTGCCTCACACGTGCCATTTTCGAGCACCGCATTATGACCTGTGTATTGCTCTGCTTTGGCCTGAGGGTCCTGCTGCTGGGTACTCTTGAAGCCTCCAAGGTCTGAGAGGTCTCTCTTTAATTTAATTTTATTTTTTATCTTTTTTTGGAAAATCATTTACCCAGGTGCAGTATTACTCTTTTCTCCCTATCGCCTTTCAGGACAGTGCCTGCTTCCTTCCTAAAGAAGCCATTAGCTTGCATGCTCCAAACCAAAATGTTAGCTCAGCTGTAACGGATGGATGTGGCTATCGTGTGGCAACTTAATGAATAATATCTATCACCTAATTTCCCAAAAGTTGGCATGTAATGAGGCTGGTGCCATGATTATTACCTCTGTAAATCATGACTTTAAGATGATGACAATCCCTCCTGCCCCAAGGATACAGGACAGCCAGACAATGATGTACATTTAATTGCTGTGTGAGAGAGGCAATGTGTTCGGGAGCATGCCATTGCCTCTAAATTATCTTCTGCAGCACAGACGCTAGAGGAGATTAGTGCAGATTGGAGGGGAGGGAGGGCCCTGCCATGCTGCAAGGTGCTCTATGTATGCCTGTGTTTATTCACTTGAGCCAGCCAGTGGTGGTGGAATGAGCTGGCCAGGGTGGGATGGAGGTGTGATGCCCAGGTTTGCCTTCTCGGTCTCTCCCCAGGACTGAAGAAGCAGCGGATGGAGAGGGGATTGTTCACAACTGGGTAGAGATGCTTCCTTTGTTTTTCTGATGAGTGCTTGTGGTGAATACCTCTGTGGACAGAGGACTCTGACCTCCCAAACAGGGACCTTGGCTTGGGGAGTGAAAGCTGCCCAACCTCTGCCCAAACCTCCTCTCGCTACAGGAAATCTCTGTCCCTGGTTTCTTCCTACCACAGACCGCAGCTGGCCATAAAGCAGAGCCGATGCCCACATTGTGGGCTCTCAGCTTGCTCACGCGGCTGCTTCCTAGCCAAGGGAGACATCCCTGCCTGCAGGGCCCTCCCAGACCGTCTCGTTCTTTATCAATTGATTGAATAACCGCAGTAAATTATTACTCTGCTGGGCTTTTAAGGTGTCTTTCATTAGCTGTTGTGCTATGACAGTTGACAAGGATGTGGCTGGATTGTGGATGAATCAGATGTTGTAGCTGATCCTTGGAAAGCAGCTACTGCCAGCCTGCCTGTACTGCTGGTTAGTGCTGCTCTTCTTTGCTGTGTTGCCCCCCTTGCTTGAGTACTTCTTTGTGTTTGTTTAATTTTTCTCTTCCTTCTAATTCTGCCCCTACCTCCCTGATGCACCGGCCAGCGTGGTTACAAGCTGGCTAGATGTGGGGCAGAGCAATGGACACGCTGCTGCTCTGGTTCTCTCCTCCACTTCGGCGCTTCTGACCCATGTGATGAGCAGAGGTGACAATAGCCTTAAAACTGTGACAGCGGCTGCTTTAGGTCAGAGCGAAGATCCCCCTGGCCTGATGTCCTGTCTCCAGCAGTGCCCAGGGGAATTAAAACTAGGACAATGTGATGATCACATACAATGACGTGTTTCCCTGCAATACTTGCCCAGCCTCCGGTGATTTGCAGCTCCAGGACTTCCCGAGCCAGGAGTGTTGCCTTAAGGTTTGGTGGTCTCTGCGCAGCCACCGTCAGCAGCATCACGGCTGCTTCCAATTGCTTCAGCGCAGCCCCCAAACCCAGATGCTCACCTGGTTTGTGGGGAGACGGCTGTAAAATCAACAGTACTGTAACTGCCTGGATAATGTGAGCAGCAGGCCATTTGCAAAGCCACCCAGTGCCCTGAACCCTGTGGGATGGCACTGCTTGGCTGTGCGTTGCAGGGGAGCCACTGAGGTGCTGGGAGAGGAGACCCACGATGCCAGCAGACCCCCGTGTGTGCAGGGGGGCGGCGTGCCTGACTTAGCCACTTCTCCCTCTCCCATGTTGGCTCCCACAGCGGTCACCAGTGTCACTCTCCTCTGGCCCTGGCCTGCAGGGCTCCCAGCTGGAAAGATGGGCAGGTTCTGCAGAAGGAAGGTGAGGGTATGAGCAGCCTGCATGAGCACAGAGCCAGAGGGGGCACGTGCAAATACCTTGGTAAGATCCTTCCACAGCTTTGTGAGCAGCCACCCTCAGCAACACCTTCAGGTCTGCTGTTCCCTGAGGGTTTTTGCATCCAAAAGGTGGCCTGGAGCGTTTCGTTGCTTTCCTTCCCCCAGGTAAGCAAACACCATCCTGCCAATGCTTTGCAATGTCAGATCTTCTCATACCTGCTGGAAAGATGCTATCTGCTAAAGCAATGGTGGCCATGCCGATTGATTCCCCAAAGTAACGTGGGGTTCTTCTCTTTAAATCTCTGCGGTGAATTGGCTGCCATTGGTCTGAGCCTGTGCTGAGCCTTTTTGGTCACTAAAGACATTGTAGTACTTAGGGCATTAGCGGTTACATAAGCTGGCTGTCTCCTAGGGGGCTTTGCCCTGGTGTGATGCTCCTTTAGGGTTAGGTAAGAGCCAGCCACAAAGTAGGGGGGTGTGAAAAAAAAAAAAAAATACACGTCTGTAGTCAAGAGACTTATTTGAACTTAACACACCCCGCAGGAAAACCCATTTTTGGAGTTTTCCTGTATTCTCTCTGGCTCCACAGATTAGAGGGGGACCGTGGGAAAGCTGCCAGGGCTTGGAAATCAATCCAGCCTTTGTAAATCCTTTCATCTGACTGGCGGCTTCATACAATTGAGTATAACCCAGTTTATTGTTGTTGGTTGATTAAATTCCTGTTGGTCAACACAAATAGTGCCGCACAGTGCTGTGCGTTCGTGGGATGGAAATTGGCATTGCAAAGCACTTCCTAGAGAAAGGCAGGGATGACCTGTCATTTAAAACTGTATTCAGGGGACGTTTTGGGGGGAGGACAAATCCCTCTGTGCAAGTGACTTTCCAGGCATTTCTCACGTGCCTGCGGAGGCTGAGCCTGCAGCGAGCGAGTGTGAGGGTCGGATCCCTGCTTTTCTGGCAGCAAAGGCAAGCGGCCTCGGCGGGGATGTGCTCACCAAGCCCTGTGGCTGCAGGGTGGGGGAGGCGTGGTGTGGGGTGGACCCAGCATGTATAACTAGGATTAATGGGATGAAATTAGGTGAAGGAGAAAGTCGTCAGGAAACGTTTCCTCAAGGTGAAAGCTATTAGGCTGCGGCAGTTTCTCGAGGGAAGCGATGGGCGCTTACTTACTCGGGTTGTGTTAAAATGAGAACATGACAAAAACTTGGTTGGGGAGAGGAGACAGGCGACATTGGTGGCTTTAGGGGGCTCTGGTGGGACGTCACCCCCTCAGGAACAGTGCATTTCTGGGAGGGATGGAGGGGGCCGCGAGTGGGGCTTTTGCCTCTGTGCGGGGCAGGGTCTTCAGCTGAGGTTTGCAGGCAGGGGAGCTGGGGGCTGCTGTCTGCCAAAGCAGGATGTTCCGGTAAGCCAGCAGCAGGGCCTTGTCCCGGTGTGAGGCAGGGCTCTGGCAGGCCCTGAAACAGTACTCCCCAAATTTGCTGACCTTCCTCTTCCTAAATACTTGCCTGGCTTGTAAGGAGGGAGGTGGGTATAGGACAGAGCTCTCAAGAACGGGAGCAATTAGCTAACAAATAGTTTGGGAACCTCTGTGCTAGATGACCTGAAACATCTTTATGCTTTTATGAATGGCGTTACCTTCAATGTCCATGTATTTTCCTTCCACATCCTTGTGCCCGAACCAAAGCTATCCCCTTTATCTTTGGGTGTGATGATTCATTTCCCATCTCCGTGTAATGTGCACCCCCAGAAAATGAGTCCACTTGGTTATTGAAAGGATGCCTGTGCTTCAGTAGTCTTTTTTCTTTTATGTGTGTAATAAAAAGGTGTTTTGTGGAAATAAGAAGGTCATCTTCTCTCCCTCTACTACTTCTCAGTCCCCGGGGCATAGAGGAGTCCCAGGTGACCCTCTGCAGTGAGCAGACAGGAGATGCCTGGGGCTACACGTGATGGAACAGGCTGCCCAGAGAGGTGGTGGAGTCACCATCCCTGGAGGTGTTCAAAAAACGGGTAGATGTGGCACTTGGGGACATGGTTTAGTCTAGTCTACCCTTGATTGGTGTAGAGTGGACTTGGTAGTGTAGGTTAATGGTTGGACTGGATGATCTTAAAGGTCTTTTCCAACCTAAACGATTCTATGATTCTATGATTGATTCTATGATTCTATGATTGGGAAGGAAGACGTTCATGTCAGGGTCCCCTTCTGTATCCCTTCCCTTTGTACCAGCTCTGCCATGATGTGTGTAACCAGAACTGGCTCACGGACGTGACGCTACAGAGCAAGCAGGGGTCCAGTCATGGCTTACTGCTGAGAACCCACTCTTCAAGGCCGAAATGCAAAATACCCATTCGAAGGCCAGCGTGGGTCCTGCGTGCCTCTGGAGCGGCGAGGCCGAGAGTCAGCCGTGGAGGCCGCTTTGGAGACCCGGAGAAGCGCGTGTTAACCGGCCTCGCGGGGAGCCGTCAGCTGCCAGTCCAAAGGGCTTGAGCGAGAGGTCATAAACCTGTTATTTATTAACAGGGAAAGCTGGCTGTGTTGCATAGTTTTAATTTCTGAATGTAACCTCGGGGAAACATGGTAAAGGTTTGCACAGTCCTTTTGCAAAGCCGTAGCAGGTGCTCGTTGGGCTTGTGGGAGCAGAAAGTCTGGTCTCTGAATCATTGCGGGATTGATTTTATCGTCCTCGGTGGCCAAATGCCTGGGCTCTCCTTGGCTGCCCCAGGCAAGGGGACAGCGCGGTTCCCTGCTTCGCCCTAATGGCCAGGGGACTCACCCTGTGGGATGCTCCCAGCCCCCTTCCCTCGCAGCGGGGGCTGCTCAGCATCCCCTGGAAAGGGTCAGTGCTGGCAAGCGCCAGCTTTCTGGAGCCCTTCCTAAAACTCCTGGCTGAGGGTGGTGGCATGGACAGGAGGGTGTCACAGTTATCAGGGAGATTTATCTGAGGACTGACTTGCTATTTCTAAATGATGTCTTGTATTTTTATTGCAGTAATGTAGTATTAACTTATTTTAAAACAGATTTTGTTTCCTATTGTCTCATTATTTCCATCCAGTCCAGTGATACATTGTAATCTGCTCCTCCATCTTGTTTCTACTCCCTATAGACATTGTGCTGTTAGGAAATGCTTAGGTATTGTCTAGCCTTTCTTTCCAGGCATTAATTATACGTTTACTCTATTCAGATTCTTAAGCCATACCACACACACGTCGCTCGCTGTAGGTATCTGGAGTCTCTCTTCTGCTCAGTTTTGGGATATAGCGTATTTTTGGCTGGACTGCTGCTGTTCCCAGCTGGCCCTGACAAAGCATGTGCCGGTTTGGCGTAGCCAATACATTACACTCGACAGCCCTTTTCCTGTTTAATTTCCTTTTGCTAACTCCCTCAGCAGGGCAGCAGGTGCAGGCAGGAGAGGGCTGCAGGTAGGAGATGGGGCATTGCTGCTTTCCAAAACGAGGATTTCCCTCCACCCTTGTGTAAGAACATAGGCAACGGTCTTTGCTCTGTTTGTGTAATCTGATGGCACGAAGGGGCTCCTCTGTGACCCAGGTTTTTTTTTTTTTTTTCTTTTGGTTGAATTTTATCTCAGGTGAAAGCTGGCAGGGATTGCATTCATGCCATCTTCCAGCTTGACATCGAAGGGCTCTACAGTGAATTTACTGCGCACACTTTATCATTTTTATGCATGGCTGTTTTTCCTGTGTGTACTGAGTCCTTAAAGGTGTTTGGGAAGAAACACACCTTCCTCCCGCAGTCATGCTGCTGTTGGAATGTGTTTATCAAAAGTGAGTTAAATTGCTAGGCAATTGCAGCACATAATGTTTAACTACAGTCCGCAGTAGGAGAGCGCGAGGCTGAGTGGTTTTCTGCTGCTGGGTGGAAAAGAAGAACCTGGCAGGGGAAGAGAGAAGAACCAAGTCAGAAAATACCCTAAGTCAGAGGGGACTGGGTGGAAGGGAACAGGGTCCCCTCAGTGCTCTGGACTGCAGCAGAGCTTTGTTTCCCGAAACCCTGGCTTGCTGGGAGAGACCAGCACATTAAACCAGCTAACTGCAAAATACACGTAGATCCAAAACTGAAATATTGGTGAACTCTGGGACCTGTGCAGGTGCCTGTCCTAGCTGGCGGGAGCCACTGCCTCTACAACTGCAGTTATTTTTGACAAATAGGACCAGGCACAGGGTTTCTGCCTGCAGTGTAGCCAGGCTCTGTATCCTTGGCCGTAAAAATTTGTGTGTCTTTTGACACAGACGCACACAATCCCCAACTCCAGAAGAGCTTAGTGTGCAGGGATTTAGGCATTCCCTGGTGATTGCCTTAAGCCATGGGCTGCAGCTATTTTAGGCTTTCTCCCTTTCTCTTTCTGAGGGTCTGACCAGAAATTTCATCCTGAGCTAAAAAATTCATGAAACTGGATGCACCTGTGTTAAAAATGCTCTCTTGATAAATCAGCATTTTCCTATGAAAACCTGCTTTGCCTAAAAATTCCCAACCAGCCCTCATCCCAAGGAACATGGCAGGAGTAGGTGACACCGTGAAAGCACATCTTGCTCGTCACTTGTGCAAGAGCCCTCCACTGCCAGCCCCTGCTGTGGGAATGAGGTTTGTTACCGTCCTGCCCAGTACGTAAATGCCATCCATAACTGGATAAATGCTTTTTGCTGGAAAAAGGCCAGCAATTTTTAACACCTTTGCTACCTTGCACTTTTTTAGGCTCGGGGGGAGAGATGGGGGCAGCCGGTGCTGGGGCTAAGGAGGGGTTGCAGGGCAGCTTGGACCGGGGCGGGGGGATAATGAATTCCTGGGCACATGGAGCTCGTTCAGCAAGCGCTGGGCTCCAGCGGGCCCCTGGGTGGAAGCACTTTGATCTGACTCCAGCCTTTTCCCACTGAGGCATCGCTTTTGAATGCGTTCCTGCTCTCAGCCTTGCCGTGCACTGCAGACAAAGGCGAGGGGAGCGGGGAAGCGAGGGGGGGGGGTGTTGTTTACCCTCATCAGGAATGGTCGAGTGGCCTGAGTCAATGGAGCCTATTTTTCATTAACCTAATCATTAGTTTTTTCTCGCTGCAATTAAATTTTTCCTGTCGGTACTCAGAAGGGCATCGTTTGCATCTATGAGATTTTTTTTTTAATAGGGGGCTCCCTCAACATGGCGGGGGTATTTGAAGAGTTGGAAATTAGAGTTTAATTTCTCTCTGGACGTGGCAGAAGAGGATTTTTGAGTTTTAATTATCACACAGCGTGGATTCCTGACGGTTGAGGACCGCGTTGGAAAGGCTGGTTTCCATTGTGTGGAGTGGATAATTATGCAGCCCTCTCCCAGGCTCGCTGCGTTTATTGTCCAGAAGAATCTTCCCAAGCAAAATGGGGGAGCAGATTTACAACCCGAAATGCATTTTCAGAGCCTGCAAAAGTTTCAACTTGATGTTTGCAAAGAAAGACTTTTGCAAATATTTAAGATCATCTTGTTTACCCTTTTAACAAAAAAAACCCCGTCAATTTATCTGGTAATCTGCCTTTCCCCTGCAGGTTGCTTAGGAAGTAGTTTTGTAAACTCAAGAGAGCCCTTCTGCAGCTGGACTGCTTTGTGCTATCAGTTTCTAAGCAGGATTCCTTCGAAGGCAGTGGGAATTTCTGCATAAAACCTACCAGCCCATTTGTATGAATATAGGATTTACAGCCATCTGAAACTTGGCAGTGCTTCTTACCTAGGAGGTAATGTTAATCTATCCAGGAGAAAATGTTGAAGGATTCAAACAAACCTAAAATTTCAAAGCAAAACTCATTCACAGCCGCTCTGTTTCACAAGGTTTTGGATTAACCTGATGTCTTTCCACAGGCTTTTGAACCATCGATGGTTAGATGTTTGCCATAAAAATGGAGAAACTTCAGCAAAGGTCTTGTCAAATATGGTGAAGCTTTTGCAACTGCAACATTCCCCCGCCCCTCCCCCCCCAAATCTTTTGGGGATGGGATCAAAGCTGCATGTATTTGGGCAGGTTCAGATTTAGGGGCAAACGTCTTGCGCAGCTTTGGTCAGTGTGATGAGTTCAAAGAGAAAAATACTGATTGTAGATGCTCACTGTTTCTCCTTGCTGGGAGGTGGAGTGGCAGTAGTGCAAAATGGAAACCAGGGAGCAGATTCTGGGATACACTTGCACTTATTTCAGTGGATTTGCAAGAGGTAACTAACAGGGCAGTTGGGTGTGCAAAAAGTTTCAGATCAGCCTGTTTTCCAGAGCTTTCTGGCTGTGACAGAGTGACAAAGGGCTCTGAACCCAACTTGACTTTCATTTGCAACTCTTTTTGGTTTCACTAGTGCAAACTCAAAAATCTTTGGGCTTCTGATAGCTACCTTCCTATCTTGAAAGACCATGTGGTTGTTTTGGGGAAGGCAGCAGCTTATTATGGGTGTTTCTGGTCTATTAAAATAGCTTACAGCAACCTTAGGTCTCCATTTTCCACACACTCAGTTTTCAAATTAGCACCTTTGTACTTTCTCTTGTGGTGCCCTAAGACTTGTAGACAGGGACATGGCTGTCTCCGTAGCTTTCTCCAGCCCCTTCCTCTGTCATGGTGCCTACGAGCCATGACCGCAGTTGGACTGTCAGTGTTGCTGAGGCTGTTCCCTAATCCACGTGGTTTCCTGGTGTTCCCCTGCTTGTCTGCATTCACTGAGCTCCTCTTTTTTAAGCTCTTTTGGCTGGAGACCATATGTTGTTACTGTAGTCATACCAAGCCTCGTGCATGTTGGCCTTCTGTGATTTAGGACTGTGAAAAAGCTGGAAACGATAACTCTTAAAGATAAGAACTCTCTTTTTTGGGGTGGGTACTAACTCTTGAAATCCCTGGCTGTATTTTAAAACAGCCAACTGTTTCCAATATAACCTTTTTATTGCAAACATCCCATTAGTATTGGAAGGCCCTACCTCAGCACTTGTTCTTCTCCACATGCTCTTGCCAGCCCTACTTTCTTCTTTGCCAGCCACCATACAGTTAGGTGTGACTTTCTTCAGGTGATGGAAAACCCAAATGTGTGGATGGTTTCAGATTACTGAATCTGACATGCCAATCAAAGGCTGTTTAGTGATTTCATTTTTGCCTTCAAATAATTGCGGTGCTTGCTTTCTGGAATTTAAGTGAAATAGCTACAGATTTTCTCATGTGGTATTTGTACAGGGTAGGCATGGAAAACAGAACTGAAGGGCTCTCGGGGTCGCTTAACCCACCCCTTTGCCCCAAAGCAGACTCAGCTCTACCTGAACTACTCCTGACAGATGTTTGTCCAATGTGCTCGTGAAAGCTGTCATCAATGGCAATTCCACCACCTCCCAAGGCAGTCTCTTCTAGCGCTTAAACATCCCTGTTATTAGAGAGCTTGCTCTTTCTGGGTGGATGTGGAGAACAATTTATTCACGTCATCTTTTTTTGACAACCATTTACATATTTGAATCCGTTACTACATCTGTGTTTGGTCTTTTCTTCGCCAGGCTAAATAATCTGGGTTCTTTCAAGCTCTCCCACTAGATTATGCTTTCCACACTCTGATCCTCCTTGTTTCTCTCCTGAATTCCTTCCAGCTAGTCCGCATGAGTCTTGAAGTGTGATGGACACAGATCCCTATTCAAGATCTTTAATAGCACTGACGGAGGAGGTTTATTTCCCCTGTTTACATTCAAGGCTCTTGTTTCTGCATCACAATATGATCCCACGTACTGCTTTGCCCCAGAGTGACACTGATTTGTGCCCCGTTTACAGATTGCAGTAGCTCCCAAGATCCTTTTAAACAGAACTGCTGTGTATGAGGGAATCAAAGGATGCTGCCACAAAAGTTTAGGTTGACCTCAGCAGAGGCTTTGAGCGTAGCACGCTGGCAATGGGATGGGCTTAGCCTTTGGTTGCTGTTGTAGAGACAGGCACAGCAGCTACCACAGCAATAGCCAAAGTCAAGTGGGAAGGGTTGGGTTTTGGAGGTGGGAGGGAGGAATTAAGCAACTGGATTGATACAGGTGGAAATGAGTACAGCCTGTCCCCTTGGTTTCAGGGATTTTCCCCTGGGACAGTACCCTCTTGGCCACTTCTAGAAGCTGCAGCGTTTGTTGAGTTGCCCCCAAAAGGAGGGCGTGGAGCAAAGCGGGCTACTCCTTCTGAAGCATCCACACCATCCCAAATGTTTTGAGTCATTTGTAGCCAGTGGAAAGCCACTAATCGGCTTCGGGGCTTTTTTTGACCAGGTCACGTGACTGTGCTACCAAGATTAAAGCAGCACGAGGAAGGAAAAGAGGCTTAAACAGCTGAGGGTGCCTGGCAGGTCATTTTAACCTTTTCGTAATCATTAAAGCTGCAGAATCCCATTAGCGGTGAGTGACTTGCAGCTCCGCTCCTGGAATGAGCGCTGGTGACACAACTTTCCGTTCACCTCCGCCTTCCCCCAAGGGAGAGTCTGGCACAACTGGCTGGTAGGGCCCAAACTTCAAGCAGAGAGTCTGGCCATTCCTTCCTGTGCATTGAGGAGTCCATTGCACCAACAAGAAGCAATCCGTGGGTCTATCAAAAGCGGAGGATTTATCTCTCTGTCTCTAAAATTAGACTCTCATGGAAGGTCCTGCTTAGGCCATACTGTGGTAGATCAGCCCTTGCCCATCTGTGGCAATAGTAGAGAGGTACAGGATAAGGAAGATTATGATAATCTCCTAATTCGCTGATTTGGCACTGGTCAGTGGGCTATGGCTTTACTTTCCTGGGACTGGTAACAGCAGAAGATTCTGCACTGTTGCAGTGCAGCTCTGACATGGGAAGCAAAGCTTTTTGGATGAAGCTACGTTGACTAAGACACGAGGCAGTCAAAGAGCCTCCAGTTTGCTGGTGTTACTCATCTTTTCCTCTCTTGCAAGTTTTCATAAGCACAGCATCACATCCAGTAGTCAGTTTGATCTTCCTCTGTCTCTTCTCCAGCTTCTGCATCTTTTGTTGTCTCCCTTCATGTCAACTGGGAGGCACTGATAGAGAAATGCTGGTACCACAGTGCCTGGAAGGGATGATCGCTCTGATCCACCTGCAATTTGAACATTGTTCTACTTTCTCTAGAATTGTCCTTTCTGCATTCAGGCAATCCTTCACCGAGTACATCTACGTGGTCGCACAGCAGGTGGCTTCTTGAAGAGGCCAAGGAAAACCTGAATTCAGCATGGTGTCACTGTGCTGTGATGGGTGTTGCAGGTATTGCAGCACCTGGAATTGATCCAGAGCGCACCTGCTCCCTCGGACAGTGCAGGCTTCCGTGTGCAGGGAGCAGGAGTGCTGCAGCGGCTGTAATCAGCTTTCCCCTGTTACACGTACACCAGTCAAGACTGTCTGGCTGTGCGTGTCTTGGACATTAATATTTCTATCACTGTGTTTGCTTATTGCATCTAATTACTGTCTGTCCACTCTTGCTTGAAAGCTCAGTCTGAGGCTGAACCTCAAAAAACTCACACTGATTGTTCTCAGACTGATGCCCACAGTCAGGCATTAAAACACAACTTTGTAAAACAAACGCAATCTTTTCCTTGGTTGTTTACCTTCAAAATCTCTGGGGGATAGAAGGAAAGATTTCCCCAGGAAACCTGGACAAGCAGTAGTGGCTAATAGTCAGGGCTGAGCTGGTCTGTCATGCGGGGAGCACATCTCAGCAGCCTGGTGAAGGTGCCATCCTCTGCAACCAGGCTTACAAGGAGAGCTGTGGAAAGCCCTGGAGAGCTGCAGCAGCAGCACTGTCTGCCCTTGCCCACCCCCAGCAGCAGAAGAGCAGCTACCGGTTGTCCCCCGTCCCCCTCCGGAGAGGGGAAGTGTGGTATCAGACTGCAAGACTGGGAGGTGTTCTACCACCTTCCCTTTAAGCAGGTTTTACAGGTTGAGTGGGTTAGCCATCCTCAGATTAAGGCCATCCTCGATGGTTCCTGCTGTGCTATGCCGTGATAGAAGGACAGCCCAGGCAAAGATTGTAATGTAAAGGTCACCCAAGCAAGGAAGGAGAAACTGGTGGCCACTTTCTGATGGGACAAGACAGCTCTCTCCTGGCTGCGCTGCAGCACAGGGGCACACACATGCACATGCTGCTCTTTCCCTATCAGCTGCCTCCTAATGCAATCCCGATAAGGTATCAGGAGCTCTTGAACTCCTGTTGACAGTCGTCGTGGGCAGATGTTTTGCTGTGCACAGAGATGATGTCGTGGCTGGAAGTTGCAGTAGTGAGCTGTAAAAGCTGAAGTCAGGAGAGACCTTATCAGACTGTTACAGACCGACCTGAGGCCACTAAGCTCCCAGACAGGCCTAATGAACGGGAACTGAGTTGGGAACGTTTGGTCTTGAAAAACTTCAGAGCTCGTAGTTACAGGCTTGCTATGAAATGTTAATTAAATAGCTACAGTGGCATATGCCCCATCCTGCCGGAGCGGCACTCTGCAGCTGCACAGCCATGTCCCCGGTGCGTAACCACCCCTTGTGAGTTAAAAAAAATGCATATTAGTCCAAGACCAGATTTCTTTGTTATTTGTGATTGGACTGACAATGCACTTCTCTGTTGTTTTGACTAGTGTTTGAATACCCATTCTATACCTGAGCTATCACCTGCACCTTGAAAATGAGGCCTGATCCTACCAGTCTTATTCAGACAGATGTTATCATGGGTGGCTTTGGATGTTACATATGGGCCTTTTATTTGTTTAGCGTAGTCTAAGGTAGTGTCTATTCAGTAAAAGTGTGCTGCAGCACCTCAGCTATGGAAATAATAAAGATTTGGCCTTAGTTCTGTTTCTGTAAGTGCCCTCCTGCCACCTCTTTAACACTGCCTGGCAGAGTGCCGAGTGCTCCCTACACAACCCACAGTGAATGAGGTAGTGGGGTGAGAGGTAGAGCAGGTTGGTATGGTTTGCTTGCAGAATATCTTGCAAAGCTACAAAAGGCTGGAAGCTTCTGTCTGCCATAGACCTTGTGGTTGCATATTCTCATAGCGCGTCCCAAGGCAGACCCCCAAATTGCGCCCAAGCTCCTGCTGGAGAGGCTTGGGGATTGGGGTTAGCAGAGCATGGTATTTTGGACCTGAGAGAAGAGAAGGAGGGTTTAGGTTGGTGAGCTGCTTTACCTCACTGCTGGAATACTTCATTTGGCTTTTACCTGCCTTTTGTCTGCAGACCTACCCTCCCATCCACTTGCACACTTTACCAGCTGTGTTTAGTGATTTTTTCAGCAGGGACTAGCTGGGTTGGAGCCTGGGTGCCACTTCTACTCAGGCTGGAGAGCTGCCTCTGTTCAGTGAGGACGAGGGCTAATGTGGGGACAGGGGCCAAGTCCCTCAGACACTGGCAGCATCCTCCGGGTGCTGGAAGAAGTGGCTGAATCCCTGGTGGTGCCATAGGTGAGGGCAGCACCTGCAAAAGCCAGGTAACTCAGCGGAGGCTTTGTGGTATCCTTGCTCACATTTGAGCCATCTGCTGCGTGAAAACTTGTCTCCCACACCAGTCCAAAACAGGGCATCGGGATTGGGGTTTGCTGGTAAGAGCAGAAAGATGGGGGCTGCCTAGGAAAAAGTAGAGGTGGGTTTGTCCACCTCTCTCAAAAATTTCCTTTAATGACAATCTATAAAGAGATGTGAGTTTCATCTGCTTCCCAGCTGCTCTGAAAGAGCTCTGTTGCCTGAGTAAATCAACTTCTTTACAAGATGTAACCGCTGGCCCATTTTTCAGCCTGCTTGTCTGTGTCAAGAAGCAAAACCAGCAGAGCAATATGAATCTGAAATATGGTGCTGAAGAGCAGAGGT
The DNA here is from genome assembly GCF_030463565.1 of Pelecanus crispus. Classification (NCBI taxonomy): domain Eukaryota; kingdom Metazoa; phylum Chordata; class Aves; order Pelecaniformes; family Pelecanidae; genus Pelecanus; species Pelecanus crispus. The sequence continues at coordinate 59,879,073 of NC_134648.1, read as the reverse complement.
GTGATAACGAAACTGCCAAAAAGCAGAGAAATGTTTTATTGAGCACAGGTGAAGGTCTTTTTATGAGACGATCTTTGATGGAAGGGGAGGAAGCGAAAATGTCAGCAACCCATCATGAGAAGGAGAACGCGGCAGCTGGCCGCAAGGTGCAAACCTGGCAGAGCATCGCTCCTTCCTGCGTCTTTTCTCCTTGGGTTTGGATTGGGGAGAATCCCTTTACGGTCACTGCTTTTTATGAGGGAAGAGCCTTGTTTGCCGGACATTGACAAAATATAGATGTGCTTTACTGTCTTAAATCATACGTAGTAAAAGTAGCTCCTGGGGAGAAAACGCAATGGGAGGCAGCGGGTGTCCAGCCTTGCTGCTGGGGGTGTGGGGCACCTCCATGGTGCACATGGGGACAGTGCTGGAGCGAGGCACCATGGGCCTGACCCACCAGCCAGCACCCCAGCCGGACGCTGTGTAACCCCCTCTTCATAGCAGACATCGAAAAGACAAATCAAACCCCAGTGGGATGCCGTGGAAGAGGACGAAGGCACCTCTGCTGGCTCAGGTCTGCTTGTGCTGGGTTGTTCCATATTGCCCAGCCTGGGTGTAGGGTCCGTCCCACTGTGAGTCCTGTGGAGGGCTCTCCACAGCTTCCTCATCTTACGGACACCTGCATTAACCTGTTCTTGTCATGGCTGCTGTGAACTGCCCTAAGTAAAGGGACTGCATTTTTTCTTACAGTCATTTAAGTGCTAAGGCCTCATTATGAAAAGGTCTTAAATGAAAGTGTCTTGATCCCAGCCATGTAGCTACCATGCAAACCTCTGCTCTGTGTACTCATGGTTTGGAGAAGTGGCATAGAAGGAAATAAAAACATGTCTTTTGCTATTGTCAAAATAAATGTATAATTCTCTGAAATCTCAGATGAGTATCGGAAAGGCTCCAGTGTCTCCAAGTGTCTTTTAAAATGACACTGTTCTGTGCTCCGCAGGCTGAGAGATTGTTTTGATTGTTAAAACAGTTTCTAATTTATGTTTTAAAAAAGCTTCAGGAGCCAGGCTGTTCCCTGCTCTCTCAGAGGCCATTGAGTTAAAACAAGGTAGAGTGATTTGTCTTGCCTCAATTTAGCTGTAATGAGTATTAAGTGGTTTATCTATGTGGAGAAAAGTTACTCTGCTAGATTACATCCAAGTTGAATTACACCCCGTTCCATATGGAGTATATTTTTTAAGACAGTAAATCTTGAGGAGGGTGGACAATAACAGTAATGCTCCTTCCTGGGCTGGAATGCGACTCTTCTACCTCTCATGGACATAATGTGTGGAGCGACATCCAATTAGTTTTTCAAAGGCTTTGTAAAGAAACAGGACTTCAGGGTTTATGGCTCTGAGAACAGTTTAGCTTGAAGCATTTACATGTGCAAGTGAGGAATGGATGATGGTGATTATGGTTTTCGTCATTTTGCTGTTGCGGATAGCAGCCTGGCAGGGCATAGCGTTGTCTCTCCCTGCCCTCCTCTTCTGCACCAAGTGTGATGGCTGCAACAGGGAGGGTGTTGGGTGGGAGGTAGGATGTTTTGATGGGAAATTCCTTCCTTCTGGAAGCTGGTGCTTGTGGCCCTGAGGAGTAACTGGAGGAGGACGTTGGCCCCACTGGCATCCCAAGTGACACCGAGTGCCAGAGCATTCTCCCAAAAAGCTTATCCTTGACCACGTGTCCTTGACCATGTCGCCTTCACCACCATCCTTGTCTGCTTCCCTGGTACTGTATCTCCACTTCACTGTGCCACACTTCTACAGAGCCAACCAGCATGGTTGTCTGGCCAGGGTAGGAAGAGGTGTTGGGTCACTGGTAGGGCACCAGCAGGCATGGGTGGACTCGAAGTCGGTGCCATGAGGTGGTAGCCCAGGCAAGTTTACCAGGGGTACACCCTAGCACCCACATCTGGGAGGCACTCATTCCACCAAGGAGAGGGCATTTGGGCTGGTGAAGGTGGAGCATTCCTCATGGCTGGTGGGAGGCTTTGACAAGGCAATGGGGACCGTTCATTTAATTTCTAATGAAGGGGATGAGGGGGTCCAACCTATCAGCAATCCAGCTCTGCCGCCTCTCCTGGGTGGGTTAGCAAGGCCGTCCTCACCCCATGGCTCTGGGGAAGGCAGGGGAGGAGGGAAACTCACTGATAAGAGGAAGGTCAGAGGCAGAAAAATGTTGGGAATGTGTTTCTTGATCTAACGTGGGAGAGACCCAGCCTGGGGTTTTGCTGCTTAGCCTGGCAGTGTTACTGCCTGCTGTCATGAAAGTTATGGGATTTTTTAAACCTGAGATCAAGATGCAAATGGCTCATCTGGCACCTACCTCAACACAGGCAGGTCCAGAAGAAGGAGGCGGTTCGTCTCTGAGGGCACAGTGAGGACGGTGATGGCTCTGAGCACTGTTTCTCAGCCTTTGCCTGAGATGGAGCATCTTCTGCTCACAAAACAGCTCCTTTGCTTTTTTTCTTCTTTTCTTCATATATTTTATGTTGCTGTGGGGTGTTTTCTGGCTGAGGTCAGACGTCGGACATGGTTTGGAGTTGAACGGTGGCATTTGAAGAATTCTAGCAGATCTCAGAACAGGCTTTCAAGGCTGGAAGTAGCTATCGTGTGCATTGGCTTCTGGGGATGTAGGCGTTGCCTTCCCAAGGAGTACCCTTTTTTTGCAAGGGAAACCAGTAAGAAAATAATTCTCTCCCCATTTCCCTTTCTTTGGCAGCCATGCTCAAGTTTTTCTGTCAACCAGCCAGTCCTTGTAGTATCCAGGGCCTGAACACAACAGCTTCTGTGTCACCATTCAACCGCTTAACCTTAATTTTCTGTAGCTGTTAGCAGTGCTGAAACCCACCACATACATATGTTGAAGAGGTTGCTCATGAGGTTCAGGTTGTCAGCCTTCACTTTGGGTAACTTCCCACTGTGCTTGAACGCAGAGCTGCTGGAGAGGACCTCCTGCAGTTTCTCTGCTCTTTGTGGGCATGGGACTGGGAAAAAGGGCTTGTCTGCATCAGAAATAGTTCCTATAAGCCTTTTTTTTGGTGGTTGTTCTTTGCACATGACGTGGTGTGGTGGCCCACAATATAAATGCTTAGTAGTGATAAGACAGTGCAGAGGGGAGGGGGGGCACTGCATACAGCAGGCTCCCTGCCGCTTGGGAAATGGGCTTGGACTGCTAACGGGCAACAGGCTTAGTCAGTAACTGTGGTTCTTGTGGAGCCTGTGTCTGTTACCGTCATCACGTCGAGATCTTCTTATCTAGCATTTTTACACTTGTTTACGCAAGCGTCGCTGTCTGTGCAATTTATGCACGCAGAGACTGCGCTCGGTCCAGAGGCGTATCTCTGATTCTCAGGCAGGCGTGGATTGAGCCTCTCCTTTGACACCACTTTGAATCCTTCCTCGAAGCTGCTTTGAATGCCCCGATACTCTGAGATAAAAATCAGGACCTGCTGTATGAGGATCACTGCATTCATTGTGTAGAGGCACTCAGCTCTGCTGCTGCGCGGGCAGCATGTGGGTACCAGTGAAGCTGGAGGGCAGGTGAGGAAGGACGCCTTATCTGACCAGATCTACTGATGGAGGCTGTTGTATCCAGCACACGAGTGGAAATGGTGGAGTCTCTGGTTGTCTTCAGACAGAGCTGGAGGCTGTTCTGAGAACTGTTTAGCCAAATGAGTATTTCTGGACTGAATCTGTAAGTTAACAAAGCGTGGTGGTCTGGGGCACAGAGGAGGTCAGACCAAAGGGGCTGTGGTCCTCCTGGCTTTGTATTTAAGGATCTCAAACTCCCCTCTCACCCTGCTGCAGGACAGGTTCGTTACTAATTCAGCAAGTTGTTTAAGCTGATGCTGAATTCTTGCTGACTTAAGCACTGGTCTTCTGCAGCATTATACTCGCCACCTTTCGATACACGTGACTAAATTCACGACACTGTTGGCACGAGGCCTTCACGGGGAAGGTGCTGTGGATTGTTCCTATAACCTACTTGGTTTGCCCTCTTCTCCTCTGACCTGGAGACTTCTCCCGTGCTGGGGTGGTTGTTGGGCAGAGGTTGTGATCCCTGCAGCTGAAGGTGATACTGCTGTGAACCTTACCACCACTTAAACTGTTCACTGATCTTACATAGCTTCCTACAGTGCGTTCTTAACCTTTTTCATGCGGACTTGTTTGGATTTCCTGGGTTTGGACAAAGCACAATCCAAACAAAAAAGTGAGCATATTTCCTCTGAGAGCGTTTATGCTTTAGATGGGCACTTGACTCCGATCCGTCCCGCTGTTCCTTTATGTGCGGTTTGGCACTTGTCTATGGCAGTACTTTTTCAAGCATATTTCAATTTTTCTCTTGACTGGTCAAAGCACTCTCAGTGATTAGCTGTAGCTTGGATGCTAGCTCTTCTGCTAAACTGCCCCCAGAGTAGCCAAGAAATGGCATTCAGGCTTGTGCCTCATGCGTTCGGCAGCTACTGGCAAAGGCAGGGATAAGCTGTTTAGTGCAGAGCCAGCCTAAACCTTACACGTGTGCATGGACGCGTGTTTGTGTGTGCAGAGATGCAGCCAGCGGTGCCTGCTCGCCATGGTGGGACTGATCCTGAAAGGTGCTGGCAGTCGCTAACCTACACCGGCATCGGCACGGTTGCGTGAACGCCCAGTTCCTCACCGACTCACGCTCTGTGAAAAGTGCTGTGGTTGAATAGCTTTTGCAGTCACACCATAATAAATGAAATGACGTGAAATATAATTCCACTTCACACTTGTGCGGAAAGTGTTTGAGCTTTTTCATATGCTTAAGCTGCAAAACTCTCTCCTCCTTTTCCTCCTGCTGTAACAACTCACAGCCTCCGCTACCAAAATTACAAGTGGAGGAGAAATTTTGCAAACATCCAGATGGATGGAAGGAGCTATTGTAAACTGCTAAGCTATAATGAAAATGGAGAAAAGGTTTTCCCAGGTTCCTTTATTTTCTTCCCTGTGAAATTTGCAAGTGTGTTGTTTCGAAGCGTGTTTCAAAACAAAACCCAGATGTTTTGGAGAGCAGTAAGCCACCCACAGAGCTCTGCAGCAAGTTATCTTCTACGCCAGGTCACCCTGTCTGGTCTTGCTGTCTTACTGCAATGGTAAACTGGCCATTATGTTCCTTCAGGTTGAATATTACCATTTTATGTGAGGTTATGCTGTATTTTATTGTCCTGGTATTTTTTCTGCTTAGTGTCACGTGCTTCCACTAGAAAAAACAGATGTCCTGGGCAGGCACTTGCTGTGTACGTCAGGCTGTGTGCATGCTGCAGCTCTGTGGTCTTGCTGTATACGCTTCTTCCCCTTTTGCAGCACTGAGAGTTGTGGCACTGACCTCCTTGTAGAGCTGTGCCAGCAGCTTATTTTGGTGAGTTTTTCGGTTGTTTTTGAAAGAAGAAAGGCACGTGTATGGAGGGGTTGTTTATTCAAACCTAAAAGGAAACATCTTGTTCTGTTGTTGAGTATTTTGGTGCATTTTAGATGAATGAGAATGGCTTTCAAAGCTGGGAAAGTACTTTTAAAAAATTAGAAACACAAGATTTCAACTTCACTTTCCTTCTGTACCCCCCACCCTCCAACCTGGTGGCACTGATACGGATTCACAGAAAATATTGCTGTTGCTGAATCTCAGCTTTTTAGTGAAAAAAAGCTTTTAGCAGAATCCCCTCCTCACCCTATACACTTGGGGGTTTATTCATTAGGTTTTTCCCAAACTTGCCTTCCACAGAGATGGAAAACATATTGCTGTCCGACAGTACTTGCCTGTCACACAATGAAGCCTAAACGTATTTTTTCTCTTTTCCTAAAGATTCGTCTTCCAACTATATCAGGCAACTTGAAACAAAAGTGAAACTGCTGGAGGATGACAACAAGCTTCTTTCCCAGGTAGGTTTTTTATTGCCTAATAGATAGTAACGTGGCTCAGTTCTCCTGTTTCCATATAGTTGCGTCTGACTGCCCACTTGAATGCACCAGGGCTTTTGGTGGATGTCCTGCCAGGGGAAGAGCATAACGGTCTTTTCATATCAATCCCTGATAGAATTGGGTATCCTTTTGTTATAAAAAAAATTACTAAAAAAAAAAAAAACCAAACCAAAAACATTAAAAAAGTATACCCTCTGTTAGTGTCCATGTGTGTTTTGGAGATGCATTAACGCCTCCCTGCAGACCACCTCGATCCACTGCTGCTCTTGGGGATGCTGCGAGGGTCTGCCGCTGCCTGTGCCCTTGCTGTAGGATTTTGTCTTGCTTGCCCATTTACATTGGTTTTTATCTTGTTGAAAGACGAGGCTGTAGTCAAAGGACAGCCTTGGGAATAGTTTTGTTCAGTGCTGGCTCCCAGCTTTTATTTGATATCTTGCTTAAAATCAAACAGACCTCTTTAAAACTGGCACTTTTTGCTTGCATCTGCCCTTCAAAGTCTACTCCATGTGCCACTGGGCTTTTGATCACTCCTGGTGCTTCCCTATCTCTGTATAGGAATGTCAAGCAGCGGGAAGACGACAGTCGTTCTGTCTGGTATGTCCCCTGGATCCCCTGTGAAACACAGCACTTGGTGTAAACAGGGGTAGCTTTGCTGAAATCAGTGAAACACTGCCTATTTAAACCATCAGAAGAGTTACCCTTTTTCTCTTGTTCTTTGCATCCTTTCACCGTTGGACTTTTCTACCTCCCTGGCATTTTAAAGGTCTTTTTTCTATACTTTGCTTAGTACTTCAAGCGTGGAGTTTCACAGTCATTTTGTTCCAGATTCTTTGCAATTATAAGGACTGGAAGTAAAAAAAAAAAAAACCAAAACCCTTCCTTATTATTTTTTTTTAAATACCTTTTTGCCAATTTATGTTGTGCTGTTCTTTGCATTTCTCCAAATCTGAAAATAGACTGTTCCAGGATCACGTGTTTCTAAAACATTCCTGTTTTTAAAAAAAATTGAAAAGAAGGCTCTATGCTCACTGAAACATCAATAAAATAATTTTGTTAAAGCTTATTTTTACTGAAATACACATTTTGACCTGACTAGGAGCTTTTTTTAAAGATTACTGCAAATTTCCAGTGTACTCATTGGCATTGCTAGCCATGAAACAAAACTCACAGGGCATTGAAGGGTTAAAACCCCAAAAGGGTGCTCAACTCAACAGCTACTGAGTGGCTTCATGTATTAATCAATTGCTAATTTAATTTTAACTCCCTCTGTCTTTCTCCCAACCCGTGAGTGAGCTGGTGGGGGTCGAAACCCCGAGACTATTTAATTGGAGCTACTGATAAGCAGACGGGCTGGTGCATGGGCAGTTGGGATGCGCATGGATTTGGGGACGGGCTCGATGTGCCCTTGGCCCAGCTTCGTCCTGGCGCAGCCGAGCGCATTACCCTGTTGGATCTGCCTTATGAGGTCAAAAAAAAGTGGTTGGTAATTAATTGGTGGTAAATTAACAGGGGCGGAATAGCTGCCTGGGCTTACTGCATCGGGGGGATGAAACCCAATTAGTCTCCGGGTGCGTGAGCCTGAAGCAGCCCCACGCATCAGCCCTTCACCTTCATGCTGTCCTGGGTGGGAAGGCTGTGCCTTTTCCTCCACGTGCACAACTGTCCTCAGGTGTCCTCACCTTTCAGGCTGTGTCACTACAAACATTTGAATCCAGGAGGGAGGGAAATGATCTTAAAATAGCTCTGTGCTCTGGAGAGGGCCAGCCACCTCCCCAGCAGCAGCAGCCGCCGACACCAGCCTGGCTCTGACGTTCTGTGCAGCCTCTGTGCCCTCCAAAAAGACCAGGATCCAGCTTATTTCAGATCACACTCGGGGAATACCTCTTTTTTTATCGTAGCACTGAGACAGCTCTCCTTAGGGCAACAGGAGAGGAGTTGAAGCTGACACGGTCTGGGTGAACTCCCTGGGAGTACTGAGCTGCATCTCCTCTAAAGCTGTGACACTGTGAACCTAGATTTGGATTTTTTCTGTTTTAATGGGAAAGATGAGGAAAATCTGTATAGGCACAAACTCACATGCATATGTACACGTTGCTCCCAGAACTTTCCCAGAAAAGTATAATCCACTTAGTCTATTCTTTCTTTCTTCATCTGATTGGAAAGTGTTTAGGTGTTACCATGCGGATCTTGGGATAAGACTCTAGTCAAAAAGGATCCTGGCAAACTTTCCTGCTGTTTTTAAAGTTGCCAGGTGATCCTGGCCGTTTGAACTCTGCAATGCCAAACTGGCTTGTCAACACCAAAGTCACATTTTAACTCGGCTTGGCTTTCTCCCTGGGAGTATTGACATTGCAATAATGTTTGCAGTCTGGTGTCAAGAAGTTCTATCACCAGCGTGCTGAGGAGTGATGAAACCTGACGTCCTAAGTAACAAACAGTGCCTGTGCATTAAGGGATTAACAAATCAGTGGTGGTTATGGAAGTCTTCCTGGCTTCTCTCCAAGTACTAAACGTAGAGATGAAATAGTGCTTCATCCAGAGAAACCCGAGAAGGCCGGTGCTGCAAATGATGCTGCAAGCTTTACGGAAGGATTTATATTACGGTGACACAATGCCCCTTTGCTAGCTGGTGCATCCTGATCGAGGTTTGTCGCTTTATCTTCTTCGGCATCAGGGGTGTGAAGCTGTGCTGAGAGGTGATGTCGTTGTACCACCTTCAGGCATGGCAGTAAGTTGGTGCAGGGGTCCCCAGCCTGCACTTTTTCTCCTGCTTCCCGACATCTCCTTTCTCCGTAAGCACTTCAGAAGAAAATCTCAGTGGGAGAGGCGAGAGCTCTCCAGCTCGTGCTGAGGTGGCCACTCTGCGCAGTCTGTGTTACGTGCAGCGCAGGCATGCTGGGATTCACCCTTCTCTTTTTCTGGTGACTCATTTGAACAGATTAATGGAGAGAGCTTTTCCTCCCCTTCGGAGATCAAGAAGTACCATCTCACGAGCCACACTTTGCAGTGGGTGGAAAGTAAATGGAGAAGTGGGTGTTATTTATGATAGCTGTATATGGATTTTTTTGGTTTTGACTTCTTTTGCTTTCTGGGGAAGGAGATGTGTATTTCCAGTTGGGAAATGAGCTGCTTCTGACATTGCTAACCCATCAGTAATCATCACTCTTCCCATTCTTCTTTGTCTGAGCAGAAACGACTCCTGTTTCATACCTTTCTTTGACTCAGGTTTACACTGTAATGTTTTGCTGGCATGGCCGTGTTAACTAGAAAGTCATGCTCTTGGATGGCATCGCTGTGCTGGCAAAACCCCTGGCAGCAATTCTGACAACACACAGCTTTTGTTGCTCAGGTTCATATTGGTTGGGGATATGCTGTAGCAAATGCTGCTACCAGAAAAGGCCCCCCTATGCCTGCTCACCGGTGCTGGAAGGCGCCTGTGGTGTAACCACAGTGGCAGAGACCCTACAGAGCAGGTAGGGACCTCAGTGTCCTGGGGTTGACGGTGTCAGCCTTTCTCACAAGTATAGCTGGTTTCTGGAAGTTTTAGTCGAGGTGTAAAGAAGATGAACGTAAGCTCTGAGGAATGTTGGGTGTTGGCTTTGGAGAGCTTCACAGGCATTATAGTCTCAAATTCTCTAGGGAAGAAGCACACTAAGTTCTGCTGTGTGCATGCAATTCATTTATGCAACATCAGGTGGGAGAAGTCCTGTTTTTCCTCTACGTCATTGTGGGGACTGCCCAGGACAGCTGGTGTTAACCTCTCTTTCACGCTGTCTGGTTAACTAGAAGAGGGTACCTTCCGTATTACTAAGATGTAACTCCTGAGATGGGAGACCGTATTTGCTTTCCAATCCTCTGAGCTGAAAGTGTCCAAGCAGAAAATAAACCCCTTAAGTCACCTCACACTGCCCCTTGAACTAAAAATGAATTTGTAATTACACCCTTTCCCCTCAAGATTAGAGAAACCCGTGTTTATGAGCTTCAGGAGCTCCAGAGGTCAATTCTGGTTAGTTTTATAACTAATGCATACATTTTAGAGATAATAACAGTGACAAACTTCTGGACATTATTTCACAGTATTTTGCATTTTCAGCTCATGCTGTACAATGGCAAGGATTGGGCACTTTTTCATAAACCTGAAGTTTATAGGCTTTGTGGACCCCTCACCCTGTTCTCCTTATAACTAAGTCCTGTGCACCATGGGCTGGATGTTGGGACTTCTTTTGGTTTATAGTCTCTGCTGAGCTGTGTCTGGCTTTTTCCTTCAGAACAGGAATGCCAGAGGCATTTTCCTACTCAAAGATGCCCAGGGCATGTTGTACACCTTTGTTTCAAAAAGCCCAGCTTTGAACAGAGCAGACGTATTGGGCAGGTGAGACTCTGAGGAACTAGACATTTGACAGTGAGGTCCTGGTGCATCTTTCAGGGAAAATTTCAGGTCCCCTGGTGCAGAGCAGAAATACAAAAAATTCTTCTCTAGGGAGTGAACAACCTTTGGGATTTATGAGGAACATCAGAGTATTTAATTAAAATGGCCAAATAGACTTCAGTATTACCAACACTTCACAGCATTTCAGTATCTACCTGCTAGCTAACTGAGATTTAGAATATTCTTGGAAGATCTTTAGAGCATCCCTGGAAGGTCTTGAAAACTGCGCTTAGTCTTATTTTTAAGAAACTGCATGCTTAGCCTGAATTAAAAGAAGGCTTCAGCTGTACAGATAATAAAATGATAGTAAATAATACCTGTAAACACTGTTATTAAAATAGAGCTGAGGTTTTAGAGCTAGGAGTTTCCATGGGAAGGGCATCTACAGGCTGCCTCAGTTCTTCTTAGGCAAATGTGAACTTGGCACAAATATGCACTCAGCAGGCAGTTTCTAGCATATTGTTTTGAAAATGAGGGGGAAAAAACTGGACCCCAGGATTGAAGAGAGCCTGAGAATTGTTAGTACTGCAAAGAACAAAGATGTAAATGCCTTTCAGCAGAGAGCTTGATCTCTTCCTGAAGAGCAGAGGACGTAGGAGAAAAAGAAATTGCCCACAATGTGCTGGCTGGCTTCGGGAGAGTCAGCGTGCAATTTCCTCTGTTGTTTTATTATCAGTTGCTTTTGTGCCAAGTCTGCCATTAGCAGTTTCTCCTTGTGGAGTTGCCTCTCAGCTCTCAGAGTTGCTACAGGGTCTTAACATTTGGGCCTCTCCTTGACTTGCGGCTCTGGAGTTTTGTTGTGAGGCTGTGGCTTGCTCCAGGAGCATCGCACATGCTCATCATGAGCGGAACAAAATTACAAACCTGGCTTATTTCCCCAAAGTCTACCTACTGTTTGTGTGTGAGGAGGATAAGTATAATTGCTTTAATTTAAGGTCTCACAAGGGAAATTGGATTTTTTTGTAATAGAGAGCAACTCAGACATGAAAGCTTTCCAGTGCATTTGGTCCCCATTTAAATTCAGAATACTGAAGGGGATGTGCCCTAGGTTACTATATTACTGGTTTTATGCACTGTTTAAATGTTTAGCTGCATATTAATTTTAACTAATCAAAAAGGAGATGCATATTTGGGGCCTCATCCAAATATTCGTTTCAAGTCAATGGTGAGACTTTCTACAGGACTCCATGCATTTTGGAGTACAGCTCACACAGAACCAGATTTTCATGAGACCTTCTTTCATGAGACCTTTCATGAGACCATTCTCCAAACTCTGATTTAGACCTCTAATTGCATTGCATTGCTTATATGCGTAAATGCAAAAAATACTAACAGAATCCCCCAAATGTAGCTTCCTTAGCTGTGGCAGCAGAATCTTCAAGAAAACATAGCATGCAAAACAAATATATGTCCAAGTGTGTTTCATTTCACCTATTTCTTTAATGAATTAAAATGACAAGACTGGTCTGACCAATTTGCTATCAAGTAAGTGGACTTGAGATTTAAGTAAACAATAAGTATTTATTGAATAAAATGGTTTTCCCCCAAATAAGAGATGTATAGTTTTATAAAAGCAGTTCAAAGATGGCTCAGACTTGCATCCAAAATAGTTTCAAGCCCTTCAAGACAATGGAGTTCCTTCTGTTGACTTTGGACGTAAGGGCCTTGGGCTGCTACCTACCAAAATAAATATTCTCTTGGTATTCACTTCCCAGTCATGAGTAGGAACACGTCTAGAAAGCAGGATCAATGACAGAAATGAGCTTTTGCAGCTTGTAATTAAAGCTGGATGGTGTACTGTGTGTTCTGGGGGTTGTCACCTGTGGAATCAAGGGATTTTATGAGAATGTCACCTGACACGTATAAATAGAGTTCCCCCAAAACCTAGGAAATGTAATTCAAGAAGTTCTGAATCCAGAAGTTGAATAACAGATAGACAGAAACATATAGCGGTTATTGAGTCTTAGGAATTTGAGACAATCATATAATTTCTTGCAACTTAACTCAAAATTTTCAAAGGACCGGAGCTGAATTTCTATGTAAGAGTGTGAGTGGGAGAGAGAGAGACACACACACAAAGCACTGCCATGCCCCATTTGTTTCTGTTGTGGGTAAGCAAGAACATTGGGTTTAATGAGGCTGAGTTTAACCTCCAGCTGTGAAATACAGGATTAGTCATATCCTGTGCTTAACCAGCTTTCTAATAATTTCACTGGATTCCACTTTTTTCTGTGTATGAGGACAGGGTCAGGGAAAAGCTCTTAATTGCGGTTAGATCAGGCTATGAAGAAGTAGGATTTTGTGTCTTTGTAACATCCAGAGAGGTTCAGATTCTCAATGATGGGTCCATCTGAGAAGGACTGAAAAATGTTTTGAGGGGAAACTAAGCAATAGCTGCAGAAGCTTAAAAGCAGATTTTTGCAATAAGTTCAATGCCAAATTCAAGACCAGCTCAAGAAAAATCCAGTGTCTGATAGCTGAAAACAACTTGGGCAAGTATGGGAAGGATGTTAATAATTCATTTCTTTTGGAAAAAAAAAAAAAAAAGAGGCTTTACCCAAAGCTGTAAGTTTGTGACAAAATTTTCAGTTTTGTTTTGCTTTTCATGAAGCCAGAAATACAGATCTGAATCTTTATAGGAGACTTTTAAAGAATATTCAAACTATCTGATAAAAATTAAGACTGGCTGTAAGTGATTCTTCCCGACTATTCAAGTCCTGGTTCAGCAGAGAGTTTTGAACATCTGAGTGGTCCTCCAGAAGAGAGGGGCTTGAGTGTCCATCTTGCCCTGAGCACTCTTCAGAAGAGAGAGGAGGCCAGCAGAGCCCTGGGCCAGCTTGGTCCCAGCATTAGTTAAAGCCTGCAAGGGACCTTTTCTGATTTATGAGAAGGGGATTCAGGTCTTTGCCTTCCTCATTCCCAGCTCCCATTCTACGGGATGTGGGGAGTGCCTTGGAGGCAGCCCCAGTGGCATTGCTGTGGCTGAGCTTTTTGGAGGAGGTGCAGTGGTTCCTTTTGGCCTCATGGCCTGAAGTGCAGTTGGCAGAAGAAAATGAAAGGTGACTCCAGGGGATAGTCCAGTGAGCTTATTTGTGGGCTTAATACTACATCCACATCTACATCTACTTGCCTGGTGGAACTGGGGCAGCATTCCTTAGCTTCTCCATTGGCATCCCTAACGAAGAGACTCATTTTGGTGCTAATGAGCCATGGATGGGCTCCATTAGTCTGAGACTCCTCAACTCATTGCGTACAGGCCACAGACCAGACATGAATGTCAATGGTTATAGCTCCATTTGGCTTTGTTCACTACTGAGCTGCATTTCTATTTGGGTTATAGGCTGTGGTGCCTGGATCTCAGCTGCACCAGCCCATATTCTCTCTTGAGCAAAGCCTGCCAGTTGTGTGATTATAATTATATACTGCAATTTGGTTTGAGCTGATTATCTGAGTCTCCCATGAGTTACGGGGTTGATCTTTCTCTGCTGATCTAAAACAAGAGGAAAAAAATACAGACACTCTTGAATACTAACAGCGTACTGAAGTTCCCTACCTCAGTTGCTACAGAGAGTGGAGAGGTTTGAAACTTGCACTGCTTTTATTGCCTGTACCCCACTGAGATACTAATAAAAATATTTTTCCAAGAGTGGTTTTACATGGCAAAATCTGCTAAGCCTCTTACTGACTGTCTCCTGCTATTTATTAAGCCTTTCCCAAACAGTTAGCTCCCAATAGAGAATTCCAGTTGTCACCATTGCAACCAGATGAAATCTGGTGCTTTGCCCATCCAGCTTGTATGAATGCAGCTCATGATATGAGGGGAAAGTCAGAGCATAGGCAGAAGTGGGGATGCGTGTTCCTGCATTGTGTTTGCGAATGGCTGGGATCCAGCCATGGCACAGCGTCCAAATGCATCCTTACAGCTCCCTGTGCTGCTGCTGTACGAGGGCTGTGCACCTCATTCTCAGCATCGTGCCGTTTCCAGTTCCACCTGAACAGCTGAAAATGGCTTTACTGGTGAAACTGGCTGAGGTTGCACTTGCGACCTGCTGGCTGAGTACTGGAGAGGGAATTGGGAGAGCAGGTGTCTTGGCAGACCATCGTCCTCTAAAGCCTTTGTCACCAGTCTAAGGAATGATCCCTGGATGCGCTGCGTGTACAACAGGGATATGAACCAGTGTAAAGGAATTTAATCTCTCCTGTTACAGAAAGCTCATATTATTACATGACATGGAAGATGTTAAATGGTTTTAATCTCATCCCTTAATTTTTTTTTCATATTTGCAGAGTTCTTTCAAAATCAAATACGTTGATTTTTTTATTGCACTCTCATGTGTGTAATTTCCAGCTTGCCTGATAAATGCTGTTGAAGCTAATGGGACTCTTCACATATACTTAAAGTCAGATATGTGCTTTGCTGAGCTTATTTTTGCTTGAATATGTGTTGCAGTGATAACTGCAATTACTGAACCTTAATTCAATTATTTGCTAGCTTCACACAGTGAAATTGCCCATCCCTCAACTTCCTGGTGCATGAGACCCTAAAACACGGATTAATGAGATAAGGAGGAAATCTTTGTGCAAGGTCATGTGGTAGGGGATGTTTGCTGGGGCACAAGGCTGCCTGAAAGGGCCATGTGCGTGTGGTGCTGAGGTCATGAGAAAATGGGGCCATTGCCCTGGTGCCTGTTCAAATAATAGTATTATCTTGTCAAGTGCTGCATGTAAGACCGGCTTATTTTGGTCGTCTGTGGTAAGGATGGAGTTTTTTCCAAGATGATGAAATAACCTTTTTCTGTGAAGTTTCCAAATGTATAATGTTCTTCTGTTCCCTTCTAGCTGGCTGACTGCAACAGCTTGCCACGAAATTTCAGTAAGGTAGAGAGAGCTAATGCATCCACAAACAGCTTCTTGGATCTGGGGGGTGCCTTTTAATATTGCTGCTGGTTGTTTGGGGCTCTGATTGCTTGTTCTTTCACATGCTAATGTCGGCAATTTCCATTTTTTAATCATCTGAATGTATTAAATATGCCCCTAAGTATTTTTATTTCCCTCCTGTACTTGTGCAAAAGACATTGCTTAGTAACATCTGAGTTTTGACCAACTTCAAGCCAAAGCCATTTACCTACCTGAAAAGAAGTTGGTACTTTTAGCTAAATTGCTGCAGGAAGTAACAGGAAAATGTTTTGAGCTAAACCTTCCATTTAATTACCCAATTGCAAACAATGGGTTGTTGAGTGTCAAAATTGAGGCAGTTTCAATTACTGGAACAATTATGGTTTAAGGTAGGTTTAAGAATTTGTTGGTAGGTTTAAGAATTTGTGTTACAGTGACAGGCACGGAATTCAGGTAATGGGCAGTATAAGAGTCCATAAAGATGAAGGCAGCCTGACCCAGTGGGCTGAAATAAAACCTTCCTCCTTTTGCTCTTCACAAATATGTATAATCAAAAGCCAAGGTCTCAGCAGAGTTTTCCATCTAACATCCGAGATTTATGGAGTAAAACTAGAATATTAAGTAAGAACGACATTTTTTTCATATAAACTTTTTCATATAGAGAATTACCCAGATCATAAGCCCAAATCCTTATGTACTTACATGGTCAGGATGGGATGCCCTTGCCCTATGGCTAAGGACCAGGTTCACCCTGATATTTAAATGACAGCTAAAGGAAATCATGTGCTTTGTAAAAGGGTGGAGTAGCCACTAAAAAATGGAAATTGCTTGTCTCTCTGAGGGCTGGGTGATGGTCTGGCATATTCATTTGTCCGAAGAAGATCTTCTGAACTGGTGTCAATAAGGGTATCTTCTGTTGCCAATATCGAGTTCATCACAGTATTCCTTTCCATCTAGTTGCATTTCATGTTAAGATACATAATTTCTTCCAATGCTATATTGAATAGCAGATGTAATATTAATAAATTTAAGTGGTAATCAGCTGTCTCTTAAGCTTAGTGCTAGTGGGTCTGCGTTGTGGGAAAACGAAGCTGATTATTATAAAGCCTCTGAAATGACAGCCCTCTGGGAAGTCTGCTGTCAGTGACTCATGTATGCTTGAATCTCTTAATTCTGGACACATTTTTCCACCCCTTTATAAAGGGACCCCCCAGAGGTAAACAAAAAGGGGCTTGTAGGACTCCTGGCCTTCGACTTGGTTCTTGTGTTTGGGCTTTTTTTAAACAGCATGTGGACCAAGAGAGGAAGCTTTCACAATGCAGGAGGTTACAAATGAGTTACGAAGAAGTGATGAGAGCAGCATCTCAGGTACTCAGACGTAGTCCTCAGGTGCCGCCCGGACTGTCCCTTCTGGCTCCTGCCATGCACCAGAAGGACGTGGGTCTCTAGCAGCTCTTCATCACATCTGCCAAGCCTCCACGGGTGCCTTGGATACACTCAGGCATGGGATACCTGTGTGTAGACACCCAAATTGCTCCCAGGTGACCCCACAGCCCGTGGGGAGAAGGGAAGCTGTGACTTTTTGTAAAGGCTTTAACATTTCTGCAGGGCACAGGGTCAAACCGATCATTTATGATTAATTTTTATTTTAACCTCTGTTCAGCCTTCAGCTGTTACAACTTATGCAAAAGGAGAAAATAGTGTTTTCAATTAAAGGCTACTTATGTAACAACCCTGTTTTGAATGCTAATTCATGAATTACTGGAAGCTGACAGTGTCGCTTTTTAATTTTCCTCGGTCACTTCAGCACATAGTTCTAATTGAAATTGTTCTGGTTTTTTTGCTAATCTCTTTCATAAATGCTGAGAAATATCTGTCAAGTGAATTTCTGTCTTTCTGTATTTAATTTCTGTTAAGAATGGTCCATTTTGTTACATCAAAGCGCCTTGAAATTAAATTCTTGTCTTCTTTTTTCTCCCTTCCAGCAGAAGTAACACTGAAGGGTAACAGAAAAGATGATTTTTCTAACTTGTCTATAAGTTTTCAACACTTTATCTTCACAGTTGGTTCAACATGGCCACTGCAGTGGTCTGACTTTACTGGACAGAAACGGAAAGGAAAATAAATGTTTCTTCTTAGTACTTTGACCTTAAAATACCACAAACACCATCCATCTTCTTGTGTTATTTGTGTTATTTTCAAATTGAATCACTCAGCACATCAGGTCAAAAAGTCAGAGGCCACCATTTCTTCTTCCTGCTAGCAGGATAGAAAGCTTTGATAGGAACAAGTGTTTGCTGATTTTTTTAAAAAAATGTAATTTTAGGCTTTGGTAAGCACCAAGACTTTAATTTCTATCTGAAGTATTTTAAATGATACATTTAAAATGTACCACTTTCCACCCGTGTTAATAATCAAATTGCTTCTGTTTTCTAGACAAAGTTGGGTTTGCAGTCTATTTTTACTAAAGAACATGAGTTGTTGGTCCTGTTCTTTTCTCACTGATATGAGCAGGCAAAACTCCCTTCCCTGCCAGGAGGGGCATGTCTAGGTCCATTTCTTTCGTAACAGGGCTGACAAAGATCTCAGGCTTTGGTCCAAGAGCAGTATCTTCCGGGGTCACTTCGAGTTCTGCCTAGTTGAAAAATTTAGCAATAAATGTCATGTCAGTATTTCCAGATAATGAAGAGTTATTGTGTCTGAGGGACCACTGTGGAGCTGTCAGCGTTGGCAGTGTGTAGCACAGGTTTGCGCTGAAGGCGAAGGTGTTGGGTCTGCAGGCTCGTCCCTGTGCTCGTCAGCCGGTGAAGGGCGGCAGCACCATGCGGAGCGATGCTGAGTTAGGCCTAGGGGAGGTCTTGCACTTCCATACCACTGTGACAGTCAGGAGATGCTTTCTTTTTCTCTATTTCCTTTCCTTTTCCTTTTTTTTTTTTTTTTTTTTTTTAATATTTGGATGAAACTGGTGTTTGAAAAAAATTCACAGTAAAAGAGCAAGAGCTACTCCAGAGTAGTCAGTGGCCAGTTGTTGGCATTTGCTGGGGACAAGCGTATTTCAGGTTATGCAAGTTGTAAATTTGATCAGGTTAAGTAAAGACTGACTGTGAGTCTCCTCGGCTCTCTCTTGGTTTCCTTTTCTGTGTCACTCCCTCTCTCTCTGCTCCTCAGCTTAGAAAACATTCCCAATAAAAGTACAATCGGAACAGCAATCTCCCATGGAGTTTTAGTTCAGATGAAAATGATTTTGCTGATAAATTCCTCGAAACTCCAAAAATGTAAAGTGATTTTACCTGAAGGGTAATTTATTATAGACATGTTGCCCATTAATTGAGATAATCTCCAACAATGATGATGAAACAGAGATGATCAGGAATTGTACTTTTAAAATGCCATTCTGACTAGAAAAGCAATTTGGGATCCACTTATATCTCAGTAATGAAAATTGGGTAAGGTAATAAGAGATTTCATTTTGTGAGTGAATTGACAATGCAAATACCAGGATTTTTAATTTAGGTTTAAGTGGAGTAATGGCTACTCATTCTGATGCATCATTAGTCATATTGCTTTTTAATGAGGGATTCACTTTCTTTTCCTGGTTAGCTCTAACACTGATAGCAAAGCCCAATGAATGCGTAAATGTTTAGGGAGGTCTGATGAATACGTGTCACTGCACCATTTTAATTTAAAAAAGGAAGAAAAAGCAGTTTTTCTTCTATGGTGGAGAAATGCACACTGGCTTTTAGTGCAAGGAAAATAAATAGTGCACAACTGTGACTGGTAGGCTGTTGTAAAAAATACTGAGAGTAAGATACATTTTGAAACAAATTCTAGAAAGTATAGAAGGAAAATTGCATTGAGTGGAGTGCTCGTGAAAGGGACTGGCTTTACGGCTGGCAGCAGCAGGGAAAAGTGGTTCTTTGGCCATCTCCAACACGAATGCGCTATAAATAATGGCAGATGAAGATTCTTCTTGCAGTACCAAACCCACTCCATGCCTCAAACACCTCATTCCTCTTCTGGACAGATCTCTGTTCAGCATTTTTATTTCTTAGATGTCTTTTATTTTCTTTTCCTTTTATTTTATTTTTCCTTTTTCCTTCCTTTCCTTTAATTAAGAGCTTGTTTTGATGTTCATTGAACTCAGTGGGAATCTTTCCATCAAATTGAATGCATTAGGTCAGATTCATAATCAGCAGTCACTGGAACAACCTAACAATAGTTTTGTCACACACAAGTGCACTGTCTTAAATGGGATTTGCTTAAAAAAAGCAATAGAACTAATCCATTATAAACACTTGTTAGAGCAGAGTTTTGACTGTATCTGTATATTTACCAACACAATTTCAAACAATTTAAGCCAAATTGAAATTAATGCAGACTCTTGCTCCAGGCAGGAGCATAGGGCAGTTAAATTAAATCAATTTAAACTAGCGTATTTTTAGTCACAGCAGTATGATATTGTGTGTTGACTAGACTTAGGTCTGGTTGCCTTACTTCCTTTGGTGGGTGAGGCATTTTGGCTTTCTATGAGGACAAGCTGTAGTGTGATGAAACATGTGCTATGTCTAACGTAGACCAACCCATTCAGATTTGGGGGCAAGAGAACAAGTTTCTGGGAGGCAAATAACTGTCCACCAAATCTCTCTTTCTCATGCCTGTTTCTACGTTCCTGGTGCCCCATAAGCACGTGGCATCTTGCAGGTCTCAGTGCGGTTTGCAAAAGCCTGAGCAATCCAGGGTCTCTAAACTCTGGCAAGGCAGTGCATGTCTTTCGAGGAGATCTGTGACCTCTGGGGTCTCCAGCACAAAGCTGCAACCTCACGTTTTCGCGCTACTGTTTTATTCTGCTTTTCCCTTGCCCGTGCAAGTGCCCATTCGTCACAGGTGTCAGGGAAGGGCGCATGAGCAGAGTGTCGGGACCTCTCCAGGAGATTGCTGTCCCCCCATGCACATACAATAGTGAAGAAGAGGTTGCACACAGCAGGGCAGGGTAGAATCCTTTCAGGATAACCACCAAGAGACCCCTACATATCCCAGGCCTGAGACAATGCCAGTAAACTAAGAGTCTTCTCGTCATCTTCCTTTGTGATGTGCTAACCTTCCTTTAAAAGTATATACCTCCCAGGCATGGTGGAGGAAACTCAGTTTTGCAGCAGTCACTTTTTAGCTTCAGAAGGAGTTATCTCCTTCAGATCTTTCTGTCTCTGACTCTCTGTTGTGAAATGTGAAAGAAATATAGGCCACGACCTGCTCTGACGCCACCTTGTAAATTCAAGGGAATCCCAGACATCCAATATGCTGAAGTCATTCCGTATCACTTCACTCCATGCGAGGCACAGCAGTTCCCAGCATATAGGGTGGTACAGGACTAGCATCCATTTCGCATGATGGCTTTCTTGAAAACTGCCCTTGTCTTCACAGCTTGTAAAAGGAAAGTTGATAGGGTGAGTGCACCAGAATGGTTGTGAAAGCACTGGGTCACACTGGATGTTTTAACCTAAGAAAACAACATTTTGAAATAAACCCAAAGCTGAACGTGTCCTAAAACAGGCCATGTAGCTACAAGACAATGTTTCTGACACTGATAGAAAATTATGTATCCACTCTGAATCCACCAGTTCTTCTCTGCTAAATGGGAGCAAGAAATGGAAATGAACTTTCTGTATTTCCAGAGATCTGTGAATGGCCACAGTCCCCAAAGTCTCGGTTGTGGTCAGGCCTTTGGGGTTACTGAGGGGTTTTTATATACAGTTGAGCTGATTTATGAGGTTTCCTGTTAAATTTTATTGCACCAGTGGCTTTTCTTCGGTTCTTTTGAAGTAGAAAACATCATTTCTGCTGCAAATGCAAGTCAAAAATCTTAATGGAGCATAAAAATCTAAAAGGACATGATTTTATAGCTTTAAAATAGAGAACAGTGCACTGCTTGATACTCTTAAAAATATGAAAAGTTAATGAGGATGTTTATCAGTAAGAAAAAGATACAATCTTCTCCTAGACTTTTGATTTTGGCTAGCTGTGTATTGGCTTTTTATGGGTGTACTTTTATAAACGAGAAACTCTTCTCGTTCTAGCACTGTCCTGTTTCAGAATCACAGAGAGAGAGAACGAATAACGTAAGGCAGAAACTTTGTCCCAGGGAGATTATTCAGTACTCTCAACACCCAGTGCTGCTTCCCCCTTTGAGTGCAGACTATTGATTGCATTTATCTGATTTCTAGGGTCATATAGACTACCTTTATTTATTTGACTTTGTTTAAGACCTGTGGGTGCACGCAAATTTATAACCAAATAAGAAACTCTTCCTGCCACACACATTTTGCAAGCTTAGGTGAAACACAGTAGCACTTTACAAACTCCCATTGCTTTCCACATGCAGGTGATTGGAATAGCCTATGCTGTTTTAAAAAGAAAAATCTAGAACATGTCTCCTGGTGGATTTCTTTTCCTGATTTTGATTTAATCTGAAGTCTTAAAAATGTTTTTAACGAACATGTAGGAACTTAGGTAAAATAAAAATGCCTTCTTGCTGTATCACTTAATGGAGTAGACCTTGAATGGTTCACCTCCAACTGCTTGCAAATGTTTTCTCCAGGTGTGGGCATGGAAAAAACATTTTATTACAATATTCACTGTCACTGCTGTTGCAAGGAGAAGTAATGGGAACAGGTCACGGGGTGGAAGCAGTCATGGGAAAAGCCAATACAGCAGGAGGAGCACAGCTTTCCTTCTTCTCGTTAATATGGACTGTCCTGTTTTCTGTCCTTGTCTTTGCAGCAGTCCAGCACAGGAGACCTGAGGACTCTGAGGAAAGGGTTGTCCCCGTACCACTCTGAGACACAGCTCTCGTCGCTGCCACAGTATCAAGATGCCCTGCAAAATGTAAGAGATGTTTCCTTACCTATACAGACAGAGCCATGGGCTTCCCTGAAAGTGGGCATGGCTAGAGGGGGGCACGTGAAGATTATGGGGGAGCTCTCCCAGCTGAGAATTCACCCTGAAACTGGTGGTGCAAACATGCAGCTGAAACCTGCAGCTGTTGGGAGGATGGGGAGCCCCTGGAAACATTGATTTTTACCTGAGTTTGGACCATCAACTTCCCAGCATAGGTTTTTCAGTTAACTGACGGTCACTGTTGTGCATCTTTTAAAGCAAGGGTGAGTCTTGTTATACCTGCAGCTCTTTCTTTGTAAATACCCTGTATGCCTGCTGTCAAAAAGCTGGTCATGGATGAGGCGAAAGATGGTTTGCCAATGTCTGGCAGTGTGTGGTCAGAGTTGCTTTAGTGATTAAGTTCTTAGGACTTCCATTGCAGGTTTTTCTGTATCACGAATGAGGTTTTTGTTTCCTAAGATTTGCCTGCATTGCTGCTTCTCAAACAACAGAATAATCTTGATTAAAGCCTCTTGCTGCTGTGCCATGGCTCCTCCTGCTCTGGTGTGCCAGGCATGGCTGAGGAGGCCAAGCTCTGCCAGATGATTGTCTTCCAGATGTTTGCCTGACTGCCTGAGACACTACATTTGCTTGGTGACATCATTTTCCAGATTGCAGGAAAGGCGTAGATGCAGTCAGGGAGTCCTGCTGTGAGTGGGCTGCGGGTGTTGTGAACATGAGCAAAAGCCTGATGGCAGCACAGCCGGGGGACCTCCCTGCCACCCTGCTGCTTCTGCTCCATGTCCACGGCACTGGGCAGCAAGGCTGCAGGTACTGTAGGACCAATTGTATGTTGGCTGCCTGCTTGGGTAAAAGTCATTCTGTGGATTTAGCGTGCCTCTTAGAGCTGTAAAAAAGGGGGTAATAATGATTTAAGAAAGTTTGCATAAATAGAACTCCAGTGTGAAAGCAGAGCCTCTTTCTATCCCTGCTGAACTGCAGGATGGATGGCGACCCTCCAGCCAAAAAATAAAGGGATAAAACCATGCAAATGAAATGGAAGACTGTGGTTGAATATCCGCTTTTCTAACTTTGTCCCTCATATATAAAGTCAGGAGACTTTATAAGGAGGGCGGAGAGATATGAGCCTGGAGATGTTTGTCCGGCTGTGCTGGTGCCTTACGACTTTGGGGATTTTGCTTCATTTCCCTTGTGCTCAGGCTTTTGATCCGCAGCTTGGTTGCAGGCGGAAGACACTTAGTGAGCCAGTACCGGTTGCCCCGAGGAGTGCTGCGACACACAATTTTACGTTTATCCTGTGGATCAGGCTGGGATACAGCTGGCAGCTTTCTGCAGAGGATCTGGGAGCTGGCAGGAGACTCCTCTGCCTGAGCATCGGCCCCCGCAGCTCACCGGGGCTGTGTGAGGGCTGGTGGCAGACGGTGCTGCCTGCTGGAGCCCTTCCCGCCCGCTTGTCCCTGCTTTCCCTCCTTCCTCGAGGAAGAGGTGGCACCTGGCGTTTATAGAGATGCCCGGGTGCTGTGTGACACACACCTTCATCTGTCACCCTGGCTGTGTTCTGCCTTCTTTGCAGGAAGATGACAGGGAAAAAACAAAACCAGCTCTGGATCCAAATCCATATCACCTGGGATACTTACGTAGCCATTTATTTACTTATTCCTACCAAAATCCCTTTGGTTTGTGGCTTGACATGATATATTGGTTTTGTGATGAAGGATAACGATCACAAATTCATGCAGATGTCTTTGAATGTCTCAGGCACCTCCCAGAAAATGGACAGTTAGATGTACCTGACTCTCTCTGCAGCCTTTTTTTTTGACAGCAGGCATGAGTTTGTGAGAAATCATTCCTCTTTGTGCCTGCACAGGCTTCACGCGGATGAGTGATGGACAATTGGTGTCGGCTCCAAAGCTGTCACATCTCTTCAGGGTTTCATCATCGTCACTGCCTGTGCAACTCTGGGGAAGTTCCTCAGCACATCCCTCACTGTCACACAGTTTGCACATAGGCAACACTCCAGCTCTCTGTGGCCCTGACGTACCTCGGTTAATGAAACAGTTTGGTGTTTCCAATGCATCCTGGATCGTGGACACCGGTGCACGCTCAAGACGCAGAACCAAAGGACACTCATAATTGCAATCTGTGCACTGTTTAGTTAGTGGTGCATCATGCAGATGGTGAATTATAGATTTACTCTGTGGTCTGCAGCAGTTACCAAATATCCAGGAAAAGCAGTCCCAGGGGGTTAGTTCTGACGTACAAGCCCCTGGCCGTTGCAAGGGAAGGTGTGACATGTATGTTAGCTTGAACTGATAGCAGGCTGGTCAAACTCCCCAGCCCTGGGAACTGCAAACCAGAGTCATCTCATGGTGTACCAGAGGCTCCCTGTGTCCTTTGGGAGGTGAGGGCGATTCCCTCGGGCTCAGACTCTGACTGAGGCATGAGAGGAGGTGGCAACAAGCAGCTCCCTGTGGGACCTGCCATTGCCCTGGGATGAGAGTGGCAGGCTCCAGGGCAAGCTGGTTGGGCTGGCTTGATCTTTCCCATCACCGGCAGCCTCCAGACCTGCTCAGCCTTGAGTCAGATGATGTCCCAGGCATGGGAGCTGACTTTAAGGTACCTATAAGCAGTGCACTCCTGAGGACCCAGTGGCCAGCCTGGTGTCTGGGTGTCAGCAATGGAAATGATCCCAAAGCATCCTTGTGCTTGCATTTTCTAGCCTGGGCTGTTGCTTATGTCTTCAGTACTTTGGTTCTCCATGGTAGCTAGAACAGATTTTTTCACCCATGTTGCGTTCATGTCTTACCTGCACTGCATGCGTTCCCTTCCTGGCTTCTCCATGTGGATGCGGCAGCACTTGGGATGAGTTATTGCACTTGGATTAGCAGCCCTCTGATTTACCAGAGGAATCTGTTGGACAAGTAACATTGGGGAGTCTCAGATGTGCAGCTGGAGTGCACAGAGAAGGTGATGCTCAGTCTGTCTTGGAAACTCTTCCAGCTCAGAGCTTTTCTGGAGTTTAGCAGTACCAGGTGGGAGTTACCGACCTTCAATTTTGTTTGTTGGCATTGTCCAAGGAGTCTGGATTGCCCGGTCATATGGTCTCACCTCTGGTTAGTGAGGTGGAAATTACATTTCAGTAACACTGAGAGTTTTGGGAGAATAATGGTGGTTTTGGGTAATTGCCATTGCAGGGGGAGGAGGAGTCCTGTCAGCACAGTGCTGTGAATCAGGACTGGGAGCCGTGCCTGCCACCGTGGAGGGACCCTTCTCCTGCAAACATATGTGCCTTCTTTTCACCTCTCCATGTCTCAATATTTCCCTTGAAGGAATTGGGTGGGAAATTACCCTTCCCATAGCATGGTTTTCAGGCAGTTCTTTATCACCAAGCTAAAGAGCACTAAGTGCTCCAGGATCCTCCAGGGGTGGACACTAAAAGGCAGCGTTTAATTTTTGGAGCAGTATAGCATTGCTGGAGAGTTCACTTTTTTCTCTCACGGGCTTTCTCCAGCATTAATTGAATTATGAGTGAAGACTGGGAGGTAGAATTGTCCACACTTGGTGTCAGCTCTCAGGCCTCTCGCTCTCCATAAAGCCACCCTACACAGTGCTTTACCTTTGGTCATGTCTAATGATTGCTGAGTTATGTTTCTGACATGGGGAGAACGTATGGTGGAAAAGGAAATTCCCCATGCACAGTGGTAAGGCTCTTACTTTGTTACTAATAGTCAAGTTTCAGCAATTCATTTTCTAAGGGGTGGAATCTCAGCTGATGACTTCTGGAGCATTTGAGGGCCCCTGTAGCACAGCCAAGGATGAATGCAGTGGCTGAGGCATGGCCCAGAGCTTGCATCTCTGTCTCTTTTCTGCTCCCTTTGACCTCTTCTTGGGTACTCTAGCTGCCCACGGGGACACACGGTCCCTGCAGACCTTCACGTTCCTGCCCGCTGCCCTGCAGCTGTGCCCCGGGCACGTCTCAGTGCCCAGCCATGGGAAGGTGGCCTGAGGGCTGCTCACGTTCCTGTGGTCGGAGGTACCTTCACCTTGAGAAGCTCATAAGCCAGCTGTCTGGAGGAACCATTTATCCACATCGGCATAAAACACCATTAAATGTGAACCAGTCTGTTACTAGCAGTTGGAGCTAGCCTGGCTGGCTTAGACTTAAAATTTACTAGCAGCATTCATGTGAGCTATAATAGGAATCCTGCCTTTGGTGGAAGTAACTGTAGAGGTTTGTAATGGAAATATTAAGCTTGGTGTGGATGGAATGCGAATGGAAAAGTGTGTGTGAAAACACCAGCAGGAATGCTAGAGCAAGGGATGCAGGGATGGCCTGTGTTGATGACCAAAGACACAACTGACAGCAAACAAATGGGTAAACACTGCAGGATGTGTGGTTTGCGTCAGGACCAGGAGGTCTGTGCTGTGATAAGGCTGCAGCACAGATGGCCCATCACTAGAAGACCTGTTCCCTGATAACGGAAGCAAGGTTACACCATGATGTGCCATTGTGCTTCCTGTGGTCCCAAGAGGAAGGCTTAGATAAGGTGCCCAAAATGAGGGAAAGGAGACAACAGGCAGCAGCTTTCTTAAGGTTTATGAGGGGTGAGTAAGCAAGATGCTGAGATAAAGATCAGCCTGTAATAACCATTGACTCCTAAAGCATGTGAAAAATGTGTCCAAAACCCGGTTCTTTGCTGTCAATGAGGAGGGATGCCAGAACTGTCCTTAGGACATGCTAGTGGGTGTCCCTTGTCCTCTGTCGCACACAATGACCCTGACCACGCCACATGGACATCTACCTTTTGGTGACTGCGTGAGTGTGAGTTTGTAGGTGTGTGGGTGTGAGTGACATGTTACAGAAATCAGTTTTAGGTTAAAAAAAAATCACCTTTCCCTTCCTTAAGTTTTTGTACTGAGTTTGTACTGCAGTAGTTTTCTGTGTGACCCCTTGCTGAGCAGCAGGAGCTCCCAATGGTGTCCCAGCCAGGTGCAGGAAAAAGTGAGATTTCCATTAGGGTATTCAAAGCTGCATCTCTCAGGAGTCTGTTTTAGACTACAGTCCGGGCTGAGAAGAGATAATTCCATTTTCCTCCCTAAATCTACTCCAGAAACAGTGAGGTCCATAGGAAAACGCAGAGAAGCAGGATAAGTGTGGTTATGTAGCGGAGAGCACTTGGCTGAGAGGACCACCGAGACCCTGGCTTCCCAGCACTGCCTCTCATTGCATTTTTCTCCAGTGCCTGTTTCGTGCAGGATGCAAAGCCTGGGAGATGGCTCTGGCTGCCCAGCCGCAGCTTCTTCGGCTTCTTCAGCTTCTTCCCTTGATTCCCACCACGCTATCACAACCAGCTGCGTTTTGTAGCTCTGCCTTGTAGAGATACTTGAGGGAAGCGTATTTCATTTTGCCAGATGGCATGAACGCTATTATAAAAACAAACCCAAATGTTTGTGGTCTGTAGGTGTAAAGAGAAGCCGTTACATGGAGTGGGAAGGGATGATAAGAGAGTCCTTGGCTGACACGCTGGCTGTCTTCTGAGCCTGCGAGAGTGGTGGCGAGGGGAGGCGATACAAGGGCACGTAGCGGCTAAACACCAGCCCCAGTGACAGTCCTGTCTCTTCCTTCTGGCTGGAAAGATGGTGGTCTCTGTCCTCTTTGATACAAGGGCTAAGGCAGAAGAAAAGCAAGAAGGTGACTTGGTATCTCTCCCTCGGCTCCCTGCAGAGGAAGGACCAAGCTGGCCCCTGCGCCAGCCTGGCGTAGGCAGGGAGCCGTGGCTGTGGCCCAAGCCTGGTCTCGGGTCTCACTGGGAGACCCAGAGCAAGTCTGCTAGTCCCTTCCTCAGCCTGCGTGGGAGTAAATCTGTTCCTCTCAGGGAGGAGAACTGGTTTGGCTTCTTAAAGGCAACATGACTTTTAAAATCAAGTTTGAAATGGCCAGAGACCACTGTTCCCATTGTGGTGCCCAGGAGGAGCACCCAGAAGAGCAAGGGGAGCCCTCTGGGCATTGATGCCCCTGCAGAGTCACCAGAGCACCGGGGACCTGAGCGTGGTGCCAAGGTGTCCCTGCACAGCACAGCGACCCTGCCACCGCCAGCGCGGAGCCCCCAGCCCCTCGCTGTGCTGCACCAAGCCCCCAGGCGCGGGGATCCCTGCGCTGCCCAGTGCTTCTGGCATGCCCAGGACTGCTCTTTGCAGCTTCAGCATCGTGTCGCGGCCTCTCAAAATGCCTTTGGCCCCTTCTCTCGCTCCACCAAGCCCATCCCGTGCAGTGCCCGATGGTCCCCCACCTTCTCCCATCCCTGCGCCCCATCCCCACAGCTGTGAGTTGAGTTGAGCACTGCTGGCGTGTGTCGGAGGACAACCCCAGGCCTGTCTCTTGCCTTCCCCCAGCAGTGGAGACAGCCAGGGTCCCTTTTTAGGCAGGGGGAAACAACAGTCGAGGAGCGTGGCAGAAGGCAGCTCCTTCCCGCCGGCAGCACCGATACCACCAGGATGCTATTGAGCAGACAAAGAGAGAAATTCAAGGCAGCCGTTTTGCTGCTGTGGCAACAGTGGCTGCGGAAGAGAAAGTGAAATGAAAGGTTTGTCGGGATTTGCAGCCCGGGGAGCACTATTGTGAAGCTTCAGAGTGTGTTACCAGCAGCTGAGAACAAGCTGATCCATTTTTGAAGGCAGCTGTCCTTCATCAGCAGTTATTGCGGCGGCTCTGAGCAGCGGGTGGCTTTTTTCCCCACGGCAGCCAACCAGCACAAAGTTTGGCAGTGACAAAGTTTGGGGATTTGACAAGCAAGAGAGGCACTGACAGGCTGTATCCATAATCTGTCCTTACAGGTAACCGCAGGATGCGAGAAAAATTAATCTGCCTTGAGGATCTGCTGTAGGTTCTCATGCTCACTTGTCACATGCATTTGTGTGGGGCTGGCAATGGGTCGGGGGGATACAGGGGCACGGCAGACCCTTGCTCTGCTCCAGGCCTGGGAGGAGGCTGCTTCGCCATTTTGGGACGTGGTTTAGTCCTGGGACATGGTTTAGCCTAGTCTACCCTTAATTGGTTTAGTGTGGACTTGGTAGTGTTAGGTTAATGGTTGGACTGGATGATCTTAAGGGTCTTTTCCAACCTAAGCGATTCTATGATTCTATGATTTGCCAGCAACAGCCAGGGCAGCCAGGCTGAAATGGAGACCTGGAGGGGGAATACAGATGTGCACAGGTATCCTTCTGCGTCTGTGTGCATCCTCCACCTACCCAGAGGCTTTCACCTGGGCCATTGCCTAATCAGATTTGCTTCAAAATCAGGAAAGTCTTAAAAATACCCACTGTTTCCTTCTGAAATCAAACGTGCTTGGTGTTGGTGTTCCTTTATGAAAAGAACTAGCATCTCTCAAAATACTTACGCTGACAGTGCCCCTGTGAGTCAGTCAGAGTTAGTGCACTTTGTCCGCGGACACAGCATGGGCTTGCTGTGTCCGTAGCAGTCAGATGACTTCTTGTTTGCTTGTATCAGGTAGTTATGGGCTGAAACTGCTCTGAATATGTCATTTTGGTAATAATTTCACAGTCCAAGGGGGCAGCTGAAGCTGTTGGTGGGGCTTTTTGACAGCGTGCACCCGTTCCAGCGCTGCAGCGCTGTTACCAACCTGAACAGCGACGGCTCTCCTCTCCCCTTCCGCTGCCGGAGGAAGCTGGCTCACCGAGGGCTGGAACTGCGATCTGTCATTAGTGCGGTGCTGAGAAAAGACACCCTTCCTGTTTGTAGATGAGATCCAGTTGCAAACGATGTCCTGACACTGTTTATTCTGTCTGGGGCAATCCCTGAAATCCTCCCTTTCCTTTGATGCCCCAGCACAGCCCGTACAGCCAGTGCTGCACCACGCCTGCTGGGGAGAAGAACTATTCTTTTGTCAGGTGTCCTTGATGTTTATGCTCAGAAAGCAATGAAACAGTTAAATTGTTTAATAATCAAAAGGGCTGTGTAAGCCCTTTTTGTTACTTAAGTAGATATCTGTGAATGCAGTGGAGGCCGTGAAGGTGCAGGAGGTGGTGGCTGAACCATACAGACGGGCTCTGCCTGGCTCCTGTGTGGACCCAGCGGTTAATTCATGGATTTGAATGTTTACATGACCAGCTGCTCTCTATGATGAAACGCAGCAAATTAAGTAATGCCAAAGGAGATTAGCATCTGCAATAAAGTCCCTTGATTTGATAGGGAAGATGCTAATACGGGGTAGCGATGGCTCCTGCACGGTGGCCGGGACCCGTGTTGTGCTGGGGAGCCTGTGTCTGTCTGCGGGATCTCCCACGTGTTCCTTCTCCTGTGCCTGGTGGCAGGGCGTCAAGCACTCGCAGCTGCGAGGCAGCCCGCTGTGACTTTGGGAACATAGGGCTGTGCAGCCATTTAAGTGCACAAGGGGGGAGCCGGTGGTTTGTTTTGAGCTGGATGCTGGCAGGCTTTCTGCACAGTAGGCACGGAATAACAATAACCAAGTGTCATCGTCGCTTTGGATAATCTGCCAGGCAGGCTGGACACATAAAGGACCTGGGTGCTCCCTGGCTCTGGCGAGGGTGTCCCACGCTCAGGCATGAGAGGTCTGGCATCACCGGCAGCAGGGTGGCAAAAAGGCTGTGCTTTGCACAGCGTGGTTTGCAGAGGAGCCGGCACCGGTCGCTTCTTCATGCCTCCAGGAAATCATAGAATCATAGAATCATTTAGGTTGGAAAAGACCTTTAAGATCATCCAGTCCAACCATTAACCTACACTACCAAGTCTACTCTAAGCCAATCAAGGGTAGACTAGACTAAACCAGGTCCCCAAGTGCCACATCTACCCGTTTTTTGAACACTTCCAGGGATGGTGACTCCACCACCTCTCTGGGCAGCCTGTTCCAATTCTTGACCACCCTTTCCGTAAAGAAATTTTTCCTAATATCCAATCTAAACCTCCCCTGGCGCAGCTTAAGCCCATTTCCTCTCGTCCTATCTCTAACTACTTGGGAGAAGAGACCAACACCCACCTCACTACAACCTCCTTTGTTGTAGAGAGTTGTAGAGAGCGATAAGGTCTCCCCCCAGCCTCCTCTTCTCCAGACTGAACAACCCCAGTTCCCTCAGCCGCTCCTCATAAGACCTGTGCTCCAGACCCTTCACCAGCTTTGTTGCCCTTCTCTGAACACGCTCCAGCACCTCAATGTCTTTCCTGTAGTGAGGGGCCCAAAACTGGACACAGTATTCCAGGTGCGGCCTCACCAGTGCCGAGTACAGGGGGACAATCACCTCCCTGCTCCTGCTGGCCACACTATTCCTGATACAAGCCAGGATGCTGTTGGCCTTCTTGGCCACCTGGGCAATCTCCTTCTTGCAGCCAGCGAGGAGCCCTGGGGCTGCTGCCAGCGTGCCTTCAGGTAGCCAGCCTTGTCCCTGCGGGGCCGTGAGAGGAGCCAGACCCCTGCAGGAGCTGCACGCGTGGTGGCAATGGCAGAGCTGCCACGGGCATGAGAATATGCAGCAGGGCAGGAAGGGGCTTCAAAGGAAGGGAGGGTGAAATGTCAGCCCAGAGTAATGTCATGCTTCAGTGCTGCGCGGCATCATTGCTTTGTTTCAGCCACTAACCCTGCTGCAGCTGCAAGGCAGTGGAGGATGGGAAACGTGGCCTGGGCTGCAGAATGATAAGGGGGTCTAGTCTGCTTTTGTGGGTCCCAGGGAATTTCTCAGGCTGGTGCTAATGGGGCTTTTTTTTTTTTTTTTTTTTTTTGTGTGACCTCCCAGGGATGACGCTCATCTCTGTGTGAAGAGAGATTTCTCTTTCTGAATGGACTGACTGTATGTGTGAGCCTGGTGCTTGCCCTCGGTGCTGCCTGTGCTACGTTTCTGATGAGGACACCATGTTTTGGGGCTTCGGTGCATTCCCTGCAAGGGTCTGGGGATCCTTTTCCCATGCCAGAGTGGTCCCGTGCTCTTGGTCCTTGTTTTTGCTACTGGTTTTCCCCATCTGCCCCCTAGTGCTGTCTCTGGCTGGAGCTGCTCCAGGCACTTTCTAAACTTTGTAGCCACAGGCACATTCACAAAACCAAAACACGCCGGGCCCCCCGTTCTGCCAGCACAGCAGGGCTGGGGTTTGCAGTCAGACAGGGCACCTTTCCATGTTACTGCCCGGCTCTGCCACCCACTTTCCACGTGGCTGTGGGCATGTTACTGCCTCCTGCTTGTCCCTTAAGTTTCTACTTGACAGAGCATTGTCAGCGCCTTTATTTATGTGAAACACCTGGATGGTGAGTGGTGCTAAGGAAGGGCCCAAGTATAATTCAAACCTGGGTAAGCAGGCTGCAAACAAAACCACTGAGAGATAAATAGACATGCCTGGGAATTTTATTGTGAGTTTTCTGGCGGTGCCTGCCTATAATGTAATTTTCCTTGTTCTGTCTCGGCAATAAAAACTTCACAGTGTCTGATATGACTCCATTTAGCTTTAATGTTGTCTGAGGTACGCCATTAGAAAAGTGTGGTTTATTTAATTGGGTTTGAATCCTAAATTTCTGCTTGTTTTTTGAAATGATAGACAAAAACTAATAGAAGGCAAGGAGAAGATGTGAGGTTCAGCAGCATTAACGCTTGCTTGCACTCTCCACGTTGGTCTGAAGCATCCTCAGTGCCTGGGCTGTGACTGTTAGGTGAAGTAAAATCATCATGACGTTCTCCTCTGGGTTTTGAAGCTTAGTCTTTTGCAGTCTTTCTGCAGATCAGGAATAGCTTTCTTGGAGCTGAGGTAGGATGTCATTAAAAGACAGAATATAATTGAGCAGAAAGAGATTGAAAACTGATGGCAGGACCAAGGTCTCATGTCTTTTCAGATCCCTGGAGGAATCAAGGACAAATTGTTTATCACAATTTCTTTGTTCCTTTTTGAGATTTCCAACCCAGAACCTCTAAAAGAGCAGACACCTGTCATCCCCAGTTAGGCTCTTTTCTTCTTGGGTTCCAAAGCATTCCCACTGTTGTTAGAATTGTTCATATTTTAAGCTTTATTTTGCCTCTGTGGAGGTGTGTCATTATCAGGAGTACCCAGCGTGCCTGATTACAGAGAGTCCTATTCATTTTCTTCCTCCAAACACATAGGAATGGAGTAATCAACGGTGATGCTTGTCAGCACCTGTGCTGGACCACACCCCATGCAACCAGATAGAGCCAGCAAGGACTCATTAGGCACCTTGGTCAGACAGTGGCAATGCCATCGTGGCATGATACAGAGCGGCAGATGTTCTCTAGCAGCTGCAAGTTAAAGCCTCTGCTCTTCATTTTTTGGTGTCGGATTAAAAAGGATCATTGGCAGTACTTGTGGTCTTCATATTTTCTTTCTCACATCAGTGCTGTTGCTTTGCTGATTGTTTTTGGGTTCTGGGCTGGGGCAGTAAATGGGGCTAGTCTGATTTGGTTTGCTTTTTGCTTTGGATTTGAGGCTGTCACAGGGTTAAGCGTCATTCTTAGCAATAGAGAACTGGGGGATTTATCCCCTGTGCCTAGCATATTGCTTCAAGGATGCTCTGGCGTGAGATACTCTCCTTCGTTCCTCTCTTTTTTTCTTAGTCTATTAACGATACAGCTGGACTGTGAATCTCCTTACAGACTTGGAGATGGAACCACAAGCCCTGCAGGCTCCAGTGAGAGGTTTCTGGGAGGGTCTCAAACAGAATTGGGCTTCTCTGGTGGATTTGTGGTTTGGGCATGCATGATGTGGGGCTGGCAGGATGGGGAGGGGGCTGATGTTATGTGGGAATGGAGAGCTCTGAGAAGTGCTTTGGTCCCATCACAGGCACCAGCAAATATCCAGTGCTGATCCAGCTTGAAATGGAGGAGCAGGCGAGGGCTGAAAGGGACATGTGTTCAGTGGTGCTTCAGTACTGCTGTCTACACAGAGGTGGCAGAGGAATAGCTCTTGTCATGGTTTCCCCACTGGGAGAGGGCTGGGTCCATGGGTACTTGGCACTCGCGTCCCATGAGGGATGCAAAAAAGCCTCACCAGGAGCCTCTCGGGAACACTGCAGTCCCAGAGCTGTCCTGGCAGCAGACAGGGCTGTTCTTTCCAGGGCTGTACTCATTGGAGACCCATGCTACAGCAGTCTCAAATGCTCTGCACTGCCACAGTGGTTTGCAGAGCAGCAAAAGCACCAACTTGCCTAGGAAGCATCAGATGGGTCACACACAACTCCACAGCCTTTGATTCCCTGGGACTTTTGCTTCTTAAAGCCCTATCTTGGAGAAGGGTCTCTGGGTCTCAGAGCTGCAATGCTCAACAAACCCTGTGCGTAGGGAAGATAAGGTGCTTCCTCCAAGCACTTGGGAACTCCAATGCATCAGGTATGTAACTTAGAGCCTCCCACTCTTAATTAAGCTGGTAATCTCACTGCTGGGCAGCTCTTTCTTTTGGCGGCGTAACGGTGGCTGTGGACGAAACAGAAAGCGGTGTGTGATGCATTGCTACCCAGGTGACCATTTGACACCACAACATAGATGTACAGTTGTTTTCTTTTTGAATTACAAATTCCTTGTATAAGCGATGAGTTAAACAAGCTAACTTCCAGTCTCGTCTCTGCTGCTGTAAGCCTGGAGCAACTCCAAAGCTAGTTGGGACCAAGAGAATAAGAAACTTTGCATTTTGAAATGACTCAGCTTCTCATTCTGCTGAGATTCAGCCTCAGCAGAAGTAAACTAGAGAAACGATCAAGGTGATATTTCTCAACAGCTTTATTATAAATAAAATGACATCCTTTCTGGTGACTTCTGAGCTGTCTTGTAGCACCATTCATTTATATAATTATGTGACACCTCAGCCACATGTCTGAGGATGAAGAGTGAACCATCTCTGAGCTACCAAATGCTATGAAAACCTAGCAAGTGGAAAAGCCAGATGTCCGTCTAATACAGAGAGTGCGTGTTTGACAGAACCAGACAGGGAGAGGGAATTGAGAGTGATGCATGCCCCAAAACACACTGTATTCCTTTTTGCCTATATGGACAATTTCTGCTGCTTAGGATGTAACCAGATTAACCTTGCTATTATTGTCCGTCAGGGTGCTGAGTCAGTCGTGTTCCCATGGCTGTGAAAATGTCAGCTATAGGGAGGGGGAAGGGCACGGGTTTCTGCAGTGATGGAGGTCCTCAGAGTAGCCGAGTTAGAGTGCTGGGGTGCAGCTGTGGTAATTCTTACCCACAGTTTCCAAATGCATCTATTTTAGGCATGAGGAATCTCCTCCATCTGTGTGATTTCAGCTACTACCTTAATGCTGACTTCCTGAGATTTCCCCCTCCCTCCTGCCCTCCTGCCCTTCTCCCAGTCTCCCATCTCTGGTTCCCCCTCCCCTCCATTTCATCTCAACTGGTTTCCTGCTGGGTAAAATGCACATCCTCCTCTTTCTTCCCATTCCCTCCCTTCTCTCCCACTGTTGGCAGTTTTCCAGTCCAGCAACCTTGACCTTATCTCCAATTCCTTCCATTTCCTCCCCTTCAGCTAACACTATTGGTGAACTCTGCCCATTTTCCTCTCCTCCATCCTCCAAAGGCTGGTCATGCATCCTGCTGGATATATTGTCATTTCTTTCCTTGCTGACTACAGTCCCCTCTTTTCTGGCCTCCTTTATGTATAACTCTGTGCAGGAAGCTGAGGAGTTTGGCTGAAGCTTTTTTTTTTGTGAACCACACTGAAATCAGTGGGAATGAAGCACCTACCCCCCTTTATAAAACTCTGACTGTGTGTGTGTCTGGGAAGAGCCTTTTCTAAGGGTGCAACTACACAAAAAGCAGTAAGTGTAATGATAAATATTAAGCCACCCTTTTAGCAGGGCGGGTATTTTTACTTGTTGCATCCTACAGCTGCAAAGAACGGGGATCTTGGTGAGATCCTTGCTTGCTCCCCCACTTTTCTTCATGTGCATGTTTGGCCTTTTGTAGTAACAGTCTCCCATGGTGGGGAGGTCTCTGTGGCTTGGGGCATAGCGGGCCTGCGGCGTGGTCATTTGGTGCACTTGCCATTGCTGACGATTGCGCTCAGCAATTCGGACATCTGTTTCAGTTGTCTGGGGGTTTTGGCTTCCAAGGTAAGGATTAAGGATCAGCCTGTTTTAGAAATGAAGTCATCTGTTACTGAGACTCCGATAGCAAGTTTTGGGTCTACCTCTTTTGTTGCATCCCTCATTCTTTAACATTATTTTTCTCTTCTTGAGTCAAATTCTCTACCTGTGTTCAGGCGGAGCTCAGTTGACTGCCCTTGCCGAATTTCAGCCACTCGTCCGAGAAGGAAGGTGACCCTTTGAGTGTTTTTCTGTGATGTGATGTATCTGGTGCATCACCATGCTTGCAAGATTACTTTTATTGTGTCAGTATGGTGATTGGTTAAGTATGATCAAGCTCTTTAGAAAACATTTCCCTCTAATCATTCTGGTTTCATTTGTATTCTGTAATAATTTTGAGAGTGATTATGATTGTGGAAATGCTTTGTAGCTCATTAGTGACTTCAGTTCTGTGAGAAGCTGCTGCTGCCTGTCATACAGGAGACCTCGTGATCTACTCCCGTTTGGTCAGAAAACTTTATTTAAAACGGGGTCAGCAGCAGGATCCAGCAGAATTCCTTTTACTTTGTCAGATTACCCTCAACTTAGAAGAAATACTGGATGTTAGACCTTTGCTTGGTATTTCCTGTGTTGCTTCAAAAGAGGACTGTGGGGGAAGATCCATATCAAGTATGGTTCATGGCCACAAACTCCTGAATATTCTGCTTTCAGTTGTCATGATCTTGGTCATTTATGGAAAGAAGGCAGCTTTCATGCTGAAGCCAGAGGAATTATGCATGTATCGGTGTCTTTGACCTCTGTGGGAGACTGATTCTGGAAGGACTCTGTTGCATTTACCAGCCCTGTGAGAAACTTGTAACCCATTTTGCGGTCTTAAGTCGCAGCTGTAGACTGGCTGGACCCAGTCCCTGGTGCTCCCTCCCCAGCTTCTGCCTCTTCTGTGTGGAGTTATGGACAGGGTGCCTGAGGGCATGTCCCCAGTTGGCCACAGTTCCAGCAAGCTGTAACCCTCTGCCAGCAGGTCCAGAACCATGCCCAGCCTGTGAGTGTCTCTTGGTCCCTGTGCTTTGGCAGTCTGTTAAATCTCCTTGGAGAATTATTGTGGAGTTATTAAGTCTAATTTTCCTTTTTCTGCGATGCCTGCCTCTCAGAAGGAAGTTTTTGTATCACCAGCAACTCAGTTCATGAAGGTCGCTATTATGGGTAAATGGCTGTTGGTCATGGCATGGGTTAAGCACAGATCAGTGCCCTAGGCATGCAAGGCTCCATGCCTTTCATGTTGTTTTTTTCTGTAGCCTAATAGATTGGCCCATCTTTTTCTTTAATGTATGCACATGAACACTTTTATTAGTAAAAAGGCTCCCACAACTTAAAATATTAGGAAGAATGAGAGGTGGCAAAGTACCCCTCCATTGGTCCTCCTTTCTGGCACAACTAGCTTGCCGGCCTTGACGTAGAAGGCAAAGCAATGAGATGAAGCATAAAACATGCTGTGTTTTTAAACGTGGAAAAGATGAGAATGGAGTGCCTTGTGTTGTATGTGAAAGCATTCCTGTGATGGTGCTGCATGCCGCTCTGCCATCCTAATTTGCTTTCAGAGGCCCCCAGTATGATCATTCTTTGTGTCTCCTAAAGGATGTGAAGTTTGGTGAATGGTTTCATTGTTGATTTCTCCCATTGCAACAAAGCAATGCACAAATATTAGGGACAGGCAGGGTGCATCTCACTGAATAAAGATATTGTGTCTCTCATAATCCAAGTCGGATGCCTTTAAAAAAGGAAAGCCCTA
The DNA here is from genome assembly GCF_030463565.1 of Pelecanus crispus. Lineage (NCBI taxonomy): Eukaryota > Metazoa > Chordata > Aves > Pelecaniformes > Pelecanidae > Pelecanus > Pelecanus crispus. The sequence continues at coordinate 59,841,045 of NC_134648.1, read as the reverse complement.
TGAAAAGTGCTTAGAAGGCTGTTTGGACAGTAGAAATCTTTTGTAAAGTGTAATTTCGGCATCTTTCCCAATGGGATCCTTCATGCAGGAGAACTGGCCAGCATTTTGGAAACAAACCCAGCCAACATTAGGTTTGGACATCTGCTTGTTTTAAGGTTGCCTTCACAATTTTCTCTGTAGCTGAAGATTGGTACTTGATGTCTATGTGAAAATGTTGCCAGAAAAGCAATGAAGTTATGCCAACTGTTTCTTTCATGAATGCAGCTTCTTAGAAACGACCGCTTTATGCTGGAAAATCATCTTGTTTGCATTGCTCCCTTGGCTAGAAGGATGAGAACCGTTTGATCTTGTCCTTGTACAAGTTATCCTAAGTGAGCAAAAAATGTTTCTTGAATCAATTTAGTTTTAAACCAGGGTGATCTCCTGCCTAAGTACATCTAAACTGAGTGATGGCAGACTTAAATGGCGTTAAATCAAGTGACTTGCGAGGAAGGGGTAGTGGTGTCTTTTGTCTTTGCAGGTGGCTGAAGGGGGTTGAATTTGAGAGAAGCTAGTGCTCAAATTTTCTGAATATTTCCTTCCTCCTTGCTTAAATCGCCCAAAGGGAATTAAAGCGTATCTTCTCTAATTTCAACAGGGACCAGCTCGCATGACATCTGATCTTGCATCTTCTCCTGCAGCAGGATATGTCCCTGTTGGTCAGAAACCAGAGGCTGTTGTGCATGCTATGAAGGTAAGGGTGCCGCACACGGCTGTGCAGCACAGTGCAGTACGGTGCAGTGCGTTGCAGCAAACACCAAAGTGGCAGAAATGGACGTTTGCTCTTCTTGTAGAAACGCAACAACTAGAAATAGAAAGTTAGTACTCAGGCAGATTATCGGTAACCAGCACCTGTATTGTGATGAATAATCATTGTTTCAAATAGTTGCAGAGTTAAGCAAGATCATGCGTGACTTTTTTTTTGGGTGGGAAACCTCCAACAAAAGCTGCTGCTGCTGAAGGTTTTGGCTACCCTTTCTGTTCATCAGTCCTGCATAAACTGGGTCTCTGGGGTGACAGCAGTGACCGAAATGCTGTTTTTAGAAGGGACACAAAAACTGCAGTTCCTACATATATTTTGGTATTGAAAATCCTGCAGCAGTCTTCAAAGGGGAAAGACTTGATTTTATGTAAATACACAGCAAACCGTGGCATCATAACCATGTAGATATGTGCATCATCAGTGGGGATGAAAGTCAGGACCATTGGCAATAAAAACCATGGGACACTGCTAGCTGAGTTAAAGGGGAAAACTTGCTCTGTGATTTCACAGCAGTTCTCAAGTCCTAGTGACCATCCATTAGCAGGAAAAATGCAGTACCCTGGTGGTACATGTTTGACTAGTTAAGCAAGTTACTTCTAAGTATCTAAGGGACACACAAGCACAAATCCTTTCCAAGATGCCATAGGGGTGGCTGGAAAGTCTCTAACTAAATTAGGCTCTGGCTGGAATACACTGATTTATAGATTTGGGTTTGCTGAAGCTGAAAAATTTTGTACAGGGTTAAAAAACGTTCATCCAAGCAAAGGAGGATTCCTGGATGGCTACTTTGGAGCTCAGATCCCCACGGTCATAGCTGGAAAAAAGGTCCAGCAGTGGCATCAGCACTAGCTTTTAGGCTGTCCTAGACCTGGAGATTGGTGCTTACAAAGCTCTTTGCTTTGTACCTTTCCACATCTGACAGCTAAATAAATGTCACATGTTGCTTGTTGCTTTGATCTACAAGTTCCCTAAATTTTCTAGTTGTTAGTGTTTCCAGCTTACTTTCTTGTGCCTGTCCAGGGTTTCTTGGCTCCAGGACAGATGTGGCAGGTTGATAAAACCAGCCAGTGTCAGGAGAAGCAGTAGCGCAGATGGCAAGGATATTGGTTCCACTGGGCAGCTGCAAGATCCTGGGAGGATATTGAGTGTCACTATTTCTCAAGTACTTCATCTTCTATGCATTTGTGGTGTGTGAGGAATTATGAAAGGAAAGACAAGTTTGGTTTGATTTGGATCAAATTTGAATTTAAATTATAAAAGATCCTTAAAACTGAAAATCTTGATTTTTCAGCTTACTTGAGACTTTATACACCCAGATTATGTAACTCTTCTTGGATCTTAAGAGAAGGGTGTCCAGAACCGTCAAGGATTAAAAAATACTGTCGGTACAGTTTTTACTGGTTCCCAAAGGAGCCCTGACCACACAAGTGACAGTTGACTTGCCTACGTATATTTTTCCTGTGTTTTCCAGACAAGTTTCTTCTTTGTTTGTTGTGAATGGTTCTGTGCTATCAGAAAGTTGTCGTGCTCCATCCTGTACTATGCTGCCTTGCGCTTGTGGGTGACATTTCTCCTGTATATACATGCATATGGATCTGCTAAACTGATGCCTTGCAGAACATTGCAGGCTCGTGTGATACCTTTGTTTTTCTGACACTTTGTACTAATCCAGTTTCGCTTGCATTTAATCATCCAAGCCCTCATGCAGTCCAGACTACTGCTGTTGACTTTTTCTTCCCAAACTGTGGGGTTCGTACCTTTCTGCTCCTGCTCTTCATTGCATTTGGTGAGGTGGTGGTGAGGGACAATATTAAGCGCAGTTGATAACATTTTCAAGTTACAAGATCAAATAGTTAGAAATTGATTATGTATACATTCTGGGGGGAAATTAGGTTCTTATTTGCTTTAGGGATTATGGGACTGAATTTCTTAGTAAGGGCAAGAAACATAAAGGGTTTTAAGATGCGGTTTGATAAGCTTATGGAAAGGATTGGAAAATTAATGAGGAAGATTCTTGGAAACTGGAAATTAAGTTTGGGAGGTCTGGCGCAATGATGCATATAAAGGAGTTCAAAGGGAGTTGGATGACTGGTTGTTTGCACTTATTATTATTATTATTAATCCTCTACTTCAGAGCTTTGTTGAACACTAGGAAGGGGTGGAAGAAATTCTCCTTTGCAGTTTCATAATTTGCCCAGTGGGATACATTTGTCTGTCTTCAAAACCCTGGAAAGTGCCACGGCTGGGTCAGAAAGCAGGTGGTGTAGCAGTCACATCTCGTGGGGCATAAATGATCTCACGTGATGTGACCAGCTCACACACTTAGGGTTAAAAATATTCTCACATTTGAAGTGAGGAGAAAATTCTCCTGTAGGTCAGTGTGGCAGGAAGGGATGAGAAGGTTTTTATTTTTCCATCCTGTGGCCCATTTCCAAGGAACAGCTGGAAACTGAAGAACTGGTCATGATCTTAGTCTCTCCTCCTCCCTTCTTGTGGCACAGTGAAATTGTGGCTGTCCATCTCCAGACGCTGCAGATCTTAAACTGGGCTGAAGATAACGTTTTTGGCCACGGCATGCTGTAGCATATGGAGTAGGTCTTATTTGCACCCTGCAGGACTGGGCAGCTTTTCCCGTGCCAGCCCTGCATGTGGGGAGCTGGATGCAGCTACCAGCTTAGACCCTTGCTGCTGGTGATACAGCTTATGACCTTCTCTTGAGGCGGAGAAGAGAGTAGCCTACAAACAAGACTTTGTGCTTTGGCTATACTACATCAGATATTAAGAAAAAGCCCTTGTTCGTTGTGTAAAGAAGTCCTTATGGCTGTAGCAGGCCAGCTCCTTGCCACGAGGAAAGGCAAGGACAGTTGGAAGTTGGCTTCACTTGTCCTGCAGGCTGCTTGAACGCAGGTCTGTCCAGAAGCGGCGCGGCTGCAAGGATGTGGCTCTGTGCCCAAGCAGAGGTCACTGAGGGGCTGTGCACTCTGCATGGATCTGCAGGGCTTCTGGATTGCCTCCGTCTGCACCCATCTACGCCATGTCCCCTGGGCTTTTTCCTTGGCTTTTTCTGGCAGCTGAATGCTAGCTATGTGGCTGAAGCGTTGCCTGCTGTTTAATGTAAGTTTGTTCTTCCCCGAGCACATTTAGGGATTTTCTTTATTTTTGCTTCTGAAGTAGTTTTTGTTTATTTGCGCCTACTAAATAAGGAGCAAGATGACAGGTTGGCACTCCTAACAGCTGTTTTTGCTAACAAGAATAAAAGGTACATATGCTACAGCTCAGTATCTTGCTGAACATCAAAGCAGTTTTCTTAGGAACTGAGCAAACCTGCTAAAGACGTGGGGAGGTGAGGAGGAGACAAATGCACAAGGACGACATTTAGCCTATAACCCAGCTCGCCCTGCAGCAGCAGCCTGGACCTCTCCCATGTGCACAGAGCCATCGAGCAGGTGATCAGTCGCTCCCACTGATGGCAGGTAGGGCAGGATTTGGCCCTGCCAAAACTAGGGAAAAGTCCTAGCAGGGCATATAGACTGTTCCCTTGTTGAAGCAGGATGCCATGTTCCCCAGTGCTCCAGCCCCATTCCAGTTGACTTATAAATCAGTACAATCAGTGAGGCTTGCACCCTTCAGAAAGCATCCCTCAATCTCAGAGTGCTTTCTGGTACAGAAACACTTACCTCAACTTTCAGCTCCCCTTCCAAAGCTCTATTGCAGTCATCCCACCTCTTTGGTGGGTTTTTTTGGTTTGTTTTTTCAATATGCATTGCACAGTCATGCAGCTACTACAGCAAGTCAGCAGGGAGGTGGATGTGATGGACCGGGTGACTTTGAGGTGACACTGCTTTGTTCACAGACATCAGTGCAGTCACGAAGGAGAACTAAATATACCAGAGGTGTTCCTCACAGTTTACCTATTGGCAGGGAGAGAGCCAGACAAGCCAGTGTGCTCATCGAGAGTGAAGTGCAAGTTGTCTTCAGGAGATGGCATCCCCAGAAAGAAGAGCAGTGTTATCTGGGTCCGGCTCCATTTCCCTGTATGGGGAATTGCCCCATGCCCAAGCGGAGCAGGCTGCCCTTGCCAGCTGGCATTTTACCCAGGGAGATGACATAGTGCTGGTGCGTCCACAAAGAGCCAAGTGCTATCAGTGCAGCTTGATGAAGAGCAAAAAGGAGGGGACGGCATGAGCCACTTCGAGCCTGGGGTACACTTGTCTGTTTTCTGTAGGCTCCTGGGTTGGGATGTAGCAGAAATCACGGGATGATATACCCCAGTTTCTTAGATCCACAGTCCCTGAACTTCAGCTGAGCCATAGACAATCTATATGAAGGCACATCCAAAGTCCCCAGCGGTGTAATTTGAGGAACATTAACCTGGTCCTTCTTAACAGCCGAGGCGGCGCCTGGCAGGATCTGAGAATGGCTGGGGCTGGGTCAGCACTTAAGAGGCCTTCCTGTCTTTCTTCAGGAGGTGATTTCACTCTTCAGAGTGTATTTTTTCCAGCATGCCTTTCCAGGATAGGCTGTTGAGTTTTAGTCCCCTGAATCCCTTCTTCCCATACCCAAGATACTAACACATCTTTACAAAGTGCCTACCCAGACATGGGGTGGGCCTGGGGAGCAGGATGGTTTCCAGGGTAAATGAGTCCCAAGTCATTCAGAAATTAAAAATAACCATAACATCCATCTGATCAGCTTTCAGCTCCCACTCTGCCTGGTTTACACCATTAAAAGGCGTTTCCACTGAAAGAAATGGGCTGTGCCACCCTTTCACACCTCCTGGACTAGGGAATGTGGCTTTAGTTTAAGTACAAGTCGTAGAAAAACAGTTTATTTTTGTCTGCTGAGACTCTTGTGCCTGCAAGATTGATGGCTGGTGGAAGCAGAAGCTGGAGCCGATGTGATCTTTAACTAATCTAAACCACGGTTATCCTTGACACTTGCCCTGTGGACACAGCTGGTGCTTACCTGCCAGCCCGGCAGCCCAGGTGCTCTGCACAGGGATGCGATCCTGCAGGCTGCTGCCTTTGCAGCCGAGCATCGGAGGCACGCTGACTCCAGGCGACCAAGTTCAATGTGCAAGTCCAGCTAGATCAATAATTAATTCCCTCCTCTTTAGCAAAAAATAGATGCTCTCTTTGTCAGCACATACATGCTTTTTGCATCCTTCTTGCCTTTTGCCTCCTCTTAGAAAGGATGTGGATAGCTCTTATTTGCGCAAAGATTGGTCCCAGCTATGTTGGTTAAACTAGCTGGTGCATTTTAGAAGTAGGTTAAGGGCCCTAGGAGAATGACCTATTTTTGTTCATAACGCAGTTCGAGTACAGCAGGATTGCTGTTCCGAGGCAGGCCGGGGGATAATCTACCCTGGTATCCATGTGGGCAGCACGTGGTGGGACACAGCGACCACACAGACCTGCTGCGTCTTACCAGCCATGTGTGGCCTGGGGATCAGCACTTGGGGAACATGTCTCCAAGTGCTATTTAAAAGAAAAAGAGGTTAAACATCAGACTTTTTCCATTTTCAAACATTGTCAACCTGAAATCTAAGAAAATAAGTCACGGACAGGATGTTTCCACTATTTTTTTGCAGTATCCTGAGCTACTTTCACAGTGCATTTACTTGTCTTCCCAAGGCAAATCTCCAGGTGTGACCCAGCCACCGGGCTGAGTGGCGTCCAGGGGGCCCACGAACATGAGCACTGGAGGTGTCAGGTCTGGGGTGTCAGTGCTGGAGCTGTAACATCTCTGTCTCTGCAAGGAAATCTGGTTCTTCCCAGATCCGGGAGCACCTGCTGGAAATGCCCTCCGAGCCGCAGAGCAGAGCCTCCTCGGAAAGTCTCAGATCCTTCCCCCTCTCCCTTTCAGGCTATTCCTATGCTTTTGCAGCCACGTCTCCATTTCTTGCAGTGCTTTCCTCCCATTAATATCATGGGAAAAGCCCCGTAGTCATGAGCAGGAGGGAAAGGAAAGGCAATGCCTTACTCCTCCAGAGGCTCCTGCGGGCAGGTGCTGCAGGCGTGTACCTGAGCCCGCTGCCGGTAGCCAGGCATGAGAGGGAAGACAGCAAAGTGGAGCTGCTTGTGGAGGACTGGACAGGCCTGGCGCCAGCGCTGTGTGGGTATGGCCTGTATTCGTCAGCGTTGGTACCAGCTGAACTCATTGAGCAGCCTGGAAACGTTACCCGGTAGCCGTGGCTGCGATCCTAGGTGTGGGTGTTTGTGCAAGGGATGCGCACGTGTGCCAGCTCCGGCCAAGGGCCGCCTATTCCCTTACCTTTATGGGGCATGCGCTGTGGCTGGAAACGGCGCTGACGGAGATTAAAGCAAAGCTCGGGGAGTCAAAGTGATTATCTCCATCTTCAGAGGGCGTCTGTGGCACAAGCAGAGGGTGACTCGGATTCACCATGGCACTCGGCACGCGGTGGGGACGGCGCCTTCAGAGGACCACAGCCAGCACGCAGGGTCCTGGGAGGCAATACTGTTTTTTTTCCCCGCCCCGTTCCCATTCTCTTCACAGCCTGGCTGCGTCCAGCTCAAAGAGGGAGTGGGTAAGAGCTGGGAAAGAAATCGGGATCTCTGAGACCCAGGGCTCTATGCTAACAGCCCGTCTCTTGCTCACTGTCATCATGGGCCACCGAGAGGTTCCCTTGAGAAACTAAATGGGTTAAAAACAATTTTCAGCCAAAAGGTGAGTGAAATTGGCCATGTCTGTTTAAGATCTGAAAGTTCGTGGCTGATTGGAGACCATACACTTAAGCTGCACAGTGGGTAATACTCTGCTTTTCAGTGGTACAAACCTCTGTTTGGCTCTTTCCCTGATGGCTAAAACCCTGTTAGACCTAAGAGCTGCTGGCCTGGTCTGACCACAGTTGCCCCATGACTCAGGTTAGTAGAAAGGAGTGGAGAAGCTCCTCTCCTGCAAAAGAGGGGAATGGAGGGAGCACAAGTTGCCGGGGGAGTGCCTTGGGGGAGCTGCCTGGAAGGTGGGGCCATCAGCAGCCTTCCTGTAAGAGATGTGTTTGTGGGTGCAGGCAACTCGCTGCCGGTTGTCCCGTGGCCTCCCAGGACTGTGGTGGCAGCCACACCATGCAGGTGGTGGGACAGAGACACGCCGTCACCAGGGAAGGGACAGGGTGGAGGCACCCAGCTGGGTGTCATGCTCGTCTTTGCAGTGCTCGTGACTCGCAAGGCTTTGTGAATCCTGTCAACTTAAGTACTGGTTAATGAGGTTGTTAGGGACACTTAATTGAGCGTAATGCTTTCGTAATATTGTTTTTTGTAGGTCCTTGAGGTCCATGAAAATTTGGACAGGCAAATGCAAGACAACTATGAAGAAGACCTGAGTGAAAAGGAGAAGGCGATTGTTCGTGAAATGTGCAATGTAATAACTCCTCTTGGTAACTCTAGGGGTTTCTTTCATGGTCTTTTGCGAGAAATACAGAAGAGCAGGGGTCTGCTGTGTACAAGCCCTGTTTGATGTGAGATCCACAGGCAGAAGGGAAGAGTGGAGGCTCTGCTGACCACTGCTTTGGGTATCAGTGACCCGAGTGCCTCATTCACTGCATGGAGCAGCCTTTGCTCGGCAGATACTTCCCACTCTGCTGCCTTCGAGCAGAGTGGCTAGCCTAGCTAACCGGGAGTTGTGCAAAGTGCTGTCCCTGGCTTGGAGAGTCCTGTTAGCAGTTGACTCCAGTTGTGTCCTTAGAGACTCAGTTTGGGCTGAGCAGCAACTGGTTGCTATCCTTAAAGCTGCACGGCTTGAATGGGTTTGAGCCTAAACCATAAGATAACATTCAGAGGGAGAATATTCATGTCTGAAGCCATTGAACAGCATCATGGTGTGTGGGGTGCTTTTAGCACTGCCAACATCTTGGGCAACCACACTGTTAAGTGAGCTTGCCACGTCCTGTACGGTGAGCGTTTGTACCATACCTCTGCTCTGCGGTGTCTGCTGCTGTGGCACTGCCTCCAGCTTCCGAGCACCTTGGCCACACTTCGGCTTTGAACGAGGAGTTTGGGATTTCTGCTAGAACATGGCTCAAGCCGCGTGTGGCCTGCGGTTGGGGATGTGCTGTTCGACAGTACCAGCAGTGCCCGCAGCAGGGAGGAGGAAGCTTATGGAGCCTTCTCTGTTAGAAGTCCACGTTGGAGGTCAGCCCAAGTAGCATCGATTAGTGCCTCACAGCAGCAGAGAGGAGCCTAACCCTCCGTTTAAATTCTGAAAACCACCTCAACCCTAAAAAGACGGTTTAAAGAACGCAAGTGCATCTTGCGGAGCTAAATCACTGCAAGCATCCTTGGCAAGGGCTGAGGCACTTTGCTTTGGCTGCTGGGTCCCTATAAGCAAAGCCAGACCAGAGTGAACGAGGGCCTGCTTTTTTAGGATATTTTGTCTGCTTAATGTCACATTCCCTTGTAGCCATCCAGGGGGAAAGTTAAAATGCCATAACTTCATCGTCCCAAATGGCCTCATTTCCGTTCGTGTATCATCAGCTGTTTTTTCTATAAATATTCATTTTATGTAGACTCAAGGCAGCTATGAAGTGCTTTGCAGTTTCTTATTTTTTTTAAAAAAATAGCCTCCCTTGCCCCAGCGGCCCTAGAGTGATAAAATGTATGTTTTTAGAACGTCATAAATATGTATATATATGATTTTAATCATTATCTTTTTCATTATCTTTCCTGTTCATGGTAACATCATTTCTGTAAGCATGGCAGGATTGACCTACCATTGAACTTCACTTCTGAACCTAGTGTATTTGTTTTATACTATTACCCCAGGCAAAAATGGTTCTAATTTGAAGAGAGACTAATTAGAAAAATGCATCAATGGTTTTTCCCTTGGTGCACAGATGCCATCCAGTGGCTCTGCTGAGAATTACAGCCCGGCTGTAGGAAACGGCTGGGTTTGACTTTCAGACTGCAATTACGAAAATACTGCAACTCATCAGAGGCTTTGGGTTTTTTTAATTCCTGTCTTTCTCTCCCCCACCCCTTTATTTTTTCTTACAGGTTGTCTGGCGAAAGCTGGGTGATGCTGCGAGCTCCAAACCTTCCATCAGGCAACATCTTTCGGGAAACCAGTTCAAGGGTCCCTTGTAGGAACACCGTCCCGGAACCTGGAAGTGTGATTCTGTGAAGACTAAAGAGGCAGAGCTCAGTGTTTCTGGCTGCCTGGTCTTTGGGAGTTGGGGTTGAATTTTTTCAGGGTTTCCTTTTTTTTTTTTTTGGCTTTTTTTTGTAACAATAGTGTAAATATGGCAGCTAAAGGCCTGATTTTCAGGCTGTGGTGCTCTGGAACTACTGTTCAATGGGTAACCATCCACTAATGCCAGACTTGCATCATTTGTATTGTAGTTCAAACCTGCTTTGTTGTAATGGTCTGTTTGTAGAATTAACTAACTCGAGAGGAACAAGAAGAACCTTTAACCTGCGGAGAAGTCACAGTTTGTATTGCTCCGGTCCACCTGCTTGTCAATGATTCATAGCTGGGTTAGTGGCTCCAGGAAGCACTTTCCAAGAAAAGAGCAATTTGAATTTGTTGGCTTACTGCCTGCCAAGCTCCTGAGCTGCTAACAGGTTTTTTTTTTGAAGAATGACGTGCAACTGTTTTCAGAAGGCACTGTGTACAGTATTGAGTGGCGCGCTAGAAACACTGGTACCACGCTGTACGGTGGTACTCATCACACAAGCATATATAAAGGCTTGAGACTCCGTATCAGCTGTTAATGAACTATTTTTCATGAACAAATGACACAAGAGTTCTGCAGTTGTAATGTGAATGAACTGAAGTCACTTACCCACATACCAGTACTCCCTACAAATATGGCAACACCTTTCTTGTAAAGCTTTTACTACAGAATAATTCAGCAGAAACTGCCATCTAGCCGTGCTTATGGCTTTCACAGGATCTTCGAGAGCAGCTCATCTTTCACATAAGGAAGATTTGGGGTTTGGTTTTTTTAATGTTTTTGCTGGATCCCTCACCTATACCGGTTCCTGTGTAAGGCAACCAAACACCTTACAGAGCTGAATAAAAACTCCGTAAACACGGGCTGTTGGGTGAGACTACTTCCTGCCATTCAAGCTTTATTTTTGTTAATCAACCAAAACAAGTGGGTTTTTCCTTCTTCTAATGGTTGTATATAAAACAATGGGACTTATATTTTGCTATTGTGGAGTAGCTGCTTGTATAGTTGTAAGAATTTGACCCCCTTCTTTTCCAAGTTGTCACAGCAGCTGTCCCTGCATTTTATTAGGTGTTCTTTCCCAATACTCTAAGGAAGCAGGGCTTGGTTATTAAAATAATTGGTGTAAAATAATTTTAAAGACAGGCATGTGAAAAGATCAAAGCCTCCTCTTCAAAAGTTGCATCTATTTTAGTGATTAGTTCAAAGATTTAATGACCTCAAACACCATCACTTTATTTTTATTCTCCGTAATAATCAGTCACAGCTACAGACAGCTGAATTAGCTGGACAGGTTCCTCCTCTTAAATCAATTTGTTCTACCAGTTGAGTTCTTGACTTGTGGTATTATATTAAATTAACATGGAGCACCAATACAATACCAAGGAGCCCATGCTGCAAGTTATGAAAGGAAATTGGTCCCATGGTATACAATAATCTAGCTGCCTGAGTAAAGAATGTGGAGTGTCAGAGCCAAGATCTGTAACTAGTAAAAAAACAGTGAAGGAACACAACCAAAATACATAGTAACCAGTCAGCACCACGTCAGTGTTCAGTGCAGAAATAAAAATGTAACAGTCGAGTCAGTTATTTAAAAAAAAACCAAGAACCACCCCCAGAACACACACAGGCACTCTCACTCACACACTCACCAGCAGTTTCTTAATGCTGCTCAGTCAGCGACCGCTGAGCTAGCTAACTCTGTGTCAAATAACATTTACATCCAGCGTATCTAGAAATAAATCCATTCTAGAGTCTGACTGTCTCCTCTAAAAGATGGCATCTTTAGAGGATTCCGGATTTCCTCCTCTTCGCTTTTTTGTTTTGACCTCCAGTTTCTAGCCACCATTGATTACTTGTCTTCCTCCTATACAATTTATACCTTGAGATTTTTGTACCAGAAAAGGTGAGGTAAAGCAGAGGCATCATTCTTCCTTAACATCTAATGTCGAACAGAGAGGGTTACTTCAGTCTATCTGCTTGAAAGCCCATTTTAATTTTGGTGGCATCTAATCACTGGATTAAGCAGAGAATTTAAGCATATTGGGAACAAGGTTAATTTACATCAGTGAATTTTAACTGAAGCAATGCAAATGTTGGCAGCACTTGTAGAGAGTTAATTGTGTTGATGACGTGCTTGCTATTTTCGGAGTGTATTGACTAGCGGGTCCACTCGACAAGAGCTATACTAATCAGATTACTAGTCTTACCAGCTATGTAAGTCTCATTCATATATTCCCTGCTATCAGATCTCTCTCAAAATCTATTCAGTGACTTCAAGCAAAAGCTTGTTTTGTTCCACCTGCAGATCTCACCTGCAAGGGAGATAGTGGTGCAACTGAGGTCCATTAGTGCTGCAAATCCTGAAGAGCCGGTTTACAGGGTAGCCAGTAGTTCAGCTGAACAGTCTTGATACTCTTAAGGTATATCCTGCTTCTTTAAGATTCTGTTGGGCAGCATAAATCTTCAATGTAAGATGTGCATCATCGATTTTGCAGAAGAACGTGACAGTGCTGTACGTTGGGGTGTTATTTGGGGCAGGGGGTGGGGGCTAGGCTTGCTACTCTTCATACTTAGCTCCATTTGAGCTGTAAAGTGTCTTCCTGGGGTGAAATGACACTCAATGACTTTGCAGGATGACTTGGGTGGTGAATCTTCAGTTGTCTAAAAAGATGTTTTATATGCATATTTAAATTCACTTACCCATGCGCTAAGTCTTCACTGAAAACTACCTGAGGAGCTTTGTACATTAAGTTGGAGGGGAGCATCTCTTTAAATAGTGGCCATTAAATTTATATATTTGGGCCAATAGTCCAAGTTAATTTCCTCAAGATTGAAGCCCTGGGTTCTGCAATCCTCCAGCAAAGAAAGCATCCACTGTTTACAAATGGACTTTGCTTGCTTAAGGAAAGTAAAATCACATCCTTGGCTTTTGTTGGAGTGACTGAAGTGAATGGCATTTCCATAAAAGTTGCTGAAATGCTGCGGTGTAACCAGCTTCAGTTAGCTCTTTGCACCTTGATAAGACTGCTGAGCACAACCTTGTTTGAGAATGGCACATTTTTATCCAAATATTAGATATTAAAATAATTCAGTGTTGAAGTGACCTTTTATCTTTTTAGAAACTGGGTGAAGAGTACTACTGATCTTTTTCAAAGTGCATGACTGTAAAGTGATAAAATTGTATATTTTTCATAATGTGGGGAAAGTCTATTTGTGCTGCTTTAGAAATCAGTTTAAAGTTTGATTTCTGTTAAACCTGTGATCTTAACAGCCCTGCTATATTTTCTGTATATGATTTACAAAGAACTGGAAAACTTAGCACCTGCTGTTGTGTATATAGCAAAATTCTTTAGACCTTAGCACGCGTTTTTACCTATTATTGAACCACTCTGGCTTTTTTGGGGAGGGAAAGTAATAGTACAGATTTTTTTGATAATGTGTGTAAAACATTCATTTGAAATATTTTAGTAAAAATGAAGTAAGAGATTGATTGTGATAGTGTATACTTCTAGTTGAATAAAATAAAATACATTCTTTTTAAATAAACTGATGGATAAGATTTGGGAGAGCACTGCTGAAATACCTTGTAGTAAGTACCACAGTTATGAATTCTGAACTAATACAAAAAACCTGGAAATCCACTAAATTCAGAACAAATTTTATTTGGATAGATGTGAACGAAGTAGTCCCATTTATAACCAGGATGTACATCACAGTAGGCTGTTACATTCAGACTTTCACACTTAGAAAATATATATATTATGTACAGGAATTTGCAAATAGGTGTAAACATAGAATACTTTAAGATACCAGTACATTCCAAAACAAAAATATCAGCAAGGCAAACACCTCAAAATGATTCCAGTCAGCTAGCATTCAGAATCTCTCTTAAATAAAGTAGCTTTTATGCTTGACATCGTGTTGTTTTAATTATTACTAAAAATGAAGTTTCTTACTATAGATGAAATTTCATTGTATCTGGCTATTTTGATACTCAAAAATAGGCACTAATTTCTAGAAGGAAATTTTCTTCTTACTGATATAATTGAGCCAATATGGCTGGTTTTGCTAGTACAAAGTAATCCAGTGCTGGAATAACTCAAGACAATTTAAACTTAAGTCAAACGTATAAAGTTAGAATAGATACTGCAGAGCTGATTAAAATCTAGAAGCCTATATAACTCACCATAAACAATACTGCAAACAGATCAGCTAAATTTTCATTTCACCACCTCATTTCTTCATCTAAATTATACAAATTACCCTCCTCTTCATCTTTACAAAGTAGGTTTTGGCTAGCTACTCCTGCCTAGTCAACATAAAGGTGTATCGTGCAAATTACCTCATGCTATCTCATCCATGTAGCACGTCCAAGTCCTGCTACAGGTGGCATACCAGGTGGTGGAATTGGAGGTGGTACAGGTGGCTGTCCACCTGGGGGAACAGTAGGCGGGGGGTAACTAGCCGGTGGCATTCCCAGCCCCGGAGGCGGATGAGGTGGTACTGCATGAGTTGGAGGCAGTCTTGGAGGCGGGAAATTAGGGTTGTATGTAGGTGGAGGAGGATATCCAGGAGTAGGAGGTGGAATATTGGGCGGGGGGAATGAAGTAGGGGGTGGAGGTGGAACTGGTGGTGGAGGGTTGGGAGGATAGACATGAGGATGATATGGTAGATGAGTTGGTGGTCCATAGGCCGGTGGTAAAGCTCCGTAAGTTGGTCCTTCTGTTTTCATCATTGACTGAAGACTTTGATAACCCTCCCCTGACATGTAAGAATTTGTAGTAGACATCCCTGTAATATAACTGGTGGGGGGTGGGGGTGGGGGACGATGTGGCAGAGGTGGAGGTTGATGTACTGGGGCAGGGTGAGCAGGGGGAGGAATCTGGACCTTTGGCATATCTACTGAGTCCACAGTAGTAGATTGCTCTGCTTCTCCCATTGAAACTGCAGTTGTCAAAGGAGGCTTGCGCTCTGGAAGAGAAAATCTCATTTATTTTTTTGAAGGATGGTGGCAATAACAGCTTCTGAGTACTTTATATTTTCCTTCCAGTGAACATATCAAAAGAGGACTTGATTCTCTAAGTCTCTGAATGCCACACGGTATCCAGCCAGACCTTCTTCTATCACTAGAAAATAACTAAGCTGCGTAACAAAGCTCACAGTTCAGCTTTTCCCGTTATAAAAATTAAACACATCTTCTGTTCTTACTACTATTTTCTTGTAATTTAAATATTGTTCTACAATCAGCAGAAATTAGCAGACTGGATGGACAGAATCACAACTAGCAGATATAAAAAGTCATGGGACCCAAGATACCAAAAATCTTTTGATCAGTGCTTCAATCTTCTTTAGTCCAGGCCTCCCTTCTACCTCTTTTATACTCCAGGAGATGGCCTGGGATTACCCTCTGCAGTTCACTTGCTTCTCACATTGGGAAATATTATTTGAGAATACAGGCCAAAGTCTCAAGTCTTTAACACTCAGTTCTAAACCTGTTTACCAAATGAAAGAAAAAAGAAAACTGGAGGGTAAGTAAGAAATTGCCATAGATTGCTTGGGACATGAAGTCTGATCAGCTTTGTTCCACTGATTACTTTAAAGGAACTCAGTACCTGACAGTCTGGGGAAGTTCATAAAAAGGTCAGAATTTTACAGAATTCTACTTGGCCATTTCTGGGAAGAATGTGCTTTAAGCTGTCTTCTCGTTAAATACGAATCTTGATTTCCCCCCTCTCTTAATGCAGACATTATAAAGTAAGGAATACCACAATACGAAGACTGACCTAATGGCAACATCTCTGTATGGTCATACAGTCAGTATTAAAAAGCCCAACAAAAAAGAGTTTGGGGCATCTTGACATCTGTCTTGCTTGTTTATATATACACCTAAAGCATTGTTCAGTAAGAAGTTATTTAGAAGCAGGTATAGGGCAGTCATTTCCAGTTACATGCAACAACTAAACTGGCAATGCTAAACGGAATTTGAGATAATGAACATGTGGTCGATAAACATTCTTAGTTTTCACCTGATTTTTCCTCAGAGCCCCAAAACACAAGAGTTGGCCTCTAAAGACTGTTCTTAAAATGTTTCAGTGCTTATACAATGATTTACTTGTATAAACAAATTCTAAGAGGAAAATTTTAGATAACAAAGGAAACTAATTCATTACCTGTCTAAACAGAATTCACCTTATCTAAGCAGTCATAATTTTAACAGCAAAATTGTCCCCTAGGACAGCTACATAATTAGATCATGCAACATGGGTATGCTGGCTGTGGTACCTGTGATTTCAATGACTTCTAGCTCCTAAATTATAGGAGACAATAATTTCCCCATTTGCTCATTTCCAGAATCATTCTGGATGCAGGATGTGCATTCAAGATTTAACAACTGAAGGAATAACGAACATGATATTTAGAATAACCCCTTCATTCGTAATTAGATTTTTAACAAATGGGAAAAACGGTCCTACTATGTATCAGAGCACTGTTTTTCTCTCTTGTAGTTCCCTGTTAGAAGCTGTCATCTTACAGTTACATTATGGACTGTGATCTATAAAATATTAATGTCATATTTAAGGGTCACTGGAAGGACAGCTAATGCATCAAGGCACTGGAAGCACATTTTTACAACAGTACAGTTTATTTTGCTAACATAAGGCATGTGTGCAGTGTTGAAGTTCTCTGGCAGATGAAAGTCCTCTTTTGGGATACAGCAAAGAAAGTGTCCCCCTTACTGTTCAGAAGCTACACACCTGCAGAATTTCTATACTAAAGATGTAACATGGAGGACTTACATAGGATACTTGGAAGCTACTCTAGTAATACAATAGGGCACCTGCCATCCTTTTGAGAACACAAGTCCCTTTTTGCCTGCTAGTGTCAATTAGTTTTAGTCTTCTATGCCTTTAACAGCCACAGCTTTGTCTTGCTTTTGTCCACCTAGGATAGTCTTGCTTCCATCGTAACTTTTTTGCTTCTGTCTGGAAAAGCCTGTGCCACTAAGATGAAATTCCCTTTGGAGCTTATCTACCTAATGCTTTTACTTGCCAAGCTGATTAATCAAGGCAACAACCCCTGCCCCCACACCGTTACCACCATCTGAATGAAAAGCAAGGCAATTAATGGCAACAGTACATATGTTTAAGAAAATAAAAGCTTACCTGGAGGTGGATGTGCAGGAGGTATTGGTGGATGTGAAGGTTCAATTTTAGGAATTTTAGATGGTGGTGGTGGTTCTAAAAAACATTTGGAAGTTCCTAATTGGCTATTGCTCTGCAATAGTTTTCAAATTCCAACTCTGGTCTCATGCTAATGATTATCCTATCATATTACACTATGCAAAAGTACACTGTAAATCCTATATACTAGGTATGTTTAATAAAGAAAATTAAAATCAAGACCTGTGTATAAATAAAGTGGCATGAAGTATCACATACAAGTCTTCCAAAAGAACACATGCCTTCAAGTTCAATGTATGTATTTTATAACTAGACACAAATTGTCCCAGTAACAGTATGTATGTGAAGATGACGTGTATATTTTCTAGCACAAAACTGTAACTTGCAAATAGTTAAAACGAATCTCAGAAAGAGTTGAACTATGCTCTGCTAGGGGAATGTGTGTCTAGAAATCGAACAAAATAGCAAATGCACAGTACAGAGGCGGGAGAAGAGAGTTCTCTGGAATCTATCTGCAGAGCTAGAGGCAGAAGTGCCACTTAGGAAAGGTTACAGAATCACATCCTAGCTATCCTGAAATGCATTGTTCCAAACAAGCAAAATGAAGAAAAAAACCCCAAACGAACAAAAAGAACTAGATGCGATCACTGCAGTGAAGCATTTCTTAAGCTAGACTATATATTGATACAAAATGCCTTTTTCCTGGCAGCCATGCCAACAACCCGTTACAAATGTCACTGATTACTAACAGACTTATTATTAGTGCAGCTATTTAATGACCTGGTACCTTCAGTCACTTCAAGGTTCCACTGCTTGCTGAAGAACTACTCCAAATGATGCACAGAGTTATACACTGAGAGCTGAGTAGTTTAGCAAGACTTCTACTGAACAGACTGTATTAAGGGACTCTTGGGGCACAGTTATACTTCCATTTTTTCAAGTTTTGCCATTAGGAACATTTTAAAAATAGGTACAGTATATATTTAAAGACACATTATTAGGCTCAAAATTGTTTGCTTACAGGCTTGGCAGTTCTAAACTAACTAAGCACACATCAGCAAATGATTATTCTGGTTAAAACAATACAATGAAAGCAATATGAATAGAATATTAACATTTACCTGATGTCTTTGTTTCTTCTTTTGGAGATACAGCCTGCTTTAAAAAAAAAAAAAAAAGATGGAAATAAGACCACTGCAAAATACAAAGTATTTTAAAATAGTAACACATGAGCAAAAAACTTACAGCCTGCTGAAGAGCTTTTGTACAGATCTGACTAAACCAGAACCAGTTACCTCCTCCCTCCTCTAAAAGGAGGCAGGACAAACCCTTTATTTGTTCCTATATTTTTATTAGAAGGCTAATAATGTCCGGTCTTTTTAGGCAGATACAACACAAACACTGAACAAAGTCAAATTCCATTGGGAAAGCCCAGCTTAACTGGCAGAATGAAAAGACTGAAAAAATAGCAGCAATTTTAGATACAGCATTTCCTGCTGTTCTCACTGCTGAGTATTACATCTAATTTAATTTATTTATCACCCACTGCACATACGTCATGGTCCGGTACACTGCTCACTGAGCTGAAAGCAAGAGACTTGGCCTCTCTTCCTGATTCTGCTTTGACCTGTCATTCAACCTTTGCCAAAATCACTTCAGGCCTTTATGCTTTATTTACCAGGACAGGAGGTCAGTGGAAGTGTTACTCAGTGTAAAGCACTTCACAAGCCTTCAGATGGAAAGCATTGTATAAAAGCCAAATGTTATGCCAGAAAAAAAAAACTATGCATACTGAGCAAAACCCACAAAACCTCATATCATCCTTCCAATCACAAGTTTTTGGTTGGTTGTTTTTGTTATTGTGCGTTTTTTTTAATAGAATCACAGACAAGGGAGTAAGAAAAATCTTTCTAGCTTAATTAGTCCAACTGATACGGGTAGCTGATGGTTTTTCAGAAAAGCAGAAAACCTAACAAATTTTAAGTACAATAAGCTTAACTACAAATGTATTTAAAATTAATTATAAAAGTCAGAGGGGAATGGTACATAGCTTCTCTGTCTTTTGAAAGAAAGGGGTTTTTTTTAAGGCACTATTTACCTCTTGCGGCTTTACCTTCACCGACTGTTGCTCAGTTCCCATCACTTTACTTTCTGCAGCAAGAATGGACTTGCATTTCACTCCAATAATTCACTTAATTCTGATTGGTATTCTCAAGATTTCTGCTGTCCAATACAAAGGTACCCAAGGCCTGTTTGAGGCTACCTCATTCTTATATTCCTTTGACAGACATTTCAATTGATCTTCAGCCACCTTCTGGCTGCTTTTCTACCTTCTAAGGACAGTCTTTATCTTCCCATTCCAAACATACATACTGTTCTTGGTGACTCTCACAGGCTCATCTGCTGCCTTCATTTTACTTGGGCACGAGTCTTTTCTCAATTTTCTAGCACTAAATTCTCTGTCTAAAAGTGAATGCGAACATCAGATCTCCCTGCACTTTCAAGCAGAAGCAAGTCTCCACTACTTGCGACGTTTTCAAAAATGACTCATTCTGTGAAGTCAGTTGATCACTTCAAGTTGCAAGCAATTTGGTTATTGTGCATTTGTTAACATGGAGCAATGTTCAGAAAATAATGTCATCGAGGTATACCATTAGAACAGAACAAGCAACTGGAGCCAAATAGGTCGTGTGACAGAAAAACAAGCATCAGTTTAAACTGTATTTATACAAAAGAAAAAAAAAAAAAAAAAAAAAAGAATCAAGAAGCAACAAAACCAAAGCCTGTTAGAATTTAAATCACTTCTCTAGTAATGGCAGCTGCTAAAATACAGACGACCTCTTTTTTTTTTTTTCTTATTCTATTGTATTGTAGCTTGTATTGCTCCAGTCATGACATCCCAGGGTCAACATTACTGATTTATTAGCACATTGATTGCTATTTAATACTTTCATAAGCTCAATTCACACCACAATGTAACTGCTTTTAGTGCTATGTGCATTAAAATTGTTCCCACTAACAACTTTTAGTTTAATCAAACTAAATACACTATTTACATCTAATGATTCACCAGTATATTTTTAGTGAAGTCAACTGAACATTCAAGTGCTCTTCACCACCAGAGATGCAGAGGATGCACAGATGCTTTAGACATCTGGTATGGGTCTGTAAGTCATGGGCCAATGCCTCAGCTGCTTGAAAGTATCGTGGCTCAGTAGAAGGTAATGGAGTTCTAAGAGTTCATGTAAATGGAAAATCTGGCCTCCAGGAACAAAGTGTATCTATGTTCTGTACAAACCAAAGGAGAAGTCATGCAAAGCCCTATTTATAGAAAATGGCAAACATTTTAAGTAATGTTTACAGTACATCTAAACTGAAGAACATTTTAGAAGCACCAAGCACATCTTTCAAACACTGCACATCTTGTTCTCCTGGACTGCTTTCTGGAGAAAGAATGATTTCAGATCATCACATTTGCTTTTCTCAAATTCATGCTCTTGGTGCTGTTCTCCTACAAAACTCCTCCTGTGAGTCACCCTTTGCTTTATATTTGTTCTGGATGCCTGTGGTGTACCAGGACTTACCTTTTTATCTGAACTATTCACTTCCTTAATTATTAGGTGGTGGACCTCAAACTCTTAATTTCAAGAACAGGTAAGTTGCTCTGAGGGCTTGACCAGAGGTGATTGTTAAAGGACAACAGATACTATTCATGCAAAAGGCACCACTTTTTTCAATGAGGTAGTTCATTAATGCATGGGATGGGATGAAATCAGTAGTACTGTAAAGGTAGAGCCTTTACATGAATTAACAAGCATTTGTAACTTATAATCAGATGGACACACAAAGAAAAATCCAAATTGTTATTTACAGTTTCTGATGTGCCAAACTGTCCTAGTCATTTTTGTTGAAGAAAAATAAGAAAAAGAGTTCCCCACCTTACCAATCTGACAACCCAAGCTGAGTTTGTGCTGACAGTAGAAAAAGTATGAAAAAGAAATACATACTGCCTATAAAGAGCTTGCTCAATTTTTAAGCTAATTAACACATTTTATCAGATTTCTATCCTGAACAACTCTAAAGTTCAGTGCAAGAACTATGTATTTCAGTGCAGATTGTTTCCCCTAGTCATAGGCTGTATCTTGTAATTACAAGACCGAGGTTTTAAAGTTTCATTTTTCCTCTTTTTTGGGAGGCTGCTATCATGAAGATGCTGCACTCTTCCAATTCCATTTCATTCTATCATTTGTTGCTTCTTCCTCAGTTTTTGGTTTTGTTTGTTTGTTTGTTTTTTCCCTTGATGTCTGCTCTCTAGTTTTGGCATGCATTAATTACAAGTCAGAGCAGAAGTTGTAAAAGCTGTACAAAATTTACTTCCTCAATGGACTTGTTCCAAAGATTTTAGTTCTGAAAACACTCTTCTTACTAAGTACATGCAAGAAGATTTGGGTAACACTTTAACACTTCTTTTTTTTTTTTTGGATAACTTAAGAGTGAAAAAAGCACAAAAAGTGTAGATTAAGGTCTGAAAGCTTCATTTGGACTTGATGACTGTGAAAAAGCACTCAGAGTACTTGTGATATTATCCAACTGCCAGTGTACTTTCTTATTTTCAATGTATTGTATTTTCAATACAAAGTGAGACTTTAACATATGATACATTTATAGGCTTCTACTGTTATTAGATTATTTTGAAAGACTTCTAAGAATTTTGACATACTTTGAGAAGCCACCATTCTCTTAAATTTGTAATCAAAGACCACAAAGTCAAATAACATCTTCATCAGCATTGTGCACATCTCTCCATTCAGGTGCGGCACAAGAGATCTTCCTTAAATTAAGCCTGTTTAATAGCGAAAACAACAACATTTGATAGCACAGAACCACAAGGAGAGTTAGAATCTTAATAGCTCATGCTCCACTGGTCTTGCCTCTCAAGTGGAATGAGAATGTGGTATGCCAAAACTGTAAAGGCTGTTCTACACTAACATACTTGCCACATAACCAATGGAAGTCTACCATACAAAATTAACTACCAGGCTCATTCTTAAAGCAAACACAAGTCTGCTGCACACTGCAGCCTTTAAATCAAATGGACATCAGATCAGCCTGAAAATAAAAATGCAAGTTAAAGTTCAAAGTTAAACTTACTGCTGGTCTTTTAATCTGTCTAGGAGGACTTGACTGGGGCGAGGGCTTTTTAGATTGCTGTGCTTGTGTTTGCTGTTGCTGCTGCTGCTGTTGCTGTGCTGACTGTTGCGACTCTTTTTGCTGCTGAGTCTGCGATTGCTCTGAACCCTGGGATTGCTGCGATTGCTGTACTGTGGGTGCCTGCGGTGTAGATTGAAGAGATGGTGGCTGCTGCAACTGGTGAGGAGTATGATGAGGCATTTGCTGTTTTCCCTGTGAGTATAGATCCAGGATCTGATGACAGATATCTTAAAAAAAAAGAATTATCAAAAAGATTACACACCCATAATGTACAACTATACATTTAATACACTATAATCAACTCAGCTTTTTAGTGGACCTCAACTTCAGAAAAATTAATTGTAAATATTACTCATTGTTATAATAATGACCACAGATTTGATTTTTTAAGCAGCAGAGTTTTTTGATTTATATTTGCATTTCTGAGTCTATTCTGTCCGTGCTAAACAATATGTAGATGTATATGCACACCTTCCAGAAGAAGAACAAAGTGTCTTGGTATTGATATACCATACATTATCATTGTGTGCTTGGAGAGTCAGGTAACAGTGTAACAACAGGATAGTAATATAGTAAGAGGGTGAAGGAATGTTAAAAACATATACATCTGGTTAGGCCAGTCAAAAAAGTTTAAGGAAACTAAGTAAAGGACTAGTACTAAATTCTTCTTCCACCATGTTGGGAGCTAAAGGTCTGTCAGAAAACATGTAGGACCAACTGACAACCAGGTGCAAAAGCAGCACTCAAGGAAACGAAAACCCTTCTAGAAAAGCTAAATGAGTTCTTTCAATGAGCATTCACTGATGCAGTAGCAGCAACTAGAGAGACTCCCATTCTATAACCCTCTTTGGCAGGGATTCAGCAGAGATCTATCTGAAACTGAAGCAACTCTGAAAAAAGCCATGATACAAACAGAGCAAGTAACCATTTAAGAAATCACCTGAACTGTATGGTATTTACCGAAAAGCTTTAAGAGCAACAAAGGCTAAACCACCTGAACAGCAACACATACTGTTTCATTTAAAACTTCCTTAGAACCAAACACTGGATTGTGACAAGCATCAATTTTTGAAGAAGGTTTCTAAACCAACTTATGGAACTAGAATTATGCTTAGCCTGACATTTGTACCGGGTAAGTTAGTAAAAACTTTATTAAAGACAAATTAGTGGCCACATAACCACAATTTACTTAACAAGAGTCAAGAAAGGTCCTGCTTTATTTTATGAACTTCCTGGGGTTCTCTCAAGAGGAGAAGCAGCAGGTAAATATGAGCAATATATACACACAAAGGGAATAGTATTAAGATATCTGTATTGATGAAAAAGATCCATACTTCATCCTCTACCAGAATTCACCACCCCCCCACCCCCCCACCCCCCGAATTCACCCCCCATAATCTGTTCCTCAGTTGTGGTACACCATAAAATGTGATTGCAACCTTAGCATAATTTGGTTAAAGAGGTCAACCATCAATGAGAAAACCACTGCAAACCAGGCTCCATTAGTTCCAGTGTGCATAGAGCTGCTTATTTAAAATGGGGAGAAGGGAATCATTAAAAAAAGAAAACACACACCATGACAGTTTAGCAGCTAATTAGCTGTCTATCTAACAAACTAAACAAGTAGTAAAGCAAATACTGACCAGAAGACTAATCATGATAACTAAAGATGCTTTCAGACTAAGCCAGTCTTACAAGTTTAATTAAAAACCTGGTTAAGGCATAGCACCTATGTCCTGAGTTACATACTCCACACAATTATTTTAACGAAAACCCAGACAGAAAGCAATTTGCATTTACCAATGACCTAGATCACACAGTTAAAGGAAATACTCCCTTGTTTGCAGCAAATGTTTTTCATACCTTCCAGAACATCAACGGGAACATCCTGGACAAATTGCTCCCACCATCGTCTGTACATTGGTTTTGATGTCCACTCCTGTATTTCAAACTTACACAAACGGCCTGCTAAGTACATAACTGCAACAGCTATGATCTCAGGTTCCCACTGCAGTGACAGTGTAGTGCAGAGACTGGAATATAAAGCAAAGCAAAACACAACCCTGAAGATTATTCTAACTGTCAAAGTACAACACTTCAATGTACGACAGCTATAATTAACAGGGTATAAAATCCCACCACACTTAAACATCTCAGACAATTTTAATTAAGAGCCTTGTTAAACACAAGAGCTTACAAAACTAAACTGTTTCTGCACTACTGCTATCATGAAACGAGCTAATTTTACACAGATAATACAGAGAGCCTGCAGAAGCAATACACCACATAGGAACAAGAAGTTTGGAGTTCAAAAATAGAAAACCTAACACTATATGGGTGTGGAAGAGGAGGGAAAAGACAGCATTGTACTCTGAGTATGGGCAGCTACATTCCACTCTAGTCTCATCTGCAGAATTAACTAAATAAAGTGTCCATGTTCGTTGCTACACAAGTGTGCTGTCACTGCATTACACTGGTTAAGGAATGATGCCCCCATTTGGATTTTGGAGTTTCCAAATGTTTTTCAATAAAATGTAAATAAGTACTAAAAAAAAAATCACCACAGAACAGCCAACATGAACCTGTAAAGCAACTTGTCAAGCACGATGCAAGTTTTAGATCAAGCTGTAAAAACTGTAACAGGTTATCTCTTGAAAAGACTTTGTTAAACCCAATGCTATAATAACTGACATTATTGGTATTATTGATATTACCTAAGTCCCTATGATAATCAAAGTTACTGTTTCCTGATATTAATTTCAAAATTACAAAATTTTTCTCTTTTTCCTTTTCCTTTTTTTCTTTCTTTTTCCTCCATAGATTC
This sequence comes from Pelecanus crispus, assembly GCF_030463565.1. Classification (NCBI taxonomy): domain Eukaryota; kingdom Metazoa; phylum Chordata; class Aves; order Pelecaniformes; family Pelecanidae; genus Pelecanus; species Pelecanus crispus. The sequence goes on along the minus strand of NC_134648.1, from coordinate 59,815,837 downwards.
TGTAACAGGATCTGCTTAAAGAATTTTAGATCCAGCTAGCCAGCTAAGTTTCTGTGAATTCACTGATGAATTCATTATTATGTCCTTAAATGCATCAAAATAGTAGCCTAGACAGTAGTTTAAATCCATTTTCTCTCCAGTGGGCTACACGTAACTGAAGGTCAATGGCAGTATCAGGTCAGCAGTAAACAGTAAAAAAGACACAAGAATTAGCTCTTAAAACACCAATTTCTTAGTATTACTTTCATGACATTTACCTGGGAGGTGTACTGTGGCTGCGTAAAACCAGAACCCCCTATTCTAAAGGCCTGTAGTGCTAACTACAGAATTATTTTCCCAGGATCTTAGAAAACAAGTACACTTTAATATGATGCCTATTAAGTAAGCACAAGACAGCCTCTCAAGAACAGAGATAAGTATTATTTGAAACAATCACTCTGACTTCATACTAATGTTTTCCTGAAGTGCATTTTCTTTAATTATTAAACACCATCTGATTCCAAGTACAGTAGTGTCCAAAGTTTGATGGATACATAACACAAGTTTTCCCTGACAAACAGTGACAGTCAAGCCGTACTTTAGTCCCACCTGTAAGATCATCACTTGCAAGACTGACAGCAGCTGAAGTAAACATCTCTTGACATCCAAATACGCAAAGCAACCTTTTGCTCAAACTAACCTGTAGAGCTTAGGCAATACCTACAGAATCTGGACCCACACTGTGCTACTTCAAATTAGGCATATGAATAAAAATGCACCTCTTTTAACGGTGTTCTACTGCTGTAGGTATGACTGAAAGCAACGTATTTAGCATTTCTGAATACTCAAGCCACTTACACATTTTCTTAAGGGTTTGCTATGGAAATTAAAAATTACATTTAACTGTCCTTGGTGAATTAACTTGCCCAGCTCTGCAGAATCCTCCTTAACAAGACTAAAGTGTATCGAGTTCTTTTGGGTTTTTTCCCCCAATACCACCCTACACATGAAAAGTGCTTCTACACACTCTCCTGTTAATTGATGTGATCCTTGTATTGCTAATCCATTATTCAAGAAATTGTACGTCTAGCACTAATGTATTCCTCACTGAATTTAATGGCTACTTCATTATTACCAAAATATCACTTTACAAAGAAAAAAATATTGACCAACATGATGGAATTGGGAAATTACTTCTTTTCTCAGAATGTGCCACATATATTGGGCAAGAAGCCAGCTTGTATCCTGGAGATCTGTAATTTGGTTTGGCCCTTTCAGACAGTAACTTTTTTTTAATGCAGCACTAAATCATTACCACAAAATTGCAAAGGTCTTAATGGTCTCCTTCTATACTCATCCTAGATTCCCTGCTCAATGGAACTATGATGGTAATGATGGAAAGAAAAACTGATGAACACAATCCAGAAAACGTATAACAAACAGAAAACATGTAACAAACATTTGTCAAGGAAATATCTAATCCCAGAATAAAGTAAGCAACAGTAACTATCGCACTTTCAAAAGGTTTCCTAGAAGTATCTTACCTGTCATTGACAAATGTCCATGCCATTTGAACCAGCTTTTGAATTTTATTTTTGTCTCCTGAAAAACAACCAGAAAAGTTGTAAAAAATAAAATTAGAAAGGACAAACAGTTTGGAATAGAATATTCTTGCACTGATAATGTAAATTAAGTTCTGAAAATTAATAACAGGCATTACTTGCTCACCCTGTAATATTTTACCTTTGAGTTGTTTGGCATACTTGAGAAGAAATTGGTATGGATGCTCCACTTGCAAATCAAACTTTATTGTTTGTAGTAAGATTCTTTCAAGGACCATCACTTCTTCCTAGAGAATGTTACAAGGTAACCACAATATGATTCCTTCTTTTACTCACAAATATTTTATGCTGGTATAAAGCATGAGTACATAGTATCTCCAGGCAAACATGTTTGTCTGCTTTTCCTTGATTAGGGTTTGTCTCCAAGGAGAACAGAACTCTCTCCAACTTAAAACATTATTTTAAACCCAGATACTTTTTCTTCACATTTGAGTCAGGAGAGGGGATGTGGTGTTTAAAATTCCTTTTCCTCCATGGAGGAAAGAACTGAACCAGACACAGTATGAAAGTGCCAAATATACAAAGTCACAACAAAAAGGTAAGCGCTCACCACATTTCTCTCCAGAGTTTCAGATCCTTCTGCTATTTATAATATGCAAATTTTGAGAGAAGCATAGTTTTGCTAAGTCAAATACGCTAAACAGGGAACTTCTCAATACTTTTGAGATGTAGTTCTCTTACTTAAGTTTTGCTATTAATTGCTTCCTAAAACGACATTAAGACTGTCAATATGATTTATGTCTTGATGACATTTCTAGCTCTGACTGGCATTACTCAAGTTTACTTTAATTTGCAAAATAACATCAGAATTTACATGAAATCAAATGTAAATATTTTTATACGAACAACTACCCCAGTATGCTCCCAAAGCTACTTGTATTAGCAAGAATTATTTTCATAGTTACCTATCACATCACCCAAAAGAGCCATAAATGCATGCTGAACATACAATTTCATTTAAAACAACTGAAAATCAGTCAGTGCTCTAATGAATGTATGGCACTTTGCTGGAGTACAATACGATGGTATGAATTTCAACATGAGCATTTTTACCTTTGGGTCATCTCCAAACTGTCCAAACTGTACATCATTTAGCAAGCTACGAGCTGTTTTAATTATATCTTTACATTTCTTAGGTGTTTCTTCAACTTTTCCTGCTAGGAAGAGACAGCAGGCTCCTGTCACCTAAAAAAGAAAGTGCTTTCAAGAAGTTGTCTGCATGTATATATGCAATACAATATAGCATTGTAAAAGCACTGTCAGTTTCCATTAACAGTACTGTAGAAGTTTCCCAGGAAAAACTTAATACGCATATTAATTTCTAATTTTATTATAGTGTTAATTTAAACTTTTACTTTCTCAAAGGAAAAATACACAATTCGGAGGACTGTCCATTTTATACAACTTTATTTCAAGGTCAGAAATGCAAAGCAGAATTTGTCCTGGTTCAGCATTGTCTGTCAGGCAGTTTTAAGATGGTATTACACTACTTTTTTTCTTTTAGCCAATACAGGAGTGCCAGAACTATAGCTGTTACTCTTTCGAAAGAACAGTATCAGCAAGACATAACCGCAATGTCAATATAAATATATTTCTAAGCATAAATAGAAATGTGTAAACAAGCAAGAACAGCGTATTTTAAAGTGTAATGATTAAAAGATAAAATGATTAAAAGATAAAATGTTTAGTTTTCATCAAAGTGGTGGCCAGGAGTAGTACCCAAGTCACTTATCACCATTTCAAATAGTCTATGCCTAGCACAGTCACTGTATTAAGGCATCAATATTGTAAATACTTACATATCTTGGGAACTGTTTGAAGGAATGAAACATATAAAACCGATGGAAATAAATTATTCCGGTTGCTAGAGTATCATAATGTCTGTGGTGCAGAATAAGGACTTTCAAACAGGGCATAAAAAATTTAAAATCAAACATGCACAAAGGAAAAGATACATTCTGCTGTATCAACTACCTCACGTAATTGTCCGTTCAGTGACCAGTTAGAGAACATTGCAAGCAAAACAGCAGCTTTAGGAGAAAAGGCCACAAAACCCCTTAGGGGTGTGTAATTACTGTGATTCAGCCCAGACGCAGTTGATACCTAAAGCACTTATTGGAAGTGTGCAAAGTCCCAATCATGTATATAAGAGGATCCACACAAAGTCATCCCCATGTCAAACCACACCTGCTTCAGAGAAGGTCAAAACCAGCAGATGGTAAATGAAGTAACAGAACAATTATCACTTCAGATTAAACTGTTGGTGTGGAAGAAAGTTACTAACTATTCACACCTACAAACGCAAATAAAATCTGAACATGTTCCCTACTCTTCTCTTTGATGAGAAGAGTAAAATTCCATCTTCACCAGGTTTTATTAAACAAAGAACTGAGGACATTAAAAGAAGCATACGAATACAGAAAGCAAAAAGTTTAAGTGGCAGTCTGTGGGAGAGTGGGACAGTGGGGAGAACTTGCTAATAGATACAAAGTTGTAAATCCCAACCTAAACAAAAAAAAAAAAAAAAACCACCAAACAAAAAACCCACAGAACCCAAGAGTGGGGAGGCAGAGGCTAAAAGTCTCAGAGGCAAAATATGTAGAAAAATGAATGCAGAATTCAAAATTTGAGAAGTTACGTAGATTCATGTAGTAAGAGACCAAGTTTTGTAACTGCCAAAAGTTATCCTTAACTGGCAAGTCTGTATCATCTTCTCTATTGCCAAAATGGTTCAGTTGAAACCTTGTTTATCCAATGAATGGATAAACATTGTGTAGGAACATATCACATCAAAATGCAAGTAAACTCAAAAAGATTTTTGATTAATGATTAAGAAACATTTGAACACCTAACTAAGCACATAACATTTCTTGTACATTTTATTCTGAAAATCCCCATTCATAAAGAAATTTCATACCAACATGAGTTTAAAGGATACAGCCCTAAACGTGTTCCCACATCAAATATGAATCTGGCCCCCTCCCTGCGGTATCGTGCCTCAGTAGCCGGATCAAGCCCTTCTAGCTGTGATGGTGTATGTGCCAAATCCTTCTTATCCCAGTACCAACATGGCTTTGTATGGTCCAGGTTTGCCAAGTTTACAGAAGGGCTGGAATTTTCTTTATTCTCCTTCATTTATTAAAACAGAATTGTTCTTGATTTTAAGTTTTCAAAAAGGAAGTCTTCAGATAGTTGCTTCAGAACCTTAAAGAAAAGACAAAAGGATTTCTTTAAAAATGGAGGGGACTTCCCCCTCCCGCTCAAAGATGAGTAAAGAGGAATAGTGTTTAATCTCGCCCGTTGGAAGGGACTTTTTCTATGCTCAAACACAAGTAATAATCAGCCTTGCCCTTATCCTCCCCATATACTGCAAATTCAATTCAAAGAAATAGCCATTGGTTATCTCTGCTATTACCTGTTTAATAAAGAAATTTAAGAATGCATTATCAACAATATCTGCTAATTCTTAGTAGAACAACTTCCACCTACTTCGTCCACAAAATAAGGAAAAGCAATTCAGTGATGGTAGCAGCAAGATTTGAAAAGTGGTGGTGTGGTGGGGGAAACACCAGCTCACTATTCATAACTAGGAAACACATTCATTAGATCAGTCTGAATGGCAATTTAAATACCCACTTGGTCTCCCAAATATCCGCGGGTGGTAAGATAGCAGCAACCACGTGGCAAAAAGCTTCATGAAGTGGTCTGTACTTATATTACTTGAAGAAAAAGAGGTAACAAAAGTAGTGTTCTTCCACATACCAAGATCAAGACAACTGATATGAGTCTGTAGGGTAAGGCGGCATCTAAAATCATCCCCAAAATAAGGCAGTTGATTATACTCAATGAGTGCGCTACTTTCCTGTGTTTACCAGCACTAAGGTATGTATATTTACATCACAAAGCTCTGTAGGCAACTTTCTGGTGTTTGAGCTATGACTGAATTTCAAGTCAGTCATAACTGACTCAGCTCAGCCATGCCTGAATTTAAAGACAGGATGAGGACTGTCTTCCTGCCTTTATTTCTCTCAGGCACAAAGCCACTTCTACTGTAATTCACTAAACTACAGATACTATGCACAAATTACTACAGTCACCTGCAAAGGTTTGCATAACAAATAATGACTAACATATGATGCAATATATTTGCTCTAAGCAAATCAGTCAAGAGGAAGACCCAAACTTGAAACTCTTAAAATTAAGCTGTTAATTTTCCAGATGTTTCCCTTCTGAAAACAGAAGGGGATCACATGAACCGCCAGGAAAACGATGCCTGCAATCAGCATCTTGCTCAACTTCAAGAAGTTTCTCTTTTTCAGAATAAAGGAAACGAGTCTTTGTTCTACGTTGGTTTTGGAAGAACCTTCACAACTAATGGTACCGGTCACAGGCAAATCCAAACTCTGTCACAAATCAGTGAATGGCTACTTAAAACTATTTCCAGAACCAACAAAAGAGCGCCATGCCACCACCACACATTCCCATCGTATTTACCAAGAAAGCGTTATTTTTTACAACTGTTGTGGTTCTCCTTCCTTACCAGTTATTTTGCTTCCTAACGCTCTGAACAGTTTAAAACTCAATTAACAGCAAAATCACCCGAAGCGACGCGACCTGCTTCTGTAAGCAGCGAAAGCATTTCCGAATACAAAATCAGGGGAAAAAAAAAAAAAAAACCACCAACCCGAAAACATCCTAAACAAGCCACCTCAAGCATGCCAATCCAAACCGTAAGGACCGAAAAGAATAACGGAAGTTTTTCTTCTGCTTTTTTAACGCACCCCGTTAATACAGAGAAGGTTTCAGGAGCTCGATCCCGGCTTTTTTACATCCTACCTTAGGCGAACCAGCCGGCCGAGAGCCCAGCTCCATCCCCCGCAGCCCCCAAAGCGGCAGGGGTGCTCAGCTCCCCCCCGGCCCGGCCCGGCCGCCCGCCGCAGCCGAGGCTGCCGGTGCCCGGGGAGGCGCTCGCTCGCTCGCTCGCTGCCCGCCCCGGCCTCCCCGCTCTCTTCCCCAGGCCCCGGCTCTCGCCAGCGGCCGGCCCCGGAGGGCGGGCGGCCCCGGCCGCCGTCGCCCCGCAGCCCCACGCAGGCGCGGCGCACTCACGGGCCACGCGCGGGAGAGGAAACCCCAGCGGGGCGCGGACCCTCTAACGACAGCGCAGCCTCCGCGCCCTGCGCGCCGCCATCTTGGGAAGCAGGCCAGGCCGCTCGCTGCGTCATCACGTCGGCGTCACAAGGGCATCGCGCGCGAGGACGGAGCCCCTGCTGCCTAGCGGCCAATGAGAAGCGGCAGCTGCCACCCGCCGGCCAGTCCCGTTTCCTTCAGAGGCAACGAAGCGCGAGAAGCAGGCGGGCGACGCGCTCCCGTAGTCTTGCAGCAGACCAATCAGAAAGCCGGAGGGAGAAGATTGCAAGCCGCAGTAGCCAGTAGAAATCTGAAGGCATGGGTTAAATCCCGGCCAATGGGGGAGCTGCCATGCCCTTTTTTAAGACCGGTAGCGAAGGCGAAGTCGCTGGGGATTGGCCGCCATAGGTCCCGGAGGGGGCGGGGCCATCCGGCTGGGCCAATGGCGGCGGCAGGGGGAAGGAGGGGGCGTGGCGTGGCGGCGGGCGGGGCTGGGCCGGGAGCGCGGGGCTGGGGCGAGCTCGGCCGCTGCCTCCCCACCCGCGGGCAGCGGCGTCCGGCGGCAGGGGCTGGGGCTCCGCGCCGCTCCCAGCAGGCGAGGCAGGAGCTGCCGCCGCGCGGGAGGTAAGGCGGGGCCCTGCCCGAGGCCCCCTCTCCCGCCTGAGCCGGTCGCCCCTTCGGCCAGGCGCCCCCGCCCCGGCGGGGCCCGGGCCTTTCCCCTCGGCCCTCCCGGGGGGCCTCGCCCCGCCGCGGCCGGCCCCGCCACCTCCGTGCCCGCGGGAGGCGCCGCTCCTTCCGGACACCCCGTCCCCCACTGCCCTGGGGCGCGTTCCGCGGGCCCGGGCCTCGCCGCCCCCTCCTTCCCCCCGCGGCGCCGGCCCCGGCCTCCTCCACCCCCCTCCCCCCCCCTCCTGACGGGCCGGGCTGGGCGGCCGTTACCCCACGCGCGGGGGGACCACGCGCCACGCCCCGCGGCTTGTGGGGCCGCCCCCGCCCAGCGCCGCACCCCCCCCGCCCCTGCCCCGGCGGGCAGCGGGGGCCGGCGGGCAGCGGGGGCCGGCGCCCACTCGCCGCGGCGTTTCTCCCCCCCGCCGGCTCGCCGGAGGCGGCTGGCGTGCGCTGCGCGGCCCGCCGCCGGCTCGCGCTCCTGCTCCGCCGTGCGTGGGTCGGTCTCGTTTCAGCCCGCTCTGCGCGGGTTTCGAGCGAGCCAGGCGGTGGCATTCGCCTCTTCGCGCTCGTTTCCCTTGTCCCCCCCCCGCCCCGAGAGGCTGATCAGAAACCGGAGTCAAACAAATGCCTTAAAACTGCTTTCCCCGTGATGTAATTCCCTTTTTTTTTTTTTTGCGTGTGACACATTTTGAATACTCCCTACTCCTACTTCAGCTTTCCAGAGAGCCAGCCGGCCCTCCAGCTCTCGGGCTCTGGCTCAGGAGCGTTTCTGCTGCTATGTGGCTCCTCGGAGTCCTCCTCTGGCAGGAAAAGAGTGCTCTGCTTTCTTCACTTTTTCTCACCCTGTCTGCAACCTGCTTTAGTAAAGGGGCGGCGGGGGGAAGGGGAAAAAAAAAAAAAAGGGCGGGAAAATTAGAATAAGTCACTTAAACTGTGTATTTACAGAGGTGTTACTCCTGAAACAGCCTGGGTGGTTCAGCCTCCCCCTATTACTACAGCAGCTGCTGAGACGGAACTTCTGGTGAACCCTTCCTCACCTTCCTTCTTACCCAGCAACACTTGCTTAGAGTTGCTTAAGCTGAGGCTGTGCTTTGCATTTGTCTTTAATTCTTAGCAACTTCCTAATTTTGAATTAAAGTGGCGTTTGGGTTTTTACCCAAAGGCAATATTTAGCGGTCAGGACAAGCTCAGTTCTTCCTTTTGGAAGTTGTCCCTCACAGCTTAATTCAAGGCTGCTTTTCTCCCAAGCTGGGTATCTGCTCTTTTGGATGGACTTGTCATTGGAACCTAAGCTTGCTCATGAGATAAAGTGGAAAGCAAATTGCCTTTTGTCCCTTCAAAGAGCATGTAACATAAGCAGGTGTCTCTTCAGGTGACAGCTTCGTTCTGTGAAAATTGCTACTAATGTGAGCTTAATGCCTCACAAGTGTTTTCTGTTTTCAGTTGTTGTAAGCGGGTAACTATGAAAGTGGGACATCGTATTTTGTAGGGGAGTAAACAGCTGTAGCATTCTGCATGTCCGGTATCTGGTTCCTGGTGTAAAATAGTAAGCCAGTATACAAGTTGTTGGAGGGAATGGCGTGATGGGCACAAAGGCGGGGGTGTTTCCAGATATTTTTGGTCAGTTAAGTAATTTAATATGGTAGAGATTCAAGCGTGCCAGCTTGTGCTTTAATAGAGCTTTCAGTTATGTTTGGCAAGCTAGATTGAAGTATATGTTGAAGTACAGTTGAAAATACATCCTTGGCGTGCTGGGCCTAGAAATAGATTTAGGGTTTTGGGGGAAGAAATGCCGCAAACGCTGAAATAATTTGTAATCTGTACGTTACTGTTCCCAGTTAGAGATGGCCTGATGTGTAGCTGAAGTCAGATCTGAGTCTTGAAATAAACTTCTAATTTCAATATTGCACGTAATTTCGAAATAAGCCATATTATGCCTCTCTGCGTGGAAAAGTGTACATCTTGATATTTTTATTGTAATAAATATAATGAGCTTGGGCATGTCTACGGTATCTAAAGTATTACATACTTTGTCATAGAGGTGCCGATTATACAGTTAAACTGATGTATTGGGTAGTTTTCAGCAAATGAGTGTTCTAGCAGTTGCTCTTTGAAAGAAAGAGGCAGTTTAAGGGTACTGGCGATCTTGGTGGATCTGTATCTTTACTACCAGAACGTCATAGTGTTCAGTGCTTGTTAAAGGACGCATCGCGATGCCCATGGCTTAAGCATCGAGTGTTCTTGGAGGCCTTGGCTGTTCTGTTAGGTCTGTCTGTGCTGATGACTGAAGTCAGACTGACTTGCTTCATTCTCAATTAGGAGTTATATTTTATAAAGTGAGGTTAATATTTTTCTAAATGAAGAACATATTTAGAAACATGCAAATAAGAACAGTATGTTAGTTTTTTTAATTAACTCTGCTCAAAAGGAATTCGGAACAAAAAGAGTGGGGGTCTTCAGGAGGAGCTAAACTCAAGCAAAGAACTGAAATTACAAAAGTAGGTTGGCAAAGTGGTAGAGTTTAACAGTCCATTTATTGCTTCTTTTCTGCAAAGAGTAAATATTTTTTCTTTTCTGGTCAAATAGTTGCCTGAGGAGCTGGTTCAAAAGAGAGGCAAGGGGGTTATTAATCATTAAGAAAGTGCTTGAGTTGTTTCCTGTAGGGCAGTTAGTAAGCTATCTTCCCTAAAAGATCAGTGAGGTGTTTATAGTAAGAAGCGCTCCTTGGAGTGCTTGGAATGGAAAGTGGGGGGACATAGGGACAATCGTATAGTTATGAATATAATAATTCCAAATAAGCAAGCTGATAAAAGTGATAGTAATTATGAAATAAATACTTTGGGATGTTGTATTGTATGTAGCCATTTTTCTTTGCCCTTCAGCATTTTGTGTTACCTTCAAATTAATAATTTCTTACCAGAAGTTTATATTTAATTTATGAGGCAGTCTTGATTTAGTATCTAACTAGGTTCAACTGCAATGGGGGGAGAGAATAATGTCACACTGACAGTACTTATGTAGTTTTTTTAGTAGATCTAGGAGTATCTTGAGCATCCCATGTCAGAATATTGTCTAGACGTGTTCACTTTGATTCTAATTATAAGACTAAATGTCTTTGGAAGATGCTTCCCGACAATTAGCTAAATTTGTTGGAGTTGGTATTTTTTATAAGTGCATCAAATAAACATTAAGTTGATTTCAGTAAGTTATTTTGATATTATTCTGCAGAGGTGCTTCTTCCTGGTATCACAGTAATATTTATATACCATCATTCTTTCCTTAACCGGAAACCAAAATGGGATTGATAAAGTTTGTTCTTTGCAGGGTAGATTCGTGCAGTGTATACAGCAGTGGTTCAATCTTCCCTCTTTTCCAGATGCTTTAGACTTGTGCTAATGTTGGCAAACCTGTGACAGTATAGCTTTTTATAGCAAACAGGGGATTACTAATTTAATTCCGGCCATCCTTTGCTAGCTAACTTTTTAGAGATGCCTCAGCTTCCTAGGCCTGGTTTTAGATGTTTAATAATGTTTTAAGCAAGACTACTAAGTGTAAAATATAAGAAAGGACCTCTCAAATCTAAATAAAGTACAATAGTTGTTCTTCATTGTACCATAAAAACACCCCATTACTGTTGTCTGGCTTTAGTCCTGTGTATTTGGAGCTAGACTTTGAAGAGGCTTGTGTTGTAGTAATTAAAAGGCAAGTTCAGTGCCCAAGAGTGTTTTAACATTGCTTTGCATTCCTGCTCTTGTCCTTCCTCTGCTGTAACCTTCTTTGCTCCCTTTTTCTGTTTTTAGCTACTCTGCCCTACATTGGCTCTTGCCTGCATCTCTTCTACCAATGACTATTCCAGTTGCTCCATCTATCTCTGTCTGTCCTTTCCCAATTCCCATACTGTTCAGCAAGTCTGCTAATGCTTTTTCTTTCTTTGAGGTAAGGAATAATTAGCACCAAAGTCTTGCATTTCAATTCTGGGATCTGTTACCAGGGTAGAGCAGCAGACCTGTCAGCTGCAGGGAGGATACCACCTGTCTTTCTAGCCTGGGCTGAAGCATGCAGAGATGTGAATGACTGTGCTTGAGATCAGTTTTATCTCCAGTGAGTACATGCAAACAGGTGTTTACACGCTCTGAAGCTGGTCACATCTAAGTAATACATAAGGCAGACATAAAGCAAAAGGTGTGTTTCTGAGACTGTAGCTGCTAATACCCTATCAAGAATCAAAATAGAATATAACTTCTAATTTGAGAGATTTCTTTTGCTTTTCAGAAGGATTTTTTTGAGCCCAAAGTTAAAGGTTGTTATATATTAGGGGATGACAGATTAGTATCTACTTCCTGTTTTATTTTATCCTTGGATGTCTTCCTAATATCTCTGAAGGAATTGGCTGACCTGTCCTGGAAGTGCCTGAACAGCAGTGCTTGAACCACCATGGTTTTCAGCAAGGGTGTTAATGTAGGCTGGAATTGTCTTTGTAGCTGAAGGTGGACTGTAAACTATATCTGTTCCAATATGTTGCTTTTCAGTTGTTTCTGTTAAGAGTGATCAAACTGCACTGAAAGGAGGGGAATCCATCTCTGGGGCTCTAGTGTTAGCAGTCTGATTCTAGCCTTTTGCATGTGGATCAGGTTCTAGCTTTTGCTTTTTATATGTATTTGTATATATTTCAGGATATCATATATGGTAATGGAATTATGCAACTCAATAAAACTAAGTCTCTTACATTGCAAATGCTGCCTGTATTTCTTAGCAAATAGTTAATAGAAAGAGCAGAATCTTCCTTTGTCTTTAATGCTTTATAGTACTAGCACCCAAAGCTTTCACACAGTATTGTTTTAGTGGAGTGGGAAGAGGATGTAATGTGTGGGTTTCTACTTCCATGGAACCTGCATTGTTGGTCCAGTACCTCCCATATGCTGGGTCTTGCTCAGTGTGCCCATAGATATAAGGGAATATGATGATAATATAAGGGAATATGAGGTACTTTGTGGGGAGGGGATAGTGGCAACCAAGCATGAGGTGCAGGCTGTTTCCTGCCCCTGGCAGGCCTTCTGGGTGGTTGGATTAATTGTCTTTGTGGCCACTTTTGGAGCCATTTGGTTATCTTAACTTGATGACAAAGTTTATAGATGTAGCTACATAATAACTTCAAGTACTGAGAGAAGGAGCTTTCGGGTTTAAGAACTTTTGTATTGAAATATTTCTGACAAGGACTTCTGAAAGATCTAGTTTTGCAGATTTGCTTCTAGGTAATTAAAGTGAACAGTGTCTTAGTGTCTGCAATTATATAATTTGTGAATCTGTATGTATACTTTGTCCAATTGTCCAAGTCATCAGTGAAAATGGTCAACAGTGTTGGTCCCAGTATTAATCCCTGGGGAACACCGCTGTGACTGGCCCCCAGCTGCACTTTGTGCCATTTGTCACAACCTCTTGAACCCAGCAGTGCATCCAGTTTTTAGTCCACCTCACTGTCCGCTCACTTAGTTGGTACTTCATCAGCTTGTCTATGAGGATACAATGGTAGCCAGTGTCAAAAGCCTTACTAAAGTAGGGATGAACAGCATCTGCTGCTCTCCCATCAAGGTTACAAGGTTGGTCAGGCATGACTTCCTCTTCATAAATCCATGCTGACTATTCCCAGTCACCTCGCCCTTCATATGTTTGGGAATGGTTTCAAGGTTTACTTGCTTCAACAGCTTCCCTTCACTCAGCACCAGGTAAGGCCACACCTGGAGTACTATGTCCAGTTCTGGGCTCCCCAGTGCAAGAGAGATAGAGCTACTGGAGGGAGTCTGGTAGAGGGCCACTAAGATAATTAAGGGGCTTTCTTCATATGAAGAAAGTCTGAGCAAGCCATGACTGTTCAGCCTAGAGAAAAGAAGGTGCTCAGCAGGATCTCCTCAGTGTGTATAAATACCCGAAGGGAGGGTGCAAAGAAGGCAGAACCAGGTTCTTTGCAGTGGTGCCCCTTGACAGGGCAAGAAGCAATGGGCACAAACTGAAATAGAGGAGGTTCCCTCTGAACATCAGGAAACACTTGTTCGCGGTGAAGGTGACTGAGTCGCCATTCTTTGAGATATTCAAAAGCCATTTGGACATGGTCCTGGGTGGCTGGCTCTAGGTGGTCCTGCTTGAGCAGGGGGGTTGGACAAGTTGACCTTCAGCCATCCATTCCAATGTGAGATTCTGTGAGTGGTTTTTTTAAGTTTGTTTAAATGGTTTTTTTCTGATCCTCTTTCACTGAGGATAAATCTTCTTTACACCAGGGCCTAGGATTCCTGAAGGCAGGTCTTACCAGTGAAGAAGGCATAGAGTACCAAAGTCTTTTTTTTTTCTTGTGTCCTTTGTCACCAGGTCCTCTGCCCCATTCAGCAGAAGGCTCACACTGTGCCTAGTCTTATGTTCCTTCAGCTCCTGATGCACCTGTAGAAGCCATTCTTACTGTCTGTCTTCTTGTACTTCATGTCCTTGCCAGATTCAACTCCCAAGTGGGCTTTGGCTTCCCTAACCGCATCCCTGCGTGCTCAGTGTGTTGCTTCCTCCTAGGTCACCTGGGCCCTGCTTCCACCTATTCTGTTTCTTTGTTTGAGTTTTTCAGGAGCATCTTGTTCATTCATGCACTCCTGCCACCTTTGCTTAACATCCTGCACATAGGGATGGGCCATTCCTGAGCTTGGAGAAGTGATCATTGAAAGTATCACCTCTTTACAGTTCTTAAAAATGATAGAGTAGTAGCAGAATAGCTTTCTTTCCATCCTTCAGTTTTCAATTGCATGCTCTTAGAAGAGGTGAAAGTAGTAGGCCACTAGAGCGTATTTTGTGAAACTAAGAACAGATGCCCGAGTTAGCAAATACTGAGTTATCCTCTTGTATCAAATCTCTGGTTCCAGGAAGCTATATAAGATTTGTTGGAGCACTTGATGCTGCTACTTTTTTTTTTTTAAGTACAACAGACTATGATCTATCATTTTGAAAACTTTTGTCTAAAGGTAAAAGTGTTGTGTTTAGGCATATGGATGACTTTTGTTACATTTTTAATATTGTTATAGGCAGCATTTCAGTGCTTATCAAAATGGTTCTGTTTTACTGCTTTGATAGACACGACACCTTATTCTGTTTTTAAAATTGATTTTCCGGACTTTCACTGGGATGTAATGAGTTGTTGTCAATATGGTCTTCCATTGACTATTGATGGAATGGAATAGAGGTTGATATCAATGTTCACAAAGTTGGGCTTAATTCTTCAAAACCAGCGATAAAATGTTTAGATCTTTTAGTCTTCACTGATGCCCTGCTCCTATTTACAGGTTAATTTATTAAGTTCTACCAATTGAACCCTTGATACAAAAGCATTTCTTTAATGCATCTGCATAGGTTGTTTTGTGTTGAACATGTTACTAGGAAATAGCTACTGGTGTGACCCATTTGTCCAGTTTTTAGGGTTTTTTTTACATAAACCAAACTGACTTTTCAAAATAGGCTCACAACCTTCTGAGTCAATGCTCCATTGCCTTGTTGTACAGGCTGTGGCATCTTGGTGGTCTGAGCTTCCAGGTGGTATGGCTAGAGCTGCTAGGATTCAGGAACTTGATGAGACTAAGACATTTCAACAGTCTTTTTGTGGTACTCCATCGCTAACCTCTCTAAGGCAGCAGCACTTCTATAACTACTACTGCTCACTGTGGAGAGTAATACTGCCTGGGTTTGGATGTTCCTGGTATGTCTTAATGTTTGGAGCCAGTTGTGTATATATATATATCTGTGATCTTGCAACTGGATAATCTTTTCTTTGGAAGCTGCCTTCTCCAAATAAAGTGGGTCTCAGCAGGAAGCTGAGCTGTGTATGGATGAATTTCTTTCCTTGAGGAACTTTGCTCGCTGGAATAATATTTTTAGACTTGCAGAAAGCAGGAAGGGTTGGCTGGTGAAGAAGGAAAAATGGCTGTCTACTTTGGATGACCAGCAACAACATTCATCTTCCACTTTGCTAAGCAGAGTTGCATTGATAGCATATTAATATATTAACTCTCCTTAAAATAGAGAAGCATCCATTCCCTCTGGAGTATGCTGCACCTGATTCTGTCAGTCAGGAGCAAGTAAAATGGATGTTGTCAGGCCAATTTGAGAGGCTTTGTGTGCTGATACAGTGAATAAGCTGATATAAATGTAAAGCTTAGAGTTGCAGAAAATAACTGTTGGTTTTTCCTGTGGTTGTCAGATTCAGATTGGTATCTGTTCTCTGCCCCTTTTTCTAAAAGTTAGCATTCAAACAGTTATTTCACACTTTGTTCCTGGCTGATGCTTGGGAATAATAGTGAGCTCTGTAAGGGTTCATGAAGTTACAATTTTTGCATTTCTCAATGCTCTATTAAAAAATAGAATTCCTGCTTTCAGGACAATGACAGATAATGTTGTGATTTCCTTCTGTCACTGTAGGATGCCTGGCTTGTACAGCCTGTTTCTCTGGCTTATTAAATCTTTGAATCAATGCCTGAATATAAAAAACTGTCCCATTGCACTTTGAGTTTGGGCATTTAGAAGACTAGAATGAAACGATAGCCTAATGCGATAACTGCTCACTTTATTTTGTGGTGTCTTGTAGTTGGTCTCTGCGAGTGGTTTGGAGGTATAGTGCAGAGTTTCATATAAAGATATGAGCAGCCAAAAACTTGCAAACTCTAGTAAACAAAGGTCAGTGTCTTAAAGGTAAAGTGTATGCCTACTTTGAAGGTGGGAAGTTAGTGCAGTGATGCAGCTTTAATTTGTTTTACTGGGGTTTTACTGTTCTACTTGAAGAAAGCAAAACTGTGAAGTGCAACTTTAAGGAACATTTTACCTTCTGTAAAGATACAACTTTATCTTTTCCAGAAAACTCTCAAAAATGCCAGATCAGGTTAATAACAAAAAGCTGGTTTGAGCACATTTCTGCAGACTTCTACCCTGACAGTATATGACACATTGGCCTAAGGCATAGGACATGAGCAGTCTAGTTTTGGAAAGTACTGCTTCTCCCAGAATGCATTTTTCTCTGGTGGATAGAGATTTACCAGTATCACCTGCAGCAAGATGTCAGGAGCAGCTTCTCTGTGATAATAGTCATGGTGTTTGTATTCAGTTCTGGTCCCTGGTGTTCCGTAACGAAGAATTGGTCAGAGTGGAAGTCATCTCTCTCTATCTAGAAATTTGCCAGACTAGTAGATAGTGGTTCTATTTGTGGAAGCAGGAAACTTAGCTTACAAGAACTGAGAAGCAGAATATTAACAGTACCAGCCACTCTTGTCAGGAGTCATTCTGCTGCTTCTTCTCTTGTTCTTGAGATTATATTAAGTAGGAACAAATTTTCATTCTGGGCTGATGATTCATGGGCTTAAGCTGCGCCAGGGGAGGTTTAGATTGGAAATTAGGAAAAATTTCTTTACGGAAAGGGTGGTCAAGCATTGGAACAGGCTGCCCAGAGAGGTGGTGGAGTCACCATCCCTGGAAGTGTTCAAAAAGGAGGTAGATGTGGCACTGTGGGACATGGTTTAGTCTAGTCTACCCTTGATTGGCTTAGAGTAGACTTGGTAGTGTAGGTTAATGGTTGGACTGGATGATCTTAAAGGTCTTTTCCAACCTAAACGATTCTATGATTCTATATAAATTTCATCTTGCAGGTGTTTCAGGTGTGACTTGCTTGTTAATGCAATGTCTAGTTCACTGTCCTTTACTGGTGAAGAAGAAACAGCAGTATTCCTGGTGAAGGAGACAGGGCTCTAGATGTGGCAGCAGGCCTTCAAGCTGCTTCTTGAGCTGTGGCTCCTTGCTGCGGCACAGGAAGCCGTGCAGGTGTAAGATGAGATTGAAAGGTGCTGGATCTCCAGAGGCCTGGGACTGTTGAAAGTCCAAACCATTGGAATCTGAGGAAAGTGGGTTATCTATGCTGGCTGTGCAAAAATGATATAGCCCCAGGAAAATAGGGATGTAGGTAGTTAGAAATATTGAAGTCCCAGTTTGGAGGGGTCAGAGGCAAGAGATACCCAGGCTTCCTAGGGGTTTGTACGGGGACTACAGATATGGTTGCAGCTCCTTATCTGAACACTTTAGAATATTGCTTGAAGGGTCTGGTCAGCCCTACTCGGGGTTTTGGTGCACGGCCTGCCTGGGGATCAGAGGGATTGGTTGGTGACATGGCTAGTGGTTTACATCAAAATAAGGCAGGGTAGGAAAACTGATTTTCAGCACCCATGTTATCGGTGCATTAGTATACTTGAGGCAGCTATCTTGTGAAAAGATGCTGTTCGATCATTTCCCTTAACACAGAGAAGAGGGCTTTGTTCAGAAAGTGGTGTGGCCTTCCTGGATGTGTTCTGCGACTGGAGGGGGCAATGCATTTACTGTAGTGTGTGTGCTAAAATAAATATTCAAAATATTTCTGCTTTGGTCTGTTTTGTCACCTGCAAACATATTAAAAAAAAAAAAGTGCTACTAAGCAGTTCTGCCATAGTTCTTCTGAATTGTGAGGATTAAAATTCTGAGATGCTGATGGCAGTTTACAGTACCTTGTGGTCTGTATACATTTTGGTATTACTTTCCCAAACATCTGAAAGCTTGGGGGGTGAAGCCAAGTAATACTTAATATGGCTGCATCTTTCTTGTTCCTGACAGCCCAGTAAATGCCTGTGTTAAAAGCTTTCTTATTTCAAACCACTGCAGTGTCACTAGTTTGAGTAAACATGGAGTAAGTAAATAATAAATAATAAGTAAATAATAAATAATAAGTAAACTTATTCTTAAGGACTCAAGTTGCCAACTATGAATGCCAGAAGATTAAAAAGGGGTTTGGAAGAACCTGCTCCTTCATTTTCAAGGTCTAGAATAAAAAGGTCAGAAAACTGCCAGTATTTTGCCTGAAACTTCCAGTCACACTTTCTAGAACAGTCACCATTTTAACCACTAGATAGGGAGTGGGCTTAAGGCAAGTGGGTTTGGAAGGCTTTCCAACTGGTGGTAAGCCCTCAATTACATCACTTATCAGGCGTTCATTGCAGAAACTTCTTAAATACTTTTTTCACAACGTGCATAGCACTTAAGTGTTGTCAGAAGTTCTTCTCCAAACTGTCAAAATAGTATTCATTTGGGATTTAGAAATGCTGAGTGCTTGGTCTGCCATGGGTCTTTTCCAAGGACCCTAAAATTACAGTCTCTTGAAGTGTAGTTGTAACTGGGCTTGAGGGCTGTGATGTCTTCAGTGAGGGTTCCCCAGCAAAAAAAGCCCCTAATCATTAGCACCTGCCACAGGACAGGTCTGTAATAATTTTGTTGGGAAAGTTTTTCCTTTGAGCTATGAAGAAATACTTTGGAGGTGCTCTTTTTATCACTTGCATTGCATTAAATCTGTGCACTGCTACAATTTATACATTGGCAGCCACTGCACGACCTTACCGTAGAAACGAAGAGCTCAATTTTCCTCAAACATCACATGGGTACATGTGGAATGAATGATGGTAATGCTGATTTGTTATTTCCAAGAATGGCCAGCGATTTTTTTTTTTTTTTTTTTTTTAAATACATCTAGCTGATGTCACTCTGTACCCACAGCAGGAACGCAGGCAGGTGTACCATCTGGGTGTGAAAAAGTGCAGCATGCTCTCACAGAGATGGCGTGCTGCTCCAAACTTCTTTTTCCTCCCTACTACCATGAACTCGGTCCTCTTTCAACATAAGCTGTCTGGTATCTTTCAGAATTGTACAAGGCACACAACATCATTTAACAGCAAGCACATTAACTGGTGTAGGTATTCCCACGTGTCCTAGAAAGCTTAAGAAAATGCACATGAATGCCCACTGGAATTCTCCATACTCTTGTGTGGAGAATTTTCCTTGTTCACACCAGTTTGTAGTGCAGTTCCTGGCTGCAGCTTGGAAGTCCTTGGCATCAGTTATGCATTGAATAGACACTTCTGTACTGTTCAGGTGTGTTTTGTTGTTTGTGGTCTGATAGTGATCCTAAGCACTGCTGGTCAGGGTGAAGTGCTAGCAGTGCCATCTCTGAGCACACCTTTAGGGAGTTAATCTGCTGTGGGCAGAAGCTTGATGGAACAGCTGTGCTTCACTCTTAGCTATAGAAAAATACAGCAGTTATTTTAAAACTGCTTAGATTCTCTTCTGTAAGGACAGGGTATTCCAGGAAACAACACAAAACTGTAGCTGAATTCAGATATTTATAACTTCAGGCACAATTTAATTGTGCACACTGGGTAGTGTCAATTCAGTGTCCAAATATAGGTCCTTAAGCTTTTTTTTTTTTTTGGTTCCAGCAGTGGTATTGAAACATTCAGCCAATTTAAGTTGTTACAAGACATGAATGTATAATGAAACTCATTTTGAGGGCAAGAATAATGCTGCCACATAGCATAGAACAGGTCTTAAAGCTTGTAGAAACTTGTTTTCTGCTGTGGATATCATCTGGTCTTCCTCCTTTTTGTTAGGGAGATTTGCAAGATGTTTTTTGTCACTTCATGTAAGTATTGCAAGGACTGTGGGTAGGAAGTCCTTTTGAATGAAAGGGATGTGGTGTATCTGATGTACAGTTACATTTAGATCACCTAGCTGCTTGGAGGAGAAATTTCAACGTGGATTAGTTACATTAGAAGGGCCCAGAAACTGTGGTGATCTGCTGCCTATGTCGTGATTGGAGATGTGGGTTGTCAGTATGATAGCTCTACATAATTATCTGCCTGGAAAGGAGCAGCCTAGCAAGCAATAGTAAATCATATTGGAGTTGCAATATGTGTAGGAAGCAGAGGGTAGGCAAAGGTGTTAAGACAAAAAATAAAAAGAACTGATAGGAGGATTTTTCAGTGCATAGAAATAATCATGAGCCCAATTGCTACTAGGTTGCTTGAGGGCATTCCACTTAGGTGGAATTATTGTTGCAATTAAACAGTAGTCCTTGGCATTAAGCATCTTCAGCTTTAAATCTCTTCCTTGGAGACAGTCCAGTTAATTGGAATATATGTAATTGCCTAGTTTTGTATTATTTATGCCATTGACTATAATGCAATTAAAAAAGGACTTAAAAAATCTATGCAGTGATACCCAAGAAATTTTTTTTGCTGTTCAGCCAGGCTTAGTTTCTTATGCTTTGTTACATGAAGCAGATGCAGTAATATGAGACCTTATCGCTCTCTACAACTACCTGAAAGGAGGGTGTAGTGAGGTGGGTGGTGGTCTCTTCTCCCATGTAGTTAGCGATAGGATGAGAGGAAATGGGCTTAAGCTGCGCCAGGGGAGGTTTAGATTGGAAATTAGGAAAAATTTCTTTACAGAAAGGGTGGTCAAGCATTGGAACAGACTGCCCAGAGAGGTGGTGGAGTCACCATCCCTGGAAGTGTTCAAAAAGCGGGTAGATGTGGCACTGTGGGACATGGTTTAGTCTAGTCTACCCTTGATTGGTTTAGTGTGGATTTGGTAGTGTAGGTTAATGGTTGGACTGGATGATCTTAAAGGTCTTTTCCAACCTAAACGATTCAATGATTCTATGATTCTATGTAGTGATATATATCCAATATGCATCCAGTCTTTTCTGTGCATCCTAGAGAATTTACATACAAAAGATGTATCTGATGTTACATACACACACTTTTTTTTTTCAGTAACACATGGAGGAATGGGTTAACTTCTTGTTAGGAGAAGTTTTTCCACCCCTTTAAAGAGGTGCTGCCTCTTTTTTGGTGGTTAAAATTATTATGATTCTTAGTGACTTAGAAGCAGTTGCAGTGAGGGCTGATCCATGTGAAATGTACATTTTGGGTTAAAAAAACAATTCCCATTGAAATGATGTGTGCTTAGATACCATCATCCTAAAGTTTTTTAATTGCGTCCAAGGCTCTGTCAAAATTTCGAAGCACAAGCTGTCTTGAATGGGGACTGAACTTCTGCTCTTAGTTGTTCACTTTGCAGCAATGTAATGAGTGCTATATAGTTTTGTTGCACCTCTATTAACATAATATTGCTGAATTTTAACTCTTACTCATGTCTTTGTAGTTATCAGGAATGACTTATTTTCTTACTGTTTAAACTTAGTCTGTCTCTAAGCAAAATACTGGAAATGGTCATAAAAGGTCCGAGTTCATGATCACCTAAGTCATCGTTGATACTAAGGTTTACAAAAAGCAGTTTTAGTGACTATCCTGTATTTACCCTGTGAAGTGAGTACACTGTGAGCATGCTAGCATGGTTCAAGAAGTCACTGAAATGATGCACTAAAGTGATTTTGAGCATTGTTGGCACATTGCAATGGAAAGTAGATCAGGTTGTGTTAAGCCATCACAGGAGCTAGTTTAGAAATTTATGTAATTTTTGGATCTTTACAAATCAGTTTAAGTACAGGCAAAGGTAGCACTCAGTTACTAGTTCATGTCTTAGCATATGAACATTTGAAATTAAACATTTCGTAGTATGTTATTTCCTGATGTATGTTTACAGGGTAATAGGTAAAACCAAAGTAACTTTCTAACTATAAGTCTTACATAGCTATGATGTACTGGCTAATAAAAATTTGGGGCAGTATTAACATTTATGTATTTATGGTTTTACAGTTTGGGGGAATTTTCTTATGTGAGCGTTGGGAGGGTAGCTCTTGACAATAACTGATTAGTTGTTGTCAACTAATTCCTTAGTGAATGAGTTGTTGTCAAATCATTCGTTTTGTGGACCAAACCTTTTTTAAAGTTTCTTGTATATGTTGCAAGGGTTGCTTTGGGGATTACACAGTCATAGCACACAGCTCTTCCAGCATAAAACATGTAACCAGTGTTCTCACAAACAATCAAAATGTAATTTACATCTGAGTTTATTGAAACACAAGTCAATCATGTGACTGTCTTATGCCTTAGTAAACAGCTCAGCTGTAGAATTAAGTAAAAGGAGGATCTTGTTGAAAAACAGATGCTTTGCATGAACTGGATTTTTCTGTGTAAGTACAAAAGCAAAAATGTTGTCTCGATGTTTTTTGATGTACTTAGTTGACATTAACTGTTTTTAAAGTAGTGACAAATGCATATACTGTAATTGTACTCAAACCCATCCTGTAGGAAGAGAAATGAAGCATTAAGAATATAGACATATATTTCTAGTGATTTTTTTTTTGCCAGTAGGTTCTTTTCATTAGTGAAAACTCGAGAAATTTTCAGTACTGGTGTGGTTTTTTTTCTTTTCCTCTGGTTGTTTTTGCTCATTCAGTGTTTAAGACTTTTATTCTTAATCAGTTAATTTTAGATGATTGTAGTTTTGATATGATACTGTGCCTACTTTAAGGAATAGCAAAGCTTACAACCACTGGCTTGATAGATTTCTTGAAGAAAATAGATGTTTGGGAGAAGCAAGTAGCCCAGAGAGTGGAGACAGAGGTAAAAGGAACCTAAACGGGATAAAATCCATCTGTTAACTGATTGTGAAAGAAGAGGAAAAAGTGTGGGGAGAAATACCTGAATCAAAAAACATGAGGCTTGCAGAGAGTTTATCTCAGGAAGACTGTTCTTGTTAAGAAGTGATGGGGACAACCTATTTCATTTGCTTTACCTGAGAGAGGAAACGTGCAGAGTTACAAATGGGCCATGTGGCTAAATCAGGTCTTTGAAAGGAAAATAAAACTGAAATTCTGTATGAAGTAGGAGAAGCTGACCTGGGTGACTTCACAACCTCATGAAGAAGGGAAGCTTACTACATTGCAGCTTGGGCTGCAACAAGCTGGGTGAACCTACTGG
Source organism: Pelecanus crispus (assembly GCF_030463565.1). Classification (NCBI taxonomy): domain Eukaryota; kingdom Metazoa; phylum Chordata; class Aves; order Pelecaniformes; family Pelecanidae; genus Pelecanus; species Pelecanus crispus. The sequence continues at coordinate 59,792,688 of NC_134648.1, read as the reverse complement.
AGGAAAATCCCTCTGTGGTGTTTTTCCTGCTCTTGGTTGCTGTCCCTGTTATTTTTCCTCTGGTAAAAGACAGGGTGGGGGGAGAAGAGAAATAAAGAAGACTAAGATGAGGATGAAAACTGTAGAGTTTAAAAAGAAACAGAGCAGAGCAACTTCTGTTCTCCCTGTTCCTCCAGGAGATGGTGGATGGTGCTCAGTGCTGTTCTTTAGAGATGGGAAGATACTAAGGGATGTGGTAAGTCTTTTTTAATCAAGACGACTGAGGAAGAAGCCCTGTGACTTTATGGGGTCTTGAATCTGGGGAGCAGACACTAGAAAAGGAGGGAGGAATGGTAAGCAGATTCTCATAAGATGGAACTGGAAGAAAACTGCAGTGTGTAACCAATATATGTGTGTGCCAGGATCTCCCTCTTCCTGCAGAATATGTTTGGAGCTGTGGGCTGCTGCTGGAGACTGCATTCTTGACTTAATGATCAGATGAAAAATCTAAGCATGGCAGTCCTTATATTTTATATAGGAGAGAGTTCACAGTTTCTTAACTAGCAGGAAGGAACTGCATTTGAGGGGTGCAAGTTGTTTTGGACGAGCAGAAGAACGTAGGGCACTCTGTATTCGCTGGGCTGTGCATTGGACTGTTTCCGAGTACAGCATCTTGCCACAAGGAGGAAGTGTATCAAAGCTAGCTCTTAAAGGAGAAAATAGTGTGGGTTATGGCTAAGGGATTTCTTGGGAAACATAAATTTACATTGGATTTTAAGTGGAATGCAGTTCTAAGTGGAAACAGTATGGGCTCTTCTATCATTAATCTAATTAGTGTTTTCTATAGGTTATTTTTGTCAGCATTGTCATCAGTGTTATGGCAATACTTCAGATTCTGTTCTTTTTAAAAAAAAAAAGCTGCCTTGTTATAAACACTCTATAATCACAGGAGGTCCCACTTCCAAAAGACCTCACAGCTTAAATAGAAGAACAGAAACATGCTGGAGAAAGAAAGTACACAAACACGGTAAACTGCAATGACATTGTATTTAGTAGAGCTTTTGGGGCAAGTTTATAGAGGAAATGAAGAAACGGAAGAAAAAGGAAAGGGCAATGGTGGGAAAGGAGAATTAATAGCAGGAAGAGAAGAGAATGAAGTACAGCAAAGGTGAAAGATTGAGAGCTGGGTGGAAAGGGGCTGAATCAGTAACTAATTAGTCATTTATTTAGTGCGAATGTCTAGGTTAATACCTTAGGAGTGATGAGAGTGTTAATGTGGTTTCCAAGTGACATGATGTAGGTGGTTTTCACAAGCAAACATAGTGTTCATTGTAAATGTATAAACTGAATTTTTCTTAAAGATCACAGATCTCTTCCTCCACCCACACTGTTCTTACACTTCTTGATTTCATGCTTTCTATTTGCTATAAAATGTATTTATCTTTTTACCCGCAGTCATAAGATCCAAGTTTAGGAGAAAAAAAACTTGATCAGTGGAAGCAAAAGATCACATTCCCCGTAAACCTGGTCATATCAAGTGTAAAATTATGTTCTCCTACATACAGATTGGAGAACTCCTGTCAATTGCCTATAAGCATTAAGCTTGTCCCTTGAGACCCTGGCTGCTCAACATATGTTGATACAAGAGATGATACACTTCTCTCTCTGAAGTAGATGGAAAAATTACTTAGTCTAGGCAATCAAACTAGAAAAAACATTGCAAGCCTGATTTGTGTACATCCTACTCATCTGTCCTCCCTCTCGATGCAGCCAAGGAACATATCCCGCAACCACCTACTATACTCACCTCTCTGTGCTCTTTGCACGGCTTGAGAATTCCCTCGTCTTCTCCTTGTCTGCCCTTGTCGACCCCTATCTGTCCTTCTAATACTGATTCTAGCTCTGCACCCCTCACCTTCTGTGCTAGTACATGCCAAGAAGTTGCGTGGGGTGGGAACTGTTATGTAATGAAAACATAATGTAATTAGCATCTACAAAGATCTGAATTACAGAAGATACAATGTTAAGATACTGCATTGGAAATATACTGAGTCCTTGAAGCAAAGTTAAACTTGAATGGATAACTCTTGCTGTGGGAATTCCTAATTTGGTTGTTATTGTAAAAGCTCAGTGCATTTTTGAGAAGCTGGTTTACTACTCTCTAAAGCAAAAAGTTATAGCTGAAGCAAATAAGGCTTATAGGATCATGTCAGGTCTGTCTGCTGGCCAGTTCTTCCCACTTCACTCATCGACTTGTTGGATGTTTTTAATCAAATTTGACAGAGTGGGAGAACTTAAAACATAAGTTGGTCCACTGGATAGAGAAAAAGCTGTATTGGGAACAGTTTATTTGCTTGGCCTGTTAGTCAGCATGTGTGCTGATGTTTTTACCCAACATGCGCATTTACATCAAAACCTGCAAAAGAAGATGCTGCTGGGCTAGTAAGGTCATGTGGGGAAGGAACTGAAAGCAGTGTGGAGTCCCAGAAGAGATGAGGAGGGTAGCTGGGAACACTGCAGGCATTCTGGGACCATTGGAAAAGGCGTGTATAAGAAAGGGAGATGCACATCCAGAAGACATCAGACTTCATATATTCTGCAATCATGTATGATAAATTCTTTTAAACTAATACAGTTAAATACTTAAAAATTAATATGGTGTTTGCTTAGCACAATGATTATATTCACAGTGTTGTGACAAAGGTTGCAAGCTTGTATTTTTACCCAGTGAGTGAGAAGTGGGTATCTTTATAGTTCCTTATGATGGATTTGATTTTTTTTTTTCCTGTCAAACTTAACTGCAGCTCTGCGTAGTGCTGCGATGAACTTCTTGGTGCTCATACAAATGTTAAAAGTTGGGGAGGTTTGTTAATGATTAAATTGATTTTTTTTTTCTGAAGTATTGTTCGGGAAAATCCATATTTTATTATCCAAGCTTGGAGTTGCTCCCATATGGAAATGTGGCCCTGTGATGTCATCAAGTTCTCTAATACCATAAGTAATAGCTTTCTTAAATAAAATGTTTAAGCAGTCATGGGTTTTTTGGGTTTTTTTTTTTTTCGTTAAAAACCCAAACACACACACTTTGTAGCAATTCTTTAGTATTTCTTTAGGGATTTTTGTACAGACTTCTCATGGTTACCTTCTAAAACTGCTAGATGAACATGCTCACTTTTTAAAGCTGTAAGTCAAGGGGGGGGAATATTTTACAGCTCATTAAAATATTATTTGTGTGTGATGTGGAAACAAGTTCAATGTCTGACACAACACAACTGCTCTTTGACAGCAGCATTAGAGGGGGGAGATGGGTCATTTACACCCCTCCCTGGCAGTTTTGGCATGATTCTTTTTGCCAAGCCAGCCGATACACTATATTTGGAAATGTGGCTGTGTTGTGTGTTACCAAGCTTGTTCATCATTGCTGTCAGTGTACTCTCTCTTTGCAGAATGCTTTCAGGAATTTTCAACAACGTTCATTTGAAAGGAAACATGGCATAGTACTTAAAAATATTCACCAGAAGACAATCAGAAAAGCAAACTTGCAAAAAAAAAAAAAAAAAAAAAGCCCAAGCCACTTTTCCACTGAAATGCCTATTGCTGCTTCTTCAGATATTTATGAATTCTGCAGTTCATCTCAGTCTTGAAGGATTTTTTTGTTTTTCTCTGCATGTCATGCAACTATATTTTATATTGCTGCTTCTGTTGTTATGCATGTACTGGCAAACAGCCTGCCCTTTCATTGCGGTATTGGGAAGCAGGCTCATACTTTATTTCTTTCTAAACAATGGTTTTAGTCACTTGCAAAAAAAAGATGCTTCATATCTGAAATTTTATTTCAAATGTAAAATACTGTTTTTTCTGAAGGTAAAAATCTTTTTGGAATTTCAGGGATTTATGTAGAATTGAAATCTCTAAAATCTGTTTCGTTAACTAATTTTGTTAATGTTAATTTTAATTACAAAAATAGTTTCACAAAGGAACCACACTTACTTTCTCCATATTTGGTCTCATGTTATCAGTATAACTCATCACTTGCTGGTTAAATGTGGCAGAGAGCATTGCTCAACTAAAACTGCTTCTTGCCAAGTGTGAAATCCGATTGTTATGTGTTTCCAGAAATTTTGAAAAAAATTTCATAATATATTTTTATATATTGGGGAGGGGGTGTGCTTAATACTATGCTGCTCCGTTAGATTGGTATTTGGAATGTTTTCTGGACAACCATGTATAGCAGCAATTCCTTTCAAATGACGGGCTTTTACTAAAGAATACATGTCAGATGCATTAGATTTTAAATAGTTATATGTGTTTGATGTAACTGAGCAGTAAATGGAGATAAGTAATGTAGGAAGTGGAGACCTATTTTTTTGATTGGTAATTAGATAACAAAGTACAGTTTCGATCAAGACAGATGATTCCGTAGAAGGAGATACTTCCATAACAAGATACCTCAAGATATCAGTCTGCTGGTTGTGCTTTTTTGTGTGAGATTGAGATAGACTTGCTGATTTAATCATGCATGCAGAATATTTTCTCTATAGAAATTCTGATGACTAAGAAGCAGTAGTTTAGACAAGATACATGCATCAAAGGAGAGAGTGAAGATACTTCCAGAGCTTATTTCATGTTTGTATACTGGTAGCATCCTACTGAAAAAATGCGTTTCTGATTACGGTGCCATCAATCTAATGAGTTGTGTTCCCCGAACTTGGTTTTTCCTACGAGATGTTTGCGGCATATTAACTGAGCAGTAGGAGCTGAGACAGATCTTGTATTAGCCTTGAATTTCTTACTTGCATAGAGCAGATTTTAGCTAGAGAATATTTTTTTGGCCTCTAAAACAATATTCACCTATGAAAGTAATGCAAATACTTTAGTGTTGTTCAAATTTTTCTTTTTGTGATGTTTGGGACGCTGAAGTTCACATACTCTATGATCAGCTTTATCTTTAGATGTAACCCTTGTCAATGCTTTCACTGCAAAAATAGATTCTCACTACTAACATGTTTCATATGGGGAAAATATCAAAATGTAGTGCTGACCGTGTACCATATTCATACAGCTTCATATATTGGTGTATTATTGTTCTGATTGTATGGTGGCACTTTTCATGTCTCCATGTATAATGTGTGCACGGTTGTCTTTGGGTGTTTTCTTATAAAATCTACTGATGGATGTTTATATTCCAAGCAGATCCTTCCTCTAAATACAACTCAAAAAAAAAAAAACAATAGCCTGCAGTATTTTGGTAGTTATGTATATAAAACATTTACTTAGACTGCTTTTCCTCAATTTATTGGTTGATAAGCACACTTTGTTCTAAGAAATGAGAAACCAAAATCCTTCAAAATAATTTCAGTTGTTCAACTTATCTTAATATTTACGAGCATCTTGATTGATACAAACTATATGTCATCGTAATTTATAACTTGTAACATGGAATGCACCGTGTGAGTGCTTTAATTTTCTGATGATTCTAAAGATGCAGGGGATCGTGCTTAGAGGGAATGTAGAAAACCATTTATATGAATCACCACAGAATTGCATTGTTCTTGCCCTGAAGATTTTGGACTCTGTCCTCAAACCTGCTGTTGGATCCATTACAGACCTGTCTGACTTGATTTCTCTTAAGAGCAGAAGAGTCTAAAATAAATGTAACAGGATGGCATAGGGGGGAGTGGAACACTCAAGTGAATAGGTGATGTGCAAATAAAGTCTTTGTGAAGGTGGCCTCCTGTACCAAGAGCTCTGTTTATCTTTTTACAAGTATGACAGCATTACTAGAAAAAAAAGAAGGAAAAAGTGTGTAATGGGAAGACCATGAAAATAAACTTCTCAAAGTTCTTTTTTTGTTGATACTGTTCTTCTATGGCTTTGTCTTACCCTTATTATGGCAGGCTGGCCGTTTATATTGATCTTATTTCCAAGTGGTACTATTATAAATTCAACATGGATCTAATAATGACCATTACTCCCTGCTTCATATGAGCTGAAGAATGTTATCAAATCTCGTATCAAATGTAATTGCTTGTGGTAGAGCAGCGTGTTTCAAGAGGATGTCCATTGTTAATTTACAAACTTCAAGGGGTGTGACCAGCCACTGTGATTACATTGAAGCTGTGGGACCTCTCCTTACCAGCCTGCATATGAGGGCTTTTCATGGTAGCAGCTGTATTGGGAAAGTAAGTTATGCAACTCAAGGGGGACTGATAAAATTAAGACACGTAAATGGGTTGTTTGAGCCTGTGATATCTGCTAGAGAGAGCTAAAATTGAGGAGAGGGGGGTTTATGCCCCAGGACTTCACAGTCTCTATGTACTCAGGGATAGTCTTGTTCCTTGCACTATGTTTAGTGTCATATGATGAAAGAATTTGGTTTGTTTGCCTGCCTTTTTGAAAACACCTTATAGTTTTGCCCTAGATTTTTTTTTTCCCTTTTGTTGTAAGATGATGCCTTTCCAGTCAGTTTTGGGCTCCTTTGAGTTAATAAGTTAACACTGTTAACCTTAATTTGCTTCCTCATCAAAGTTAGTATTTAATAAAAAGCCTTGGGCTTGGCAGTTTCTTGTGCACTCTAATCTTAAGGGAAAATGAAAGCAGCCAGATTATGTACCTTTCCCACTAGAAGTTTTCTAACATAGAGCATTTGTATTTAAAAGATCTGCCCTGTACAGTTACTTAACATACGGATTGCAATTGTTTCAGCTTTGGTCAGTGCGGAGAAGCAGCTTTTCAGCTGCTGGTCAACACGTTCCAGTATTAATACCAGCTGCCAAAGAACAAAACTTTTTGATAGAGTATGAGAGGAAACATTTCATTTTGCGTAAGCTAGCCACACTGACCAAGGATAAAAGGATCCCTTTTATATATACAGAGTGCTCAGAAGACCTGAAATCCAAAGTAGTACTACTGTACAGTGATTTTTTAGCATTTTTATGGATTTTACTGTGCAGTGTGTGATAACTTAAAGCTGCTATGGCTGAGGTGATCTTGATGACTCAGGCAGTTGAAGTCTCTCATACATCCAAAGTTACCTGAATGTGTCTGACTCCCCTCTCACTGCGAAGTAACTGGACATAGAATCTTCTGTACTGTACAGGAAGATATTCTATACCATATAGACTACGTAGGCTGTCCATATAGAGGTGAAAACATCGTTACAGTAACATGTAGAATCATAGAAAAATGTAGATTGGAAGGGACCTCTGGAGATTGAGAGGCTCGATTTTTGGCTTTAACTTCAAAGTTAAATCAGGTTGCTTAGGGCCTTGCAAAGTCAAATTTTTAAATTCTCCGAGGTTGCTTAGAGATGCTGTTAAATCTCCATCTTATTTCAGTGCTTAACTACTCTCATGGTGAGGAGTTCCCTTATGTCTATTTGGAATTTCCCTTGCAGTGTCATGTGACTGTTGCCTGTTGACCTTTTGCAGTGCCTGCCTGAGAAGAATGTGCCTCCACTCTCTGTGTAACTAACTCCCTGTTACATAGGTGAAGGCACTAGTGGGCTCCTTTTCTTCTCTGGACTGAACAAACCCAGCTCCCTCCTTCATGTCTTTAATCTCATGTGTCAGCCCTTTCACTATGTTAGTGGCCTTCCTCTGGACGTGCTCCGGTTTGCCAGTACCTTCTGTGCTGCATGGCCCAGAACTGTAGAGGACTCCAGATGTGGCCTCACCAGTGCCAAGCAGAAGGGAATAATTAATTCCCTTGACCTCCTGTTTATGCTCTTGCTTATGCAGCTCAAACTGCAGTTAGTTTTCATTGCTTTAAGGGTGCACTGCTGGCTTATGTTCAACTTGCTATCCACTAGAATCTCCAAGTCCTTTTCTGCAGAGCTGCTGTCTGTCCAGTCTGCAGCTGTAATGTCGTATAGGGTTTTTTTCCTTCCCAAATGCAGGACACTTTACATTTGTCTTCAACTTTATAGCCGCCACTTCCACTTTGTTGAGGTCCCTCTAAATGGTGGCCCTGCCCTCCCAACATGTTGACTGCTTTCCCTGTTTTATATCATCTGTAAATTTGCTGAGGATGCTTTCTGTCCTAGCATCCAAATCTGATGAAGGTGTTGACCAATATTGACCACTGAGGAATACTGTGTCTAACCAGTTGGCAGTTATTATTATTATACAATTATTGACCACAACTCTTTGAACCTCATGGTCCAAGGAATTTTTTGTCCATGTTGTTGCCTGCCTATTCAGTCCATGTCTCCTCAGTTTGACAACCAGGATGCTATGGAAAACAGTGTTAAAAGCCTTGCTTAAGTCAAAGCAACTGGCAACCACCAATTCTCCCTGGTCCACAGAGCCACTTATTTCTTCAGAAGGTAGTCAGGTTAGTTGTATTTGGGTTGCCTTTAGAAGTCTGTTGTCTGATCCCAGTCAGATCCGTGTCCATCGTGCCTGGAAATAGCTTCCCTTTAGGACTTGCTCTATGTTTTGTACAGCAAATGAGGTGAGACTGACTACTCTCTAGTTCCCTGGATCCTCTATCCTCTCCTGCCCCCACCTTGCTTTTCTGTTGGGTTTTGTTTGTTTGTAAGTTACCTGTTTCCTGTCATAGGCAATCACCTTGACTTTTCAAAGGTGATAGCCAGCAGCCTTGCAGCAACATCAGCTGGCTTTCTCAGTACCTTGGATGTTTCCCATCTGGCCCTACATACTTGTGTAGGTCCAGCTTACCTAAATAGTCTTTAAGTTGATATCTTTTCTCCCTTAAGCTTTGCTACTAGATGTAGAAACCTGGGAAGCCTAATAGCAGACCTTGCTGGTAGAGACCATGCCCAAAATGTTGGGTACCTCAGCTTTTTCTGTACCTTTCATCACTAGGTTGCTTCCCAATTTAGCAGCTGAATTATACTTTCCCCGATCTGTCTTTTGCTAATGGTGTACCGGTAGAACCATTTTGTCTTGCCTTTCACATCCCTCTTTAATATCAACTCCAGACAAGCTTTGGCCTCCCGAATTTAGTCTCTGCTTGCCCAGATAGTGCATCTGTATTTTCCTCTGGTTGCCTGTCCCCACTTCCATGTTACATATGTTTCTGCTTCGTTTGAGCTGAGACAGTGAGGAGTCCCATGTACAGTCAGCTGGCTTCCTGCTGTGCCTGCTGATTTTCTCCCATGTTGGGAAGGCTTGTTTTTGTGCTCCGAGAGTTCAGGAAGATGGCTGGCTGACATGGGCTTCCCAGGGCATGCTGTTTACCATTCCCTGAGCAAGCCCCAGCTCTACTGTTGTGAGTCCAGAGTCTTTAGTCTGCTGCTTTCCTTCCTTTCTTTCCTCAAGATCTTACACTACCATTTCACAATTACTGCATCCAAGGCTGCTGTTGGCCATCATATGCATGAGCAACTGCTTCCTTATTCATGAGTACCAGGTGCTGCACAACCCCGTCCCTAGCAGCCTGTTCAGCGCCAGTGTCAAAAATTGCTCCTAGTGCATGCAAGAAATTCCCTGGATATTTCACACCCTGCTATGCTGCCCTTCCAGTAGATGTTGCATGATTTAAGTCCTCCATGAGAACAAGGGGCTCTGAATACTGGAAAACCAGCCTAGGATGATGTTCCATTTATTGTGGTAACTGAAGAATTTTCCTTAACTAGTTGTCTTGAATCACAAGAAACTGCTCTGAAGATAAGCATATGATATTTTGATTTTTATTTTGAAATGGAATACTAATTTTCAATTCATTTTGAGCTATTTTAGTGCAGTCACAAATGCTAATTCAGCTGATGTCCGCAGTGCAGCTGATGAGGTAAAATAACCTGGTTTTATATAGCATAGGTACTTTGGTGTCCATAATATTTGTTCACAACTAATGAATTTGTAAGTGATCTGAAATTTTTTTTCCTCTAAGATTTCTCGTTCCTAATTACCCTGAGGTAATTAATGTGCAACTACATGAAATATTGCTTCAGATTGCACTATGTGGTTGTCTTACACTCAGGCCATGCAAATAATACTTGCATGTATATATGTGCCAGAAACAACTCCTCACCCCCCCGCCTTTTTTTTTTTTTTTTTAAAGTGACTATTAAGATCTTGTCCATTCATCATTATTGTATTTTGTTTCTTAGTAATTGGTGATAGTGTGTGTCTTAATCTGTTTTAGTTGGAAGATGGGGAAGAAGAGCCGAGTAAAAACTCAGAAGTCAGGTACAGGAGCCACAGCGACAGTATCTCCAAAGGAAATGTTGAATCTAATTAGTGAGTTATTGCAAAGTAAGTTTTGGTTTTATGCCTCTCTGGGAAAAGGGATGGTGTGCAGACCACTCAAAAACATTCTCTTGTTGAAGCCAGTGAATTCTATTAATTTTCTGTAAGTGGCCAAGCTTGCTATTTGAGCCTGCTTAAGATAGTATAGTATGTATCTCTGTTAGTATACACCATTATTGTCTTATTTATATGTGTATGTATTGAACATACCATATTTCTGGCAGCTTTTGGCTTTACATCTCAACACAAGCATGGGGGAGATCAGATTAAAACCTACTTTAGAGAACTTGACATTGAAGTTTTGTCAAAAATGTTTTTCTTGTAAACCTCAAAAATTGCACTGTTTCTGTTTATCATTTGAACAGTACTTTGAACTGATATCAGAGTAGAGAAACTAGCTGTGGAAAGCAGCAATACTACTCAGTTCAACTGTGCTGATACTTTTGTTGCTTAAATAAAATTTTTGTTGTTGTTGATTGGAAACTTTTTGTAGTGCTTGTAGACCAAAGGTTGTTTCAGTTGTTGAAGAACTTGGAACTCATCCATTGTTTCTAGTAAATATGAAAAGCAGAGCATAATTTCATACAATGATGCTAAAATACTGTTCAATCTTTTCTACTGTCATTAGTAACTGTGCTGAGCTATACTTCTTGTTGAAACAGAAATCCAAATTTCCTGGACACATCTAAATGTTGCCTTAGAAAAATTAGAATTTTTCTTAGCGTTGCTTACAAAGAGGAGACAAGGAGTTGGCAAAGCAGTTTGATGCTTATGCTACAATTGGCCTCTGCTTTGCTACCAAAAATAAAACATAGATCTAATTTCTAAGCAAAGGCGAATATCAGCTGTTCTTTTTGTCAAGCTTCCATATTTTATTCAACGCAAAGATTTTTCAAATCAGTTGAGCAAGGTAATCTTCAGCTGTCCACTTGGATTTATGTGGCTTGGATCAAGAAATCCACACACTGGCATTTAGAATATTGTCAGAGACACTGTGGATATAATGTAAAGCTAAAGCTTGGCTAAGTGTTCCTTTGCTTGTCCTTCCAGTACACATGCATCTATGAAAACAGTATTGACTAGGCAGGTCAAATGTATGTACCAGCAAATTTCTCAATTACTTAAGGTAAGCTCTGTGCTATTATCATCTGCTTTCATTACAGTACGAACGATTGCAAGCAAGCTAATGTAAACAGAGTGTTTTGCTTGCATTATTGAAAAGAGACTTTTTGTTTGTTTGTTTATCTGAGAGACTATCTACTTAGTGGTCTGGTTGTTTACCTTTTCTTCTTCCTAGCTTTTTAAACATTTGATATTTCTTAAATCTGGAAGAATATTAAAAAAAAAGAAAAGAAAATAACTTGAGGCAAGTTATACTGTGAAAAATTTAAAAGTGTCTATTGATTACATTTCAAAGAATGGGATATTTATAACAATGGAGATTATAGTGTTTACCATGTAAACATGTTAGAAGGACAAGTGGTACTACAGTTCAGTTAAAGTTGCTGTGAAACCATGACCTTTTCTCTGATGTTAAAAAAAAAATATATACACACACACACTTCATTAAAGAAAACATTTTCATTTGGTATTTTTATTTCCAGAATGCAGCAGTCCTACCCCGGGTCCTGGTAAGGAATGGGAAGAATATGTACAGATTCGTTCACTTGTTGAGAAAATTCGCAAAAAGCAAAAAGGTATATGTGGAAGACTGTGAGATAAGGGTGGCTCAGAGTATTGATTTGCCTAAAGAATTGTCTGTTGACAGCTAAAAGGAACGTTTTTTGTTGTTGTTATTATATAAGTATTATGCAATCCTATTATTTTGGAATAAAAATCTTAATTCTCTGACATGCAGTTGCTTTTTACACTTGCAAGTGTTTCTGAAATACTCTGGTGGCCATGACCACTGGCATTAACCATTTTAATACTTACAATTCTGAGTGAATATCACAGACCGGTGATCCTGTGATAGTTCTGTTTGATAAGTAGAAAAAAAGAGCTTGAGATTTTGATGAGATGACAATCTGAAGGACTAGAAGTAAAAATCCTTTGAGAATAGGCCTCTTCGATTCCTGACTGCATAGTCTGCCCCTCTGCCTCTATAAATCTGAACATTTCTAATTTAACTTTATAACTATTTTATTTTAACCTGAACACTTTACTGGACATGGAAACAGTTTCAGCAATTCAACATCATGACATTAAATTATGACAAATTAAAAATATATAAATGCACAAAATACATCAGCTAATAAATCTAACTGCTATAAATCAAGCACATAATTAAAATAAAGAAATGCTTATGGTGCCACAGTTAATATGGAGTTTTATTGCCAATTTTCCTAAGTTTAAGATATGCTTATTTTTCAGACTAGAACAGTTTTCTTCTGGTATATTCTGCAACAGCTCACTGTTGTTGATAATTTATTTTCACATTAGCTTTGTTTTTATTTGGAGGTATACTCTAAAATACGCTTTTCTTGTAATTTTAGTAAAATTAACCTTTTTTTATGACTGTTGTATTTTAATGGCAAAGAAATAACAATTCGTTCTTCTCTGATATTTATATGGTGATGGCAAAAAAGCCAGACTACATTTAAAATGGAGCTTGAGTGGTTCATGTACTTGCTTGAAAAAGCAGAAGACTGTACTTAGACACTTGACACGTCCTTTTCACACCTGTTTTTAATAATTTTGACTAACACATAAGAATCTTACTTTATGAAAGGAGTTTTAAACCTCTAAACATCAGTTATTGGCAGAGGGCTTATGGAAGAATAGATGATACTGTTTGAGTGACTGCATCCTGTAGCTCTGTAGAGGTGAACTTGATTCATTGTTTTGCTGTTCTGTGATTTCTATAAATGTATGGTACATGTCCTGGTTTTTAGGATGTAATACATGTGTTATGGTAAAACATAGTTCAGGTTAACAAGAACAGAGTTGGAGTTGGGGTTGGGCTGTTCACTATATCTTTCTGCTGTGCCAGAAAGATTGAAACATTCATGGGGAAAATGGCTGCTGGCAGAAGTGGTAGAATTAATATAACAGTATTATGTTAATAGGACATATTTTTTTCCTGAAAGATGCAAAACCTACTAACCACAGCACTGTTGACATACAAATGGTTTTTAATGTAACATTTTTACATACATAGTGAGTATTAATAGTATAGTGTCTTTCAAAACTATTTTTTAATGGAACGTAGTAATTTATACTACACAGTTTTCTAGCTTAATAAAAGCTTTAAACAATTAGCAAAGGAAATATAAATTGCTTTTGGGAACTCTAAGATGTACAAATGAATATATATTGCCTAAAGTGTCATACTTAGTGCTTTTCTTGAATAGAACACTGGGTTGCAGAATGTGAACTAAAACTACCTTGATTTAGATAACCTTTTAAGGTTATCTAAAGATTAAGAAACCTCTTAATTTGAAAACTGCGTATTTTTTTCTTTCTAAAACTTTTCCTTGTTTGACTCATTAGCAAAATTTTCAATGAAGCTAATTTTTCAATACATATTTTCACCAGTATAGCTGTATTTTGTTCAGTATAGAAATAAACTGTTCCCCAATAGTGCTTGTAATTTAAAGGAGCTGCTCTTCTCTTTAATTTGGAAATATGTGGCAAGTATTGGATCACATCAGATATAAGGAACAGAAGTAGAATTTCAGAGATGCTTACAGAATGGTTCCAAATACAAGCTGGATGTTAAAAGCTTCCAGTAGCCTTATACAGTAGTCAATGCTGGAAATCAAAAGAGCAAAGTCCTGGACAGTATAAACACCTATCAAGTTCTGTAAGAGCTATGCAACTAGTCTTACTAGATTTGCGAAGCCTTAGCTCTAAATATAACACACAGAAAATAGCATACTGAAGGGAGAATGAAATGGAGGAGAAATGCCAGCTTTTAAAAAGAAAAGCAAGCCAAAACACTGTGCACGACCTTCTCATTGCATTCAAAAAAATACTTTATCAATATTGGGTTTTTATACTGCATCATCAAAGGCTATAGTTTTAGATGATACTTGCACTTTTATGTTAACTGCAGATTTGATTGGTTCTGGGACTTGAAATGCGTGATTCGGAGTGGGGGGAAGATTTCAAGTACACTAATGCTAATTTCTTAAAATCCTTTTAATCTAAAGACGTATTTATCACCTGTGCTTAACCAAAATATCTTTGGATATAAGCAACTTGCTGATGACATTTTGTCACTCACAAAATGGCCTGAGCATTTCAGGGGCATTTGGACACTTTTAATGTGATCTGACACTACAGTTTGGGTTGAAGAGAACACAGAGGCAAAGAGGTACAGAAAAATCTGGCAGAGTATAGCTGGGAACCGTAATGCATAAGTTCAAATCAGATGAAGGTTAAGGGGAAAGCGGAGGAAATGAATGAGAGTTGCGGTTTCACTGGTGGACCACGTGCCTGTTGGAGAAGCCAAGTGTAAAATTTGGGATGAGCTCCGTGATGTCAGGAGGGTGATTAGTCTTTAGTTATTTCAGTGGATCTGTATGCTACAGGAAAAAGCTAACTGCCTTGTATGTGAGAGAAGGAGCTTGAGATCTGCTTATCATCATTTCCAGTGCTGAATTAATGAAACTGCAGCTTGCCTCTCAAATTTCTCCTTGTGTGTGTATTAACATGTTGTGGTGATTACATTTTTCATGAATATTAAGCTGGGAAATATTTTTGATCAGGTTATTTAAAAGGGAAAGAGGAGGGGAGCTTCATATTTCATCACAGCTCAGTTTGGGTGGTTTTTAAGATGACTGATAACCCAGTTTGGCAGAATATTTAAGTTGATGAAAATTGGGTATGACATTTGTATACTATTGAGTAACACTTAACAAAGACCAGTTTTGACTCAGCTACTTCAAAGTAGAACTGCGGTGGGATAGTAGATACCTTTTACATGTGCTTTTATATTGAACTTCTTTATCTTCCTAGTCCTCTTATTTCTGTATTTGTTTTTAATAAATTGTGTATATAGGTTTGTCTGTTGTCTTTGATGGAAAAAGAGATGACTATTTCCCTGAATTGATAAAGTGGGCAACTGAAAATGGAGCATCCACAGAGGGTTTTGAAATAGCTAACTTTGAAGAGGAGGGGTTTGGTTTGAAAGCAACAAGAGAGATAAAGGTGAGCATGTGAACATTTGACATAGATTAGAAAATCATGTTTGGAATGTAGCTGCAGAGCTCTGAAACACTCATCACCTTCCCTTTCCCCTTTTGACTGCTTATGAAACTGCTGTTCTGAAACGCTCTCAACTCTGTGTACTTGAGAAATAAAATTATTGATAAAATTGTGTATTTTTTATGACTATTGGATAGTACTGTGAATTTTTAATCAGTCTTTTTTTTTTTTCTTTATGTTGCCTTTACTCTTTACCTAATCACCAGAGCCCTTTAGCCATTGATGTATCCTTCTTTTCCATGTTTTCTGACTGCTTAGTTAGTCTCTTCTCTTCTTTCATGTTCCTTCTTTTAAAGCACTGGACTTTTTGCCTCAGAAAGAGGTATTTGCAATACTTATTTTCCAGTGAAAATGAAAAAAACAAAATTACCTGATAATTGTAAAGAATATATTTTGATCATCAGGTAAGGAATATAGACAGTCACAGTTAGCTAACTGTTAAAAGGAAAGCATTTAAGATTGCCTTTTTCCATTCCCATTTTACAGATGGGAAACAGCTTTGAAGAACAATCATCTGTTGTAGAAAGAATATTAGAAAACTAGTATATTATATTCATTTTAGGGCTTTAGTAGCACATAGTTAATAACGCTAGCACTACTGGTTGATAAAAATCCTGAACAGTTCTTCTAAAATAAGAATGGGCAATGTGAAAGAACCTCTACTGGGAAAAAATGTTTGATCACGTAATTAATAGCAGTATAATGTATCTGGTAGCTTTGAGGTTGTGTGGGCAATGTACATGTTAGCAGTTCCAAACTGAAGCACTTTATTTTGTAAAGTGTCTTTGTTTTAAGCTTTGTGTAATGCAGGTTGGAACATTTGGTTACCACAATATGAAATATAGCATGTTTGTTTAATTTGCAGTGGAAGAGAAGGAAGAATTTTGATTCAGAATAATTTTGATTTTAAAAAAAAAAAAATTGAAAACAACCTGTAATTGAAAGACAACGTATATTTGAGACACTTGGCGTATCATATAATGCTAACTGTCCCTCTATGCATTTTTTTCCCTTCTGTAGGCTGAAGAATTGTTTCTGTGGGTTCCTAGAAAACTGTTGATGACAGTTGAGTCGGCTAAAAGTTCAGTATTAGGTAAGAGCTTAAGGAAGTTCTTAAGCAAGAAGTTGATATGTATGGGATCATTCAATAGGAGACTTTCTTTTTTTAGCTGATCCTCCTTATTACAGGACTTGCTTATCATGCTGACCATCAAGTTTGGAATACCTAGAAGCTTGAAGTGTCAGTGGAAGGAATTTCATTTTCCTCTTTGTTTCTGGCTGAGCACGCTGGATATCTTCCAGAAGTGTGTGTGTGTGTTATTTTGAACACATATCATGTAGCTTATGCAAAACTTGGAGATAAAATGTTCTGAGGTACTGGGAGTATTGTTCTAGTTTCTTTGTCTTCTGTCATGCAATTGTACGAGGCATTTACTGTCTCAGATAACTTGCAGCATAATACAATGTGGGCAGCTAAATATTTTATAAACCTGAAAAGTGCTTTTTTTTTGTTGTTGTTGTTGAAAATTCTTACATGTTATCTCATCATATTCATTTCAAGTAAATCTAAGATTATATTTTCCATGGACAATTAATTTAGTGCCTCACCTTTCTGCGTTAATTCAGGATCCCTGTATTCTCAAGATCGAATTCTTCAAGCCATGGGCAATATAACATTGGCATTCCATCTTCTTTGTGAGCGAGCCAACCCCAACTCTTTCTGGCTGCCCTACATCCAGACACTTCCCAGGGAATATGACACTCCTCTCTATTTTGAAGAAGATGAAGTGCAGTATCTTCAGTCAACTCAGGCCATACATGATGTTTTTAGCCAATATAAAAATACAGCTCGACAGTATGCCTATTTCTACAAAGTTATTCAGGTAAGCATCTTAAATGTAATATATAGTATATGTTCTCATGACGATTATTGTGAAAGGTGTGAAAACAGTGATGCTAAATAATAGAGCAAGTGTATTGCTCTTAAAGGTTTGAATCATTAAAGCAATTTCCTGGTGTTTTTTGAACTGCTGTTAAAATTTTGCAGCTCAGTAGGCTTATGAATATATAAGAACATATTTAGTTGGTTGAGAGGAGTGGTTACTGACCTTTGTTTGGCACTGGGTGAGGCTTCATCTGGAATACTGTACAGTTTTGGGCCCACCAGTACAAGAGACATGTTGACAAACTGGAATGAGATCAGAGGAGGACTATTAAGACGTCCTTTGCTTCAGCTCTTTATCCATACAAGGAGAGACTGAGGGAGCTGGATTTGTTTATTCTGGGGAAAAGCAGATAAGGGATGATCCAATTATTGCTTTCAACTTGCTGCTGGTAGCCAAACTCCAGAAGTTGGGCTAGGTGACCCCCAGAGATCTACAACCTATGCCTCTATGACCCTTTGAAAAATGTATAGTTTGCAGTAAACAAGTAAAATTGTAATTGTTGATTGACACAGAATAAAACCATTGCATATGTTGTATTTCCAATGACCGTGCATTAACTGTTCTTTTCTATTCTATTTAACATAATTATTTTGATTGCTTTCAAATACAAAGATAAATCCATCTGGTAACAATTTGAGTATGGGGAGGCTTGAGATGAGTGAACTTTTCATCATGTTCTGAAGTAATGATTTAAATTGAGTTTGAGATAGAACTGTTATTCTGATGTCTAGACATAATTGATGTTGTAAGTGAATAGTGATGTGTTGTTGTCAAGGTAGTGCTGAATGTCCAAACACCCAAAGCTTTTTGTGGCGCAATCTGTGTAAAAAGTGTATGACTCTCTGTACTGTATTTGCACAGTTGCGTGATCTAGAGACATTTTTTTTGGCCATAGGAGAGGTCAGAACACATAAAGCGATTCTACTCTCCTTTAACATTATTGGAGTTCCAAAGCTGTTCTATTAACTGTTTTAAGTCAACAAAAGTTAAATTATTTTGCGTAGCTGTTTGGTGTTTGAAGAACTTCGTACGTTTCAAACACAGTGTCAATTTACCAAGTATGAGGAGCAGAGGGATACATTTTGAAAACTAAAGTCATTGAACATAGTGGGTGAAAACCAAATAAGGTGCACTTCATTTTGAGGCAAGGAGTAGGGTAGGAACAATGGCTTTAGTATTGGAAAGGAACAAAATTCTTCCTTCCAGGTGTCACAGTTCAGGAAATGATAGTTTAGCCAACTCTTTTCTTGCCATGTGCTATTCTAGGCTGCCAGTCCACACTTGACCTTCCAGCTGTTTACTTTTTTTCTCAAAATATACTGCCTGAGCAAACAGAACTCCTAAATTTTATTTCTTTAGAATATCTTTTTACCCCTAAATAGTTCTACTGTTTTTAAAGAGTTATTAGCAGAATATTATGTAATGTTATCCAATTCTTCCAACTGCTATTCATGCTCTTGCAGTACTTAACCAGATAGCTAAACTATCACTATGACTAGTTCCATCATTTTCATTGACTAATCCTGCACTAGTAGTATTATGTGAGAGGTTATGTGGTCATAACATTAATTAAAAAAAACCCTGAAATACGGTTTTACAGAGAAATGAGATCTGGAATGAAACCCTGGATTTTGACTGCCATGTGTCCAGTATTTCAGAACTGCTTCTCAGTGATTGATGAATACATGTAGACTGATATCAAAGTGACGCAAGCACAACTGAAGAATGTATATAAAATGCAGTGGTGTAACATCAGTTGAAGCACAAGATATCTATTATGTGAAAAGCAGCTTAAATGTTTGACAAAACATTTTTTGTTTATGAAAGTTTCACATGGCACATAATCTGTTTTAGGATGGCAAACATGCTGTTTCTCTTACTGCCTCTTAAAGCTAATCAAAGATCATTTGTATAGCATTTAAGCTAACGTGGTCAAAGTAATGTCTCACTAAAAAATAATTTATATTCCGCATCAAGGTCCATGCTGTTGACTGTTAAGAGTAAGAAAAGCTACAGTTTGAGCAAAGAAAATAACGTATGTGAGATGGCTTTAGGGGCAGACTGTCTTTAGAACCCCAGTGATGGTGATGTGCTGTACATGGTAACAAGCCTTTGATATTCTGCACTGTTACATTCTCTGTTTTACATTTGCAATTCTGTGGAAGCTGATAAGGCAGCTCATGGAGGAAGACTTCTGGGTCTGATATTGTTGAGACTGATTCAGTTTGGTTTGATCTGCAGCAGTGGGAAACCTTTGTGGAAATAGTGTTTAAACAAATGGCTATCTTCTCTTTGAGCTTTATGTTAGTATACCCAAGAAAGTGTTTAGTACTGCCCTGTTGCCTTTTGTATGAACTGTTAAAATGTAGGTTCTGGTCACTTGTGATCAGAAATCTAGACCAGATTTTTTTTTCTTTATTCTCAAATGCTTTTATTGCTTGTTTTATGTTCTTGTATAATATAGCTGCTGCTTCATGTTGAGTGTGAGCATGAATGTAGATCAGGTAGGAATCATTTGCTTTATTTACTTGTTCTCTGGAGAATGAGTGGTAATAAATACTAGGTAAATTTTAGGTGTGTTCTGGTTGTTTGGTGCCATGCTTCAGCACTGCCACATAACCAGAATTTCAGCTGAATGTTTCTTTACTAGTATTCAGTAAATGTCACATTAGGAAGACATATAATTTCAGCTGGCTCCAGGAGTGCCAAGTGAATGTACTGGGTATCTATTATTAATGCTTTTGATGAAAACTCATGGAAAAGTTTTACAACTTTTTGATTTCTGTTTCTGCTCTCAAAAATAAGAGCTTGTAATTTACGAAATGGCAGAGGAAAAAAGTTCATAGAAAAAAAAAAGCTTCTTCCCTAAAACAAAGTACCTTTTTTCATTATTCAGAAAAGCTGAATTGAATTCTAGTATCATCTTGCATGCAGTCATATCATTTTATGAACAAAGTTGACCCACAGAATACTAGTGCTAATGGTAATTCATAAGCATATGGAAAAGGGAAGAAGAGGTGGGGAGAGAAAAATTCATCATATAAATGAAAAAAAAGCAAAGCAAAACCACTTTCCTATTAAAGGCAGTGTACTCTGCAAGTTTTATGAAAGTGAATGTTAGATTTTTGTACACCATCATTTTATTCAGTACTACTACTGCTTTAGCATAAGTGTTTTAATGAAAGCTGTCCTGTGTGACCAGGATTTTGATATCGCTTCAGGTATGAAGACTAATATTTTTTTAAATTTACAGATAAACTTTTTGTAATACAAAAATCTTATATTTACTTTCTTGATAGCTATTCTACTGCAGAAAGTAAAACTAGTAGCATCTTGAAATAAAAGCTGTTTTGTTGATATTTGAAAACACTGAAAAAGGGAATATTTTGTGCAGTCAAAATATTTGCATTCCTTTGCAGCATTTTTAGTCTGCAAAATGTTTCTAATGGCTGGGGGAATAAAGGGGTTAACAAATAATTAAGTCAAATGTTTCATTTTCTTTCCAAATAGGATTGCTAGACTGTTATTAAAATAATTTGGCTTCTGATAGGTGTGCAGTTTTAAACATTGTTTGACAAGCGCTGGTCTGTTTTATTTCCCTAGCTTCTCCTTAAGGGTGGCTTTCTCAGAACACTGCAGTTCTAACTCTTTCTCCAAGTGCTTAGTTTGGATACACATGAAGAATAAGCAGATTTATGAATTTCACAGCTGTTGCAAGCTCAACTGTAGTCTGGTTTGATAAGCAGAAACAGGTGGGATGTTGAGTAGACAAAAATAAATGCTTGAGCATGTTAGCCAGGCTCTATAAACCACAGTGACACCTTACTAAACAGATGTAATTTGATAACTAAACAATAGTTAAAAGTTCTTACAGCTGTACTTTAAAGGCGTATTTGGCCTCTGCATTGCTATCAAAATACAGCAAATGGTCAAAAGAGTACTTTCATCACAGCAGACTTGTAGTTTGCAAGATGTTTTTGTAGTTTGTTCCAGAAAGAAATTTTGTAAACTGCAGGGTTTTCTCTTCCCCTGTAAGGTATGCGTGTGACTTCAATTAACATTTATGGGTATTGCATGCCTACTGAAGGGTGAACAGAGCCCAAATATTTATGGCTTAATGTTAAAATTTTTTTTGTACACTGAAATGTGGTATAATAGGCACAAGAGGGAGCCATATAGTTTACAGACATTCACAGTGAGATTATATTCCTAAAGAAAATAGAACCAAGTTTGAACCTTTTTTAAAAGACTATGCAGTGGTCTTCAGTGTTCAACTTTCAGTTGCATCTGTGTGCCCATTTGTAGTCTACTACAGAGAAGGTTTTGTAAATCAAAACAAGGCACCAAGACAAGGAGTGCTCTTAGAGAAGGTGGAAGCACCCAACCTCTATTTACAT
Organism: Pelecanus crispus; assembly: GCF_030463565.1. Taxonomy (NCBI): domain Eukaryota; kingdom Metazoa; phylum Chordata; class Aves; order Pelecaniformes; family Pelecanidae; genus Pelecanus; species Pelecanus crispus. The sequence continues at coordinate 59,770,941 of NC_134648.1, read as the reverse complement.
TTTGGACACTATGGGTCTGAAGCAGTGTTGTATCTTTTCCCAAGGTGTAGTAAAGGCTTTTATTACTTGCCTTACTAAAAGATAATTTTACAATAATTTTAGTTAACTTTTAGTCTTTGAAGTGGTAAGTCTGAAACTAGCAGAGCCCATCAGCTAGCCATAGCTTTTGCCATGGTAGCCAGCTGTATGCATTCAGTGGTGCTCTATGTGTAAGTAGTATCTGTATGTAGCTGCCCCTCATGCGCTGCAAAAAGGATCAGTTTTGCACGACTGTCCAGGATGGCAGTTTGGCATTGATTTAGACAGTGTTTTCAGCCTGTAGTCTCTGGACCATGGGGGGACTGCAGATTTTTCTGAAGGGCACCAGCAAGCTAGCTGTCTTGGGGAGGGGGGGCGGCGGGAAATCAATATGGGTGACGTTGTAGTGTGTGTCTGCTATAGGCTGCCTGATCAGGAGGAAGGAAGGAGGGGATGAAGCCTTCTACAGACAGCTGGAAATAGCCTCACATTTGCAGGCCCTGGTCCTCATGGGGGACTTCAACCACCCTGATATCTGTTAAAGGGACAACACAGCAGGGTATAAGCAATCCAGGAGGTTCGTGGAGAGCATCGATGACAACTTCCTGACTCAAGCAATAGAGGAGCCAATGAAGAGAGGTGCTACTTGCATTCATGGACCTCATACTTACAAATAAGGAAAGGGTTTGTTGGGGATGTGAAGGTTGAAGACAGCCTTGGCTGCAGTGACCATGAGATTGTGGTGTTCAGGATCCTGAGACGAGGGAGCAGAGCAGAAAGCAAGATCACAATGCTGGACTTCAGGAGAGCAATATCAGCCTCTTCACAGATCTGTTTGGAAGAGTCCCATGGGATAAGGCTGTGGAGGGAAGAGGGACCCAAGAAAGAAAACATGGTTAATATTGAAAGATCACCTCCTCTGAGTTCAAGAGCAGTCCATCCCAATGAGCAGGAAGTCAGGCAAAATACCAGGGGGCCTGCATGGATGAACAAGGAGCTCCCGGCAAAACCCAAACACAAAAAGGAAGCATGCAGAGGATAGAAGCAGGGACAGGTAACCTGGGAGGAATGCAGAGACATTGTCCAATCATCCAGGGATGAGGTCAGGAAAGCTAAAGCCCAGCAGGAATTGAACCTGGCAAGGCATGTCTAAGGCAACTAAAAGGGCTTCTATAAGTACATAGGTGACAAAAGGAAGACTAGGGAAAATGTGGGCCTGCTGCTGAATGGGGCAGGGGACCTGGTGACACAGAACACAGAAGAGGCTGAGGTACCGGATGCTGCCTTTGCCTCACTCTTTACTAGCAAGGCCAGCCTTCAAGAATCCCAGGTCCCCAGACACCAGGAGGAAAGGCTGGAGCAAGGAAGATGTACCCTTGGTGAAAGAGGATCAGGTCAGGGAATACTTAAGCAAACCAGACATACACAAGCCCATGGGCCCTGATGGGATGCACCCACAAGTGCTGAGGGAGCTGGCTGATATTATTGTGAGGTCACTCACACACCTGCGGGACAGAATGCAATCTAGAGGGACCTGGACAAGCTCAAGAAGTGCACCCATGTGAACCTCATGAGGTTCAACAAGGCCAAGTGCAAGGTCCTGCACCTGTGTCAGGGCAACCCCTGGTATCAAGACAGGCTGGGAGATGGAGGCATTGAGAGCAACCCTGGCAGAAAAGGCCTTGTGGGTGCTGGTGGATGAAAAGGTGGACATGAGCCGGCAATGTGTGCTTGCGGCCCAGAAGGCCAGCCATATCCTGGGCTGCATCAAAAGAAGCATGGCCAGCAGGTTAAGGAAGGTGATTCTGCTCCTCTACTCTGCTCTGGTGAGACCCCACCTGGAGTACTGTGTCCAGCTCTGGAGCTCTATGCACAGGAAAGACATGGACCTGTTGGAGGGGGTCCAGAGGAGGGCCACAAAAATGAGCAGAAGGATGGAACACCTCTCCTATGAAAGGCTGAGAGAGTTGGGGTTGTTCAGCCTGGAGAAGAGAAGGCTCCAGGGAGACCTTATTGTGGCTTTTCAGTACTTACAAGAGGCTTATAAGAAAGATGGGGACAAACTTTTTAGCAGGGCCTGTTGTGATAGGACAAGGGGTAATGGTTTTAAACTAGAAGAGGGTAGATTTAGACTAGATATAAGGAAGAAATTTTTTACAATGAGGGTGGTGAAACCCTTGAACAGGTTGCCCAGGGAGGTGGTAGATGCCCCATCCCTGGAAACATTCAAGGTCAGGTTGGACAGGGCTGTGAGCAACCTGATCTGGTTGAAGATGTCCCTGCTTATTGCAGGGGGGTTGGACCAGATGACCTTTAAAAGTCCCTTCCAACCCAAAGCATTCTATGATTCTATGACTCTCAGTGATCTTTGAGCAATCATGATGATTGGAAGAGGTGCCTGAGGACTGGAGGAAAGCAAATGCCACTCCTATCCTCAGTAAGTGCAGAAAGGAGGACCCAGGGAGCTACAAGCCTGTCAGCCTCACTTCAGTCCCTGGGAAGGTGCCATCTAGTGGGACCTTGACAGGCTGGAGAAATGGGGTGACAGTTGAAGAAGTTCAACAAGAACTGCAAAGTCCTGTACCTGGGGTGGAACAATCTCATTAATACGTGGCAGGGCAAGTTGAACATGAGACAGCAGTGTGCCCTTGCAGCAAAAAGGGCTAATGGCATCCTGGGCTGCATTAGGAGTGTTGCCAGCAGGTCAAGGGAGGTGATCCTTCCCCTCTACTCAGCGCTGGTGAGGCCATACCCAGAATACTGTGTCTAGTGCTGGGCTCCCCAGTACGAGAGATTGGCAAGTAAGAATTTTAGCATTAAGCTGAATGGAGAAAGCAGTCACCTGTTTAAGTAACATTTTAGGAAGTAAATTTCATTTTCTTTGACTCAGTTTTATGTTTCTTTGCTGAGTTAGCGAGCAAATACTTGCAAATGCTTTCTTTGCCTTGTCAAGCTGTTACTCAAAAAGGCAGAAGCTGCCCCATGAATCACACTTGTGTTTGGGTTTTTTTGTTTTGTTTTTAGTAGAATCTATTTGGTAGAAGTCATTAATACTTTTAGATAGTATCTATAGTCTGGTTTGTATCCAGTGTTCCACAGGAACACTTTCATACCAGTTTTTTGACTAGTGTGTGTTGACATCTGGACAGTGCTTGTGAAAGTGTTATTCTAGTCCCATTGTGAATACAATCCTTGCAGTAATCTATCCACAGATGTTTTGATCTGTTTGTGTGCACTATTGGACAGAGAACTTAATTTCCTGGAGGCTGTAATCCCGTTTGATCAGATACTAAATTTGATATATTATTCATATAAAATTTGACTAATTGATTTAGTGTGAATGAAATTCTAAAATCCAGTTATTAGCTGTTGGGCACTGGAATATCATTTTAGTTAGGACGCTTTAACACATTAAGTTCTAGATCTCAAAATAACGTTATAGCATCTTTAAAATCTGGTATCACATTTGACTCTTCAATATTGGGTATATTAGGTGAGATTTCACATCTCTAGCTTAATTTTGACACCAATTTTTTTAAGTTGTGATGGTACTTTCAATATGACTTATGCCACTCTTACGTTATTTTTCTGTACTGTTTCTAATCTATCCTATTCCAATAAGCATATGATTTTCCAGGTCAGCGTGAAGTAGAACGTCTGGTGTCTCTCTGTACTTGGCTTTAAGATACCACCATTTCATGTGCTAAATAATGTTTGAGTTGAATGCAGACAAGTATACTGCCTTTTAAAACACTCTATTCAAATGTTTGGAAGTTGTTTATTATTTTTAAGTTGATATAACAGAGAATGTTCTAATGCTTCTAAAGAGTTCAACCAATATGCAGTCAAAAGCATATGTGTTTGGAAGCAGAATACAGTTTTGATCATGTACCAGATAGGTCCTTAGGGTTCTCGGTTTCCCTCCCATATACTTGATTTATACTCATTGGCATGCCAATCAAATAGTGTCACTGACATCACTTCTGAAAAAAGCTGTAAAAAATGGGTGGAAGAAATTTGGCACAGTTGTAAACCCTATAAAATCTTTCCCTTTTGTTTACTTGTCTACTATACATGTCACCTTAAGGAGAGATTTAAAATTCCATTGAGTGGGCAGTTACAAAGGTAAAATAGTGTTGCTGTTTAATTTGCTTTTTGTCTGAATTTCAATGCCTGAGTTGTTCTGCTTGATCAATAATAAATCAATAGGCTGTTAATAATGGAATATATTTATACCTTTCTGTGTTTTTCCTCTCTATGAGGGCAAAATACTATATTAATCCGTTTTGCTGGCAGCAAACTGAAGATTGACTGTATGCTTGTACTGTACCACTTAGTGTATCTACCGTTAGGTGGTTTAGACTTTGCTAACATGTGCCAAATTCCTGATTTTTGTGTCACTTCTGGTATATCCCGCTCCCAGCTATGATGACAGTAATGGCAGATCCTGGGGCTTCGTTGGGCCATTCCTCTGGCTGCCCCTCTCCATCGCTGAAGCAGCTACAGGCTTCGCTGGGTTGCGTCTGTCTGTCTCAGACAAATGAAGAGCTCAAGTCCTTGTGTGGGTAGGAGGTCTGCTGCCTTCTTCCCCCGTTCCTTCCTTGCTTTCCACAGGAACACAGTGACAGCTCTGGGCTTTGAGCCAGCCGGACACAGGAGGAGGTGTTTGGCTGTTCGGGCAGCATTTGCTCCTCAAACAGCTGTTCCCTATCTCCTCCAAGGAAAAGGTGGCAGGCCATATGGAGGCATCCTGTGGTCCAGATTCAGCCGATGGGCGCCAGTTGGACCGTGCTGGCCTAGATCGAAATACAGGCACGTCCCACTTGGTGTCTGCTATTCCTTACAGTCAGAATATTTTAAAGTTGGAGGAGGACAGGCAGGATAAAACATATCTTTCATTTTAGATATAGGTGTTATCTTTCTCTGGACATTCATTGTTAAGATCTAATCAGTAGGTTTTAATTTATTTTATATTCTGAATGGTTTGGATTCTGTTATACTAGCCTGAATGCCCTCTTTCCTCTAGAGAAACAGACGTGTACTTCAAAGCGTATATGCCAGTGCTAAACAAAATTTGTTTCTGCACAGTTTAAACCACGTTTGGGAGGAATAATATATTCTCTTGTTAGTATTATGGGTTTTTAAAGCATTTTTTGGGAAGATGGTTCTCAACCATTCTCCTAGTTGAGAATGCAGATAAGCATCTGGTTTTACAGCCAATAGAGTAGAGAGGGTTTTTTGTTTGCTTTTCTGTTAGCTGCTTTTATTTTTATTTTTTAACTGAGTTGCACTTTCTGGGGCAGTTGAGTTTATCCCCAGAGATGTTGTCTGTGTCTTTTGTGGAAGTGAGTGCCTCAGCAGGCATCAGGAGATCATCATGCATTTACAAGTATACTTTCTCATATAAAGTTTGTACTTATTGTGCAGATTTAATATTTTTCCTGACATAACAGCAGTTACAAATGTTCCATAAATTTAAAATATGATAACAAGCTGATGTTTCTTAGAATGGAATACTCAAAGGATGTATTCTTTAAGCACTGCAAAATTATACAGGGGACTTATCTTTGTTAAAATTAGTAATTTAACTAAATTACAAAGTGGATTATCCTCTTCAGTCAGACCCAATGCTAATACTCTGCACAGTAGGAGATTGATATGTTGCTAAGTAAACCAAAGTTTATTTTCTTGTACTATGGTTTGAATGTGAGTTGAAGAGGAAGTGGTAAGTTTTTAGTTTTGGATGTGTGTACACCATAGTCCCAGTACATCTGGTTCCAGGGCTTACCATGCCCCGCATGCCACACCGGTTGTGCAGCGCGGTACCTTGGTTATAAGATGATCGTGATTCAAGCTTCCACCTAAGTGGCTCCTGGTACGATTTATCTGTAAACTTGAGTAGTCGCATTCACAGGTAATGAAACTTTGGCCATACTGCATAATATTAATGCTTGCTAGGAAACTCTTTGGGTGTGGAGTGGTTGGGAATAGGAAATATCGTCCCTGTCCTTTTGAAACAGTTCACTTCAGGCTTTCCATCACTGCACTTTATTTGTGGCTTGTGATTCACTGAATTAATGGTAGAGTTGTGTGATGAATTTGTGCATGAACATAGTGCATGTGTGTTGCACGAAACCAAATGAACAAGGTAAACCTTGTACGTCATGAGGAGCCTAAAGAGTAAGTGACAGGCATAGACCTTTGCAAGGAAACCCTTTACTGTAGCTATCTTACTGTACCTGTGTGAATGTAGTACTACAGACTGAACCTATCAATCTAACGCTCAACATGAGCACTTAACACATATTTCGTGAGGAGATTTACCACAGGAGGTAATGGACCTAGTATGTCTGTTACATGAACGGAGTCGGGAGGGACTGGGGAGGCTGTCGCATTGCAAAACATGTCCAGTCTCAGCCCAGCTTGCTCTCCCTCTTCATCCCTTCAGCCCTTAGTGGGCCTGCATTCAGCCCTAACTGATTTTGGGAAAGGACAGGGAAAGGTATAGAAAACTTGGTCACTAATTTAAATGTCATGTCTGAGTGCCTTCTTTTCTGGGAAAGATTAGTATTTCAGAATTCTGTATGTTAAGAAGTATTCTGTAAATGGACTGATCAAGAAGTGGATGTTAAAAAATCCATCACTGTCTTGCCTGTATTTAATAAAGGAGATGCCACAGGACTGTAGGCAGGGTAAATGTTTGCAGTCAGTCCAAAATTATTTCTGTGTACTCTGTCAGCCAAATGTTAATGTCCACTCTGCATGTGAAGTCACAGTCCTTCAGACCCTTGAGTTAGTAGCTGATGTCATGGTTTGAGTTGCCTGTTATGCCACTGCTGTCTGATTAACTAAGAGCAGTTTTTGCAGGTAGAAGGTACAGAAAAAGGGACTGTGCAGTTAAATTCCATTGCACCAGGAGGAGTCATTCCACTATGCTTCCTCTGTATGAATCCCCTAATAGTCTGGAACAGTGCTTTCTTGTGCATATTCGTGAAAGTAAATAAAAATTGCTGACAAAGAATAAGCAAGAATGTTATTTAGATTTAATAAGTTTCGATCCTGTGGTACCTTTTTAATCTTAAGATTCATTCTATTAGGTTTTGGAGAGTAGGATGATCTTTCGTCCATTAGAAAAGTCATATAACAGCACAGGTTTGTGGATGTAATTCCTAGCGCTTTGTGAATTGGGCTGTTTGAAAATTCCAGAGCATGCCTCTGTAGTTATAAACTGTTATTACAAAGTAAAATAATCTTTGGCTTTTTCTCCTGTCCCGTACAGTGAACTGGCTTTCCCTCATTAGGTTAGGCAGCATGTGTCCAATGGAAAAAGCGAATTCTTGTTTCCCTGTAGATCGCTAGGATCCTCCATTCTGAATTCTTTATTTTACTTAGCTTTAGGGCAGTTAAAGCCTCAGCAGCTCCACAGAGAGGAGTTTCTCTTCAAGGCTGCTGCTGCTTCAAAGGATTTCCAGAGCTGGGAAAGGGACAGTAACCAGAAAATGCTGACAGATCTTCCTGCTTCTGGCCCTGAAATTGTGTGTATGTGTGGTGTGTGTTTGTGTTTTTGTACACCTACACATTGGCCTGAAACCATCAAGTAGCATCCAACAAGGCTCATAACGAAATCTCCCCATGTTAATGAGTACCTTGGAAAGAGGGAAGAATCTGCAAAGAAGGGGAGGAAAAAATTGTTTGGTCAAAAGGAACGAACCCTTGGGCTTTATGTTCAAAGGAATGAAAGTTAACAAGGTGGAAGCTTAAACTGGTTTTGGCTTTAACTGTTTCAAGTACCCTTAGAGTTCTGGGGGCTAGGAGCGGGGCGGAGTGATGGCCTCAGTATAATCTCAACATTTTGTATGATGCTTTCCTGAGACAGAAATGGAGCTGTCTCTACTTCAATGGCACACAAGAGGTTTTTGAGAATATTGAAATCTGATTTAGTAATATTGATGCAGTGATTGCCCACAACTTTGCCTTGGACTTGTGAGTACTTGAAATATTCTTCACAGAAATCCAACCATCTCTGTGTCTACAAACTCAGGAAACCAACAAAAACAAGGATATTTTTTTTTTTTTTTTCCTTTAAGTTACTGTCGTGGTTTAGCCCCAGCCAGCAATTAAGCACCACGCAGCTGCTCGCTCACTCCCCCTACCCCGATGGCATGGGGGAGAGAATTGGAGGAGTAAGAGTGAAAAAAATATTCCTGGGGTGAGATAAGAACAGTTTAATAATTGAAATAAGGTAAAATAATAATAATAATAACAACAATATAATAATGATAATAATGATATACAAAGCAAGTGATGCACAATGCCATTGCTCACCACCTGCTGACCGATACCCAGACAGTTCCCGAGCAGCGATCGCTGCTCCCCGGCCAACCCCCCCCAGTTTCTATACTGAGCATGACGTCATATGGTATGGAATAGCCCTTTGGTCAGTTTGGATCAACTATTCTGGCTGTGTCCCCTCCCAGTTTCCTGTGTACCTGGCAGAGCATGGGAAGCTGAAAAGTCCTTGACTAGCATAAGCAGTACTTAGCAACAACTAAAACATCAGTGTGTTATCAACATTCTTCTCCTACTAAATCCAAAACACAGCACTATGCCTGCTACTAGGAAGAAAATTAACTATCCCAGCTGAAACCAGGACAGTTACATATTACAGTGGAGTAGTAGATGACTTCGATGGTCAGCTTATGTCAGCTGAGAGGTGGTGTCTCTTCAAAAAAAACCCCACTAACTTCAATCACATCCAGTGATTCAATTAATTTTTTCTTACTCGGACTATACAAGGGCAAATGGTACAAAGGAATGTACTGTCCAATATGACTTCACACCAAAATACATCAATTCTTTTCAAGACACCTAGTAGCATAGATATGAAATTTAACACTGTGTAAACTTTTGTAAATTTTACTCGGGCATTTTATTGCATGTTACAGTAATAGGACTTGTACTTTGCATCACTTGGTAAACAAGCAAATATTAAGCTAATTTTAATGGAAATTCCTTGTCAAGATTAGGAGCTCTGATAAATGAGCTTTGGCATTTTGTGATTGAGTGGGGTAAGGGGTTACTCCGTCTGACAGTCTGACCAATCTTTTACAGGAGGTTAATGCCCTGGTAGGCTGGATAGCAGAAGTGAAGGTTAGGATGGCTTCTCATCTGGAAAGGCACCCACCCTTTCTACATTGAAGCCCTCATGCTGTCCAAATCAAAACAAGCCTTCTCAAAAGTGGAGGAGTCCTCTAGCATCTAGTTTGTAAGACTTGAGAATCATTATTTTGTGATGTCCATCCAAAAATGCGATGGAGAAATGATCAGCGCAAAGGCCCCTATGCGGGCGTCGGAAGTTGCGCTTTCTTGTGAAACACTGAACATGAGACACAAACCACTGGATATTACTGCTTCCCAGAATGAGAAAAATGTCTGAAAGTGTCTCTTCCTCTTTTTTCCCTCCCCCCACCCCCCCTTTTCTCTGGTTGCCATACTGAGTAACTGGCTTCTAGTCTGATAGTGTTTTAGGTGACTAGAATAACAGTCTGTCTCTTTCCGCAGTGGCTGCAGACAATCTGGCAGCGATCACTGTTACTTTTTAATATTTCTGGTTATTTTGAGATATCCTCCAAATGTCTCAAAGAAGGCTTGGAACGCTGAAGGGGAAGAAGCAATTTTTTTTTTAAATTTTTTTTTTTTTTTTAGGAATAGCAGCATCAGGAGGAAAATGAAATTCAGCATGCCACTATTTGTTTTTGCAGTGGTCATCACCCTGATTGCCAGCTCTGACAATATTTTCACAGAAAGGGTAACTAAATAGATGGTATTTGTTCTTTATAATAACTCTTTCAGTAGAATGTCAGGACCTGCATCTAAATGAATATATTCACATTTTCCAGTTCCCATTTTTTGTTTAAAGCTTCCCCTCCTAACTTTCTGAAACTACTTCATACAGACTTGGTAAGTTAAAATTAGGGTTCATGTAGTAGATAATGTCACATTTCAAAGCTAATCTGTAGACACCTAGCTGTGTGAACCTATAAAAGCTAGATATGATTTTTTTTTTACGTATTAAGTGTTTGTTTAGTTTAAATATGTCTGTGTCTTTTTTGATCAGCCTGAGCAATTTGCATGCTATGCAGCAGTCATCTTCTATACTTTATTAAATATCTGTCAATTATAAATATCAAGGTTTTACATTAATGTCAAGATAGTACATCAAAAATTCATGGAATATGTGACTTTTTTCAAGGGTGTTTAATACTTAATGCATTTGTGTCATTTTTCTTTCTAGATATATTGACAGCTTTTATTAAGTGTTTGTTAGGGAGATTTCATTTTTACCAAGGGACTATAAAGAGAAGCTGGATGCTAAATCAATTTTTTAATTAGAATATTGTTCTTTTTTGTGTGTGTCTTCAGATTCTTGTAGTCTATAGGGTTTTTAAGTTAGGCAGCAAAATAGTCCAAGTCAGAAATCTAAGATGATCAAATATGCTGACGTATCTTAACTTTAAAATAGCTAGTAGAATATTGTACCACAGAATATTAGAAATACGGTAATTATGTACACTGGGGTTTTATTCTGCCTTGTGTCTTTTAAGACCATATATTTTGTCCTTTATTGTAATTTACTAGTGGTTTTATGTGAATTACGTCTGGATGGTCTCCACGTAGGGGCAGTCCCTAAGCTCCACAGATTTACAAATGAGCATTTGGTGGCATCCAGAATCTTTGCCCATGGGTTACGTGTTCAAGTGGACTCGTTACAGAGGGGCTACTCGTGTCAAATGAACAAGGAACCTTCCGGCAATCTGCTGGTTTCCTACCGATCGCTCTGCTCACAGAGGACGATGGCGGCACCTATGTATCTTGTCTCCTGTAGGCACTTGCTCGCAGCGAGGGCTGAAGTACCTGAAGACACCACCTCTCAGCTGACAAAAAGCCTTTTTACTTGTCGTGCGTCACGACCATAGCAGTTATTGCCGTTTGCAAAATAATTTATTCCGTTGAAAGTTTTTGTCTGGGAAGAGGGAGAGCAGAAAAGGGCAGAGAGGAAAGCAGGGGTCACCCGTGTGCACACCTGGGCTCCCTCTGCCATGCACCCGTCAGCCCTGCGCCTGAAGGCAGTCAGCATTTGTGTCCGCCGAGGGGAGGTGACCCGGAACCACCATTTCGGAGCGTTCGAATAATGTCGAGGGGCCGCTCCGGAGGAGTTTCACCTCAGCGTCGTGTTCCCTGCCCTCCCGGGCCGGGGCCGGGGCTGGGGCCGGGCGGCGGCGCGGGGCCGCGGCGGCGCCGGCAGGGGGCAGTGCGGGGCCGCGCGGGGCCGCCGGGGCCGGGGGCGGGAAAGGCGCGGGGCGGGGGGGGCAGGGCTCCCTTCTGCGCAAGTTAAGCGCGGGGTCTGCGAAGGGACGGGACGGTGGCGGTACGCGTTTTTAAGGGATCCGAACTCCTCTGTTCCTGTAAAACACCCTCCTCTTGAAAAACTTGAGGTGCGGATTTTCACGACCAATAGAAATGTAACGGCCAAAAATAATGTAATATTTTCCAAGTGAAACGGATAGGCGTGTATGTCTCGCTGTTGGTGTCGACTTTCCCGGCTTAGTTCGTTATCTCGAGCTACCGTAAAACAGCTCAATAACACCAGCGGTAAAAGTTGAAATCCAGTTGTCATGAAGGAGTAATTCAGGGTGGTGTTTGGGTTTAAGGATCGTATTTCCAGTTGAAGGCGAAGTTTCTACGTTCATTTCTGGAATCGAGTCTGAACTGTTCTACGGCAGCGACGATACCTCCCGAAATCCATTGGTTTGGGTTTCAGTTCTGGTTTTGTACTGAATGGTTTTGTGAAAAGGAAAAACGATGTGTTGCTACAATTAGACGCGAGGGAGTTTGTTCGGCAATGACCGTATCATCGATGTGAATGAAAAGCATATGGAAATGTGGAGTGCTTTAAAAAGAAAAAAAAAAAGAAAAAAAAGAGGGAGAGGGGCAGCAGTCGCTGGAATTGCGGACTTCTGTCGTGTTTCAGAGAAAGCCCATCCAAAGGGTTAACTGGAGGGGCCGAGGGAGAACAGGCACCTGGGACCTAACACCCAACTGGCAGTCTTTTGTAATATATAATTTGCCTAAAATTGCGCACCGAGCACAAGCTTTTGTTTTCTAATTGATTTACGGTTTGAGCCACTTTTACCTCATCCCCTACTGTCCTGCACACAGTGCCAGCAAGTACATTACAGTGAGAAATGATAAATTACCATGCACTTGTGATGCTAATGCATCAAGAGTAAAAAACTGCATACTACATGCAGCTTCATGCATTAAGAGTGTCGCAAAGATAGAGCTATGCAAAAAATCATTTGTATCTTCTGAAATAACCATTTGATCATTCCCTTCAATTCGTCTCTGAGACCTAATTGAACCTGAAGATTAAAATTTATGCTATTATGGCTTTCCATTTGTGGATTGGGACAAAGTTCTGAAAGTGTGTGAGTGTGGGCTTAAAGGTACCTGTATTTTGGAAACTTTAATAAGTTAATTGATCAGAAAAGTAACAGGTATTACAGCTCCTTAAAGCCTTTTTAAAATCTAAATATTGTGCTTGTTAATGACAATGACAGTATGCGTTCTCAAATGGCATTGCTCCACTTTTCGATGGGAGTATGTGTAGATGGCGTAACGTAGGTACTATCTAATCGACGTTTGTCACCAAAACTATTTAAATATTTTAATCTGTTTTACTTCAGAGGTGTAGTGCATCTTGTACTGAACAGAACCTTTACAGGTATCGAGGAAGAATTGAAAATCTTGTCTGTATAATTTTTACTTGCATTTGTGAAAAACCTTACAGATATCCCAAAGAAAAGGAAAAATGTGGAAGTTGGTGAAACCTAATGTGTTTATTGTCTGATTTCTTTCCCCCACCCTGCACCACAGGCTGGATTTTATTTTACCTTCACATACTCAGTCCACCTTAAATTTTTTATTTTTGTACGATGTCTGTGGGTTCCAGTCTTGAAATATGAAGAAACAGATTTATGGCGGCTGCTGGGCACAACAAATTAAGTTGACAGTGATGTATGAGAGCATAATAGCATGATGATCCCTCTGTAGCGCGGCTGGACGCCTCCTGCTTCATTTGGCTCTTGTTAGGATCTGTTAGGCAGCTAAATAATGAAATTCTGCTGACTGATTTCTGATTTCTCTTTTCTTTCTCTTTTCACCTTTTTCTGAAACTTGCATTTCCCAGACCCATCCTAATGCCAGCAAACTGCCCTTAAAGGATTCTTTCACTTATGATGACTACAGGTTGGTCTGTCTCTTTTTTTTTTTTTTTTTTTTTTCCTTAATATAGTAAACTGTGGGACCCTGGAAATGCTTCATTGGTGGGAAAGCCCTATTGTTATTGAAATGTTAAATGTAGGATTTGATACTAATACACTTTCTTAATGAAGAAGTAAGTAAAATAAATATGCATATTTTAATTGTTACAAAGGAATAGTCATTATGAGCGGTTAATTCAGCCAACTGGCACACATGGTCTGAGATTAGTAAGGTAATTCATTGTTTCTTAAGAAAATAATTCAGGTGACGTTGCAGGAGTTTGGGTTTTGGATTTGGGGATTTTTTATTTTTTTTTTTTTTATAAAAGGCTTTACTAGCACATAGTAGTAAAAACTAGTATTTACAGTGGCTGTTGAACAGGAGAGCTGGAGAACTTAAGCTGTACAAGTGAAGCATGGGTGTCACTTGGAGGTGCTATAGGGGGTGACATAAGATAAAAATAAGAATAATTAAGATAACGAGAGCTTTAATTCTATTAAGTGATTAAAATAGCATAAATAAAAGGCATTCATGAGGTCTTACAGGGATTTTTTTTTTTTTTAGCCTAGTTGTTCTTCTGGATAAGTCTATGAAAGTGGGATTTCCAAAGCATGCCACCTTCACTTACAGGGTCACAGAGGAACACGCCAACTTCCATGTGAAATGGTGTAAAATTTTGCAGATAAAGTACAACAATTAAAAAGAAACATTTTTATTGTGATGTTTCATACAGTGTTTGTATATCAGAATTATCTACAATTTTTACTTGCTTTTTTTAGAAATTAAATAGATTTCAATTTGATGGTATCTTTCTAAGCAATCTCTAGTCCTTCTCAAAGTCTAATTCTGTGTATTAAAACCTGTTAGTAGTGGAGTCAGTGGGTGTTAAAATTATTTTGACCTTCTCCTGGTGGTGGTTCCCCACCCCGCCCCCCCAAAAACCCCACAACAAATGTATGTATTAAGGCCAGAACATAGTGAAACTAAGATTATTCTTTTCCCTCTGGTATTTAATATTTATTTTTGTCTGAAACAAAAATGAAGTTTTAGAAAATACTGAAATGGTAAGCTTTTCTGAAGATTCGTAAGTTTGAATAGGTAGCTGGCATTTCCTTTGCTTAACCTGAGTTAGAAGGGTTTTGAATTATATCTGTGTGATAAACTCTGTTATGCTTACTTCATTCTTTTTACCTGGATATCTGTTTGGGGTATTGGGGCTTTTTTCCCCTTTATTCTGTTAAGCAGAAAATTTAGCAATACTGATCTAAGGCAAAAGTTCACAAACTGAAGAGGAGCGCTTACCAAAATATCATGCGTGTATCAGGTGATGACACTGGTTTTCAGTTCATAAGCTTTTTAGTTCATAAGGTTTCTTTTTTTTTTTTTTTTTAATAAGTTCATAAGCTTTTTAGGGAGCGAGGGGAAAAATACCTCCTGGCTCTTACAAGAGTCTGCACATAGATGAGAGCTACTGCTGCCAAGCAGTAACTGTGAACTGCTCTGAAGCCTGCAGGAATAGCTGACCCCAGGTTTGGGATGTGTAGTGAGAGGTATGTGTGCAGTGAAGGGTTGGGGAAGCAGAATGTGACATGGGAATGGGTCCTGGTTGAGGTAATGGAAGGTATGAAGATTCTGTTGCAGAGAGTGCAGAAGAGGGGTGGGATTGCAATCCTGATTTGGGCATTGGTCTATGTGCATGTCTTGGAAACCTAGGAGCTGCTGCTTCTCCTGCAAGTGGTATTGCCTTCTACTGTTACTGTAGTCAGTGTGATCTTTAAGAAAACTAAGTCTGGAAACCCCTAGCCTAAACGATTGCTTCAGGTTGGACTACAGCCAATCACATATTGACGTTTTGAACATTGACCATCTAATGTTTTTCATTTTTGTAGATGGGCGGTTTCCTCTGTTATGACACGGCAGAACCAGATTCCAACAGAAGATGGTTCCAGAGTTACATTGGCTCTAATACCTTTATGGGACATGTGTAATCATACTAATGGACTGGTAAGGATTTCTTCAGCATTGCTGAAAGGCTTTAGGGCTTAAGTATTAAGCCTTTCAACTGCTGTAGAACAGTTTAACAACATTTTTCATTATGCTTCTTAACACAGGTATTTTATCTTCCTAAGGGACCCTAAAAAACTAATAGAAAGATTTGTAAGTTTCTTAAAGGTCTTACGGTAGCTTTTCAGGGAGAACTTTCTTCACCTTCACTTCAACTTTAGAAGTGATTGCATACTCGCATACGGTTATGTCTCATATATGTAGAATGTGCCTTTAAAAGTTTTCAGCTACATGATACCTTTTTTCCCAGCCAAGTTTGAATATTCTTCTGACGTGGAGTTTTGTTTCTGATGGGCTGAAAAAGATTCACAATACTGGACAGATTTGTTCTGAGAACAGGAAAGCAGACAATGATGGAGGTTGCCACTTGTAGCTACCACTAGGGAAAGTGGTTAGAAATTTGCAACTAAGAAATACTGCCTGCTCTCCTAACCATGCCCAGAGAGCCTTGTTTGTGGAGACAGCAACAACAAGAACAAAGCCTAGTTCAACAAAAACAGTACATCTGTTACTACATCAAAGAAACAAAATGCAAAAATACTACTTTAGGGCATATTAAACATTTAAAAGGTGACATATGTATCTAGAAAGTCAGACCTGCTGACATTTTGGCTTATGTGAGCTAGTTCAGAAGATGAGGTCTTGATTTCATTAACAGGCTAGTTAATGTTGAAGTGAGGCAATGGAAACCCATAAGAGGATGGTTTATCAGTGTCATTTAGCCAGTCTCATGTACACTTCAAAATTCATACCCTCTAATTGTGTCTCCAGTAGATAGTATTATTTATTGTAAGCAGTGAATATGACCATACTATTCAAGTAATCTGGTTCTTTTGTGGGAGAGTTGACCTGAGTGTTAGGACAGCAGCATGCATTAGTATTGGTATAAGAAAAGCCTGGTTTAAATGAACAAATTGTAAAGCAAGTTGTTTTTCATTTGACATTTAGCTAATTTATTGTTACTATGACTGTACCAAATACAGCATGGTAGGCTAGGCTACAAAGTTGCAAGTGTTTGGGTTTTTTATTTATTTATTTTTCCCTATTAAAGGGTGATTACATGTTGTTCTTTAACAGTGTTTCTTGCCTTTTACTATTTGTTATGCAAACTCGTAACTTTGATTTAGCAATAAAGCTTGTATGAGAGTCTCTAATGTAAAGAAAATTGCTTAAAATTCAGGAATGTATATTTTTGTAATATAAGTCTTAGCTGCAAGTATCAGTACTTCCTGTACCCTTTTCCTGCTGGGCATCTCTTTCAGATGCTTTTGCAGAGACTTGTCTGTATTCATTAGGCAACTCTTAATGAATGCCTTCAAAGTTGGGATTAGAGGAAAGAGGAAGAGAATTAAGGTTCTGGGAGGGAAAAAATTAAGTAGGCTATATTAAAAGAGCAGCTAGTTATGTTGTTTTAATCATTCAAACTTCTATTTAAATTGATAAAGTAATTTTTATTTTTATTATGCTCTTTAACAATGGGTTTGATATGGAGCCAGCCTCTGGAGCCAAACCTGCTAGTGCAGTAGTATATCAGGGTTGGAAGCATTTTTTTGTGCTGAAGTGTATCCTAAAGGGCAGGGGGGAGGTGTGTGTGTGTGCTGAACTTAAATATTTCGTGTGTATATACAGCCTTTACTCGTTTCATATTTCTACAGAAACTAGTTTAGACATTTATAGATTTAGGAAGAATAAGACAACAGTAATATTGATAATGGGCTAAGAAAAGCTACTAAACCTATTTCTGTTGTGTGTTAGTTTTCTTGTGCTATTAGAAACAGGGAAAAACTGCTAAGAAAACTGTAAGCTACTAAGATAACTGTAAGCTGTCTGTATTGTAGTTTATATTATTGTAGAGCAAGATGAGGCTGGGTTCTGCTCTGATCATAGTGCATCCCTTTAAAATACATAAAGGGAATTGTTCGTCATTGCACTAAAGTAAGAAACAAAAGATGGCCTTCTATGCGCCCCTGTCTAGTCTATTCCAAATGTAGGGCTGAAATACTTGAGTCAATCAGCTGCTATAGATCCCTGATCTTGCTTTATTCCACAGGGCCCTTTTCCATGAGCTAGATAATAAAATGCTCTTTGGGTTTTAACTGGAGCTAGGTCCATCCAGCTTTTTCTTGCTTCTGACACTATTAATTAGATCAACCTGCCTCTAAGAACTATATCAAAATGGTTGTCTTCATGCATTTCTCATTGTTATTCTTCAATGGGATTGTATTTTGACAGTCAGAGGTTGATTACCAGTTCTGCCAGAGCTTTAAATAAGCTACATTCTGCCTGTTGGGCTGGGTCCATCCTTCATCACTGACCAAGCAGACTATTGCATGCTTTATACACAACTTGAAATTCATGTATCAGTCTGCTTCAGAAATAAAACTGAAGGGATGCAATTTGTCAGCTATCATGTGGGAAGAGAAGTAAACATGCTGTTAATTCTCTTACATGACTGCTATTAAAAGAAAGAGGAAATAAAGAGTCTAGCACTCCATTATGCTTTATAGAAAAGCCTTTCAGAAGCGCTGCTGGTTTGGGTTTTTTTGGGGGGGTTAAATAAAAACCAATCCCCAAAATGAGCAGTAGTCTAACGAAGCATGCTTAAACTGACAGAATCCTTTTCTTCACGTATTGGAATTTCCCCAGTCCTTGAAAGCCTCCTATTCCACAGGCATTTCAAGAAACTGGAATGGAGTTTTCACATTCAGAAGTATTTCATTGAGTTTACTCACTAAGAAAATTTCAGGATAGGTCAAGTGCTGTCAAGAGTTCCCTTTTTTGAATGGAAGTTACAGTTTTTCCCAAGATTACTGTATTTGATCTTAGAAGGTACATTTGTCATAGTGAAGGTCAATCCTCTAGCACTTGCAACCTGCAATTCAGGATTAGATAATCTTCTAAACGAGAGATCTTAATTAAAAATTGTTAAATGTGAATGTACAGGAATTTCTGTGTTCAAGTACTACAGCCTGTGTTTTGCAGTAGGCCGTATTGCATGACTCTCATGTTCTCTTCTGATCTTAACGTACCACAAACCCATTAATAGACCTGAAGTGATGGCATCTGCATGCAGAGCAGATCTGCAAGCCGCCGCAGGACCAAGCTGCCGTGCTTGTGGCTGCCATTTTGGATTTGCTGCATTGTAGACAAGTTCCCCGTGCTCACTTTAAAAGCACTGTTTTGGCTGACGAATGCACACTTGACGATGCAAGCAGTGTAAAACTCTTAACGTATAAACCATCAACCAAGCTTTCAAAATAATCCACCAAGTTCTGTCTTTGGGCAAACTGCATCCAAGATGGGAATCGGGGTATACCGCAACTCGCATGTAAGTCAGCTCATAAACAAGTATGTTTTCATTTACAAAGGCTAAGAGAGAATCTTTGGCTTCTTCTGGGTTTTTCCCCAGGCCCAGAGCATATTTTTCTGTAAGTTAGCTCTGTCAGTACTGAATTCAGAACACCTGCCATAAAAGTTGCTTCCTGATTGTTCAGCAGCTTATGGTCCATCCTGTGGCTGCATCTGTGCCTGCATCTTTGGTCATACTATTCAAGAACATGCTGTTTGTCACTTTAAAAAAGTATTACATTTCTAGGATAGCTTTACTTGTTAGTGTGACCACTTTACAGTTTTGAATTTTTTTTCGGAGAAGTACAGGTTTATTAAGATAATGTATCCTCTTCCATTGCCTGCTACCATCAAAAAAAATCCTTTTAGCATTTTAAGAGTATTACTTAACTTTAGATAAAGGGATTATTTGCAAGTAAATTATAATTCTCTGAAGATTGTATCCCCTAAAGATCCACAGTTATCTAATCCTTTTTCATTGAGAGATCAAAAATGTGCTGGCAGTTGAAGGATAAGCACAACATATAAAGCTGTCAGTGCCTTGCTCCCTTGGGCCTCATGGGAGTGACTGAAAACTCCAGAACTTTATAACAAGCTGCCAGCTTTAGCACAGGACTGTCTGTGGTCTATGGAGGGTACTTTCCTCAGAGCCTTCCATTCACTTCAGGTAACTTCGTTCTTCCCTTAGATTTCTTTAATGCAGAGATTTTTCTTTAAAAAGAGATTGCTCAGGAATCATAAAACAGTTACTACCAGCTATATTATATTGTGCAGAGAAAGAAATGTATGCAGTTGCTATTGTTAATACCTATTTTCAGTGTTTTGTCAATGGTGGGGGAGATAGATATAAAATGCTAAAGGTGCTTTTGTTACTCTTTCCTTGGATAGATCACTACAGGCTACAATTTAGAAGATGACCGGTGTGAATGTGTAGCGCTTCAAGATTTCAAGGCTGGAGAACAGGTAGTGTGAACAATTATCTACATAATTGTTCTTTAATTAAGTTTTGTGGACACTTGGTAACTCCCTACAAATTTTTAGTAGCAGAGTGGTGTGGATTAAGCCCTGCTACGTTTGAATTTTATTATGCTGAGCTAATTTTGTGTGAAAATACTACCAAACTAAGTGCACACTTTTCAGAGTAAAATATTTTCTTTATAGAGCCCAACTTTAGGAGAGTTTTGATTCCTTGTATTTTAGAGAACTAGTTGAAATGTTTAATCCCAGGTTAATGCGCATACACAGACACCGAGTTTGGTATTCTGGATGAGATTAATAAAAGGCCATATCCAAAGGACCAAAGATAAATGTATTTTAGGTTTGGGGTATCACTTTGTCTGCAATAGCAGACTGTAGAGTCTTTCTTAAAAACGTTGTTGGTTTATGTTTCGTATTAGTCTTCATTTAACAAGAGGTTAAATGCGGTATAGTTGCCAGTCATTTTACCCATGTTGCCATTCCCATGCATAGTGAAAAAGAGAAAGGACCTAAAAATAAAATTCCTCCCTTTCACACAGGCATGCGCATGTGTACACATCCCTTCATCCTGAAAGTACCAAAGGGCGAATCTTGCAAAGATGCATGGAACAGTTCAGAATCCAGTATTTTATTCAGAACTGCTAAGAAACAAAAATGAGTGTTAAAACCAGCAATGCATTGAAGACAGTGGTTCCAGCAGTGTAGGAAAACTCTGGTAGGAGGGTTCCTGTGCTGTGTCAGCAGCCAGCCTAAGCCCTCAAGTGTAGTAACACTCAGTTTTTCCTACTGCTTGTGCAACTGTAGTCAGCATGGCCAGAAAAAGACTATGAAACGTCCTGAAATGTTTTGTAATTCAGTCTCTGAGTTATTACCTTTAGTGTATTATTTTGCCAGTCTTACGCTTAATAATATTTTTATTTTCATTTTTCTTATGTATTGTTACCTTATTTTTTAACAAAGATGTGTCTGAAAAATTTTTTTAAGTATGTCTTTCCAAAGGTATATTTATCCTTATTGCTATGGTAGGGTTTACAGTGATTGTATATTTTTTGTGTTGCTCTTAGAATTTGTTATGGTAGTCAAATATTTGCTGTTTTTTCCCAATACCAGTATGACGAGTTAAAAGGGGTCCACCGTTTTTCCAGAAGTGATCCAATTTATAATTTTCCACAGCTGGCAATGGATGTGTCATATAGCTGTTCTGGCTGCTCTCTCCATTTCAATTATAGAGGCTTCCTCTATTTCAATTTTATTTTAGTAGTTTCACTTTGCTATTTAGCAGGCTTTTTTTTTAAATTTCTGTGCAAACTTTAACTGTTATCAACATCATTAAAGCACTTCTATTATACAATGCTTCAATCTTTTAATATACTGTGCAGATGCTATTTCTTACAGTTTCAGCGGGAAGAATGTATGATCCTTGCTTTTCCTACTGTGAGGCAGCAGAAGTCCACAGAATCTATCAAACACTGTCCTTGAATAAAGCAACTTTCTCATTCTGTTTAATTGGCTTTTTTGTAAAACAGTCTTAGAGTGTAAGAGCATACTGTATAATCTACACATGGCATGTGACTTTTAGTTTAATAGGAGATGTATCACAGTAGTTTTAAAACTTGAGAGGGTTAGCAGCTCTCTCCTTAACCACTGCCTTAACGTACCTAGGCAGGTCACTTGTTCATTATACAAGTGTGTTACAGTATAATGTTTAGTATAATTTAATATTAAGCATTTAGTGCTTAGGATAAATAGTTCTTCCTTTGTTTTCAATTTTAGATTAGTAAATGGCATCGTTAGTGTTATTGAGCTCTAAGAGAACACTGTGCCTTTCTCTGTCAGCTAGAGAGGAGTGGAAGCTTACAGGTATCCAGAGCATTGCTGTACCCTAAGGTTAAGAAGGGAGTTCTGTAACTGTTGAAACTTTTTTTTCTGATTGACAATTCTGTTATCAGACGAAAAGGGAAAATATCCTCTTGATGTGGGAGAAGACAATTGCTACTCTGACCTCTTATGCCATGTAATTCATACAGCCTAGCCCTGAATTAAACACTTGTTGCAGGTTATATTTAGGAACTGCTTTTTTTAATGTGAATTCAAGTGAACTATTTGCTTTATCTAAAGAGTTCAGAGTATAACACAAAAAAATAAATACTGGCTGAACACAGATCAGATCTCTTTCTATTGATATACTTTGGTATATCCATGCCTTAAGGTAACGTTAAAACAAAAGCAAAGTTGATCCATCAGCAGTGTAGGTTACCCTTTTGGACATATGGGGGAAAAATGACCCCAGAAACACAGTTTGTTTTAATGGGCCCTCCTTGTCTCAGATTTTTTTAGCCTTTAAAAGGCATAGGATCTTTGAAAGCTTATTTCCATATACTGATATTTTATGACAGTGTGGGAAAACAAAGCAGTTTTATTTTAAAGTATAGAATAAGAACCTCTTCTCTCCTTTCAAAGTCTCTGTTACATGGATATGTTTACATCTACCTCTAAAGTATATTGCCACACTGTATACAGTGTTTGAATTGATACCAGAAAACAAAGCATGTTTCTTTATATAACCAAATATACCTTGTACTCAGCATAGTAACTCTTTCAGGAAATAACTTTCAAATTATGTCAGTTTTGTGAGCTGATCTTAAGCTTTTTTCCTGTCCCTTCACTTCTCTTTTCATCCTTCTAGATTTACATTTTTTATGGCACTCGGTCAAACGCTGAATTTGTGATCCACAGTGGTTTTTTCTTTGATAATAATTCACATGACAGAGTGAAAATAAAGCTTGGCGTGAGTAAAAGTGACAGGCTGTATGCTATGAAGGCAGAGGTCTTAGCTCGTGCTGGTATCCCAACGTAAGTAAAACACAATGCCATGGGTTTTTAAAATATTTCCAAAGTATATGCTCTACTGGACACTATATATAAAGCTGTTCTATGATAGTTTTCTTAGCTGTAACATTTCTCCTGTTTGTATAGCAAATTAAAGTTATTGTAATAATATTTACAGATGTTCTCTGAGCTATATTATCTAATTTGGGCCATATATGAGGAAAAAAGCCTTTGCTTTAATAACCATTTGAACAAAAACAGAGCAAGGATTAATTTGAAGCAATCTGTGTTTGTTCGTTCTTTCTTATCCCTTGCAGACATACTGCGATGCTCAGTATGTGAACCACAGCATTTTCCTTTAGTCTTTTCAGTCCGGAGGGTACTGTTAGGAGAAGCAGACGTGAAACATTGCATTTTCATGAATTTATTATGAAAGCCATATAAAAATAATTTTAAGTGTAAAATTATAGAAATAATTGTTCTTTTCAGATACAGGTTAGGGAAGCTTTTCTTCAGTTTGAACTAGTATTACCTAATTTTTTAAAAGTTGCTTTTGTAACAGTGTATTTGCTGTATACTTTAAGGTCTTTTATGCTGAAATAAGTTCAAAGGTATGACAATAGAACTTGCATTTACTGTTGCTGTTTGATTGTTTCTTTTATTAGTTCTAGTGTTTTTGCCTTGCACTCCACTGAGCCTCCAATCTCTGCCCAGCTTTTGGCTTTCCTTCGAGTGTTTTGTATGAGTGAAGGTAAGAATTTTTTTTTTTTTAATGCAGGAATGTGATAGACTTTTATATAAAACACTGAGCTGGAAGATTGGAAGAGATGAGGAGTTGAGGTTAAAAAGGGATCTATAAGCTAGTGAGAAACCCAGTCTTTGGCCATGTTGTCTGAGGGATTATTTCAGTAATGTAGGCCTTTCTGGAACTCAAAAAGCATGAGGTGATGCTTTTTTTTTTTTAAAAAATCTCCCAGGCTGTTGTGAATGAGTGAGCTTTGGAGCTTGATCTTTAGTTCTTAGGTTTAAAAATGGTTCACAGAACAAGATCATATGAGAACTAGGGGTTTACATGCCTAAAATTATAGCATATTAGCCATCACTGCTAGAATCATTTAGGTATGGAATTGGAATATCCTGTTCTGTAGGAGAAATATGGAAGAGACATTTCAAAGTTGAGTATTTTCAAGATTTTGGTGATTCATAATCTAAAACCAACTTACATATTTGCCAGCTGTCTTTGTAGTGCTTCTCTTATGTTCGGGGGGGTTTATGGGGAAAATATATGTACAATTAATAAATATTCACCTAATTTGTGCATGTGAAACTTCTGATTAAAAGTTTGTAATAGCTGCTTGATGGTTAGATGCAGTTTTGGAGGTTATAGATGTGACAGTTTTTCATGACAGTGAGAGAATTCCCTTGCAGTTAGGGATGCTGTGCGGATGTTATAGATTTTCATACCAGTAGGAATGCTGAAGTTGTTAAGTTTTTGCATGTGCTCTATTTGCTTTCTTTAATAAAAACAACCTAACTTATTTAGTGTCATGCCTTCACTGCATCCTGTCATCCATCTTCTAGAACTTAAGAAAACAGAATAGAATAGTTCAGTTGGAAGGGACCTACAGCGATCATCTAGTCCAACTGCCTGACCACTTTAGAGAAGTAAATTCAAGTAAAGAAAATTTTAGGATGCCAATGAGGGGGTGAATTTTGGCTCAGAGAAGAAAATATAGCTAGTAAACATTTTAATTGCATTACTCTGATATATGATTCTGCTCAGATTATTCATATGTCTTAAATACTGTGTAAGAAAACTGTTTATTGAGAAACTACATGCAAGTGGTTTGTGAAGTTTGTGATAGCTGCTTTGCAGGAGTGAAATTTGGTAATTGAAAGATTAATGTAATTTGTGTAATGGCAAGGAGCTGATTAAACATTTTCTACTCTGTGTGAGGTTTGTTTGATGGATGTCTTTTCTGACCAACTGTAGGGAGTTTCTGCTACTGAAAAAGATTACCAAAACCACAGGAAAAATAATTCCATTGCTATTTGCATACTCTTTGGCCTGTTCCTTTTATTATCAAAAAGTTCGCTGAACCCTTTAAAAGAATTACTCCCTTGTGTTTATCAAGTATTATACAAAATGTTCCATCTCGCTGTCACAAAGTTATGCTGTGTATGAGAGGCAATGATATATAAATAATCTTTATTTCAGAGTGGAGCAGAAGGTCCATTTTCTGCTAACCTCAAGACCTCCAGTTGCTTCTTTGAGGAGAATCCTAAAAATAGCTAGTATATCTGATAATTCTTATTTGAGGAGAGCTTTTTTTTTTGTTAGCTGCTCAAAGCTGTACTATTGAAAATAAATCTTTCTACAGTTTGTCAACTGACAAAGTGAATGATAAGACGGTTTTTAACAGATTGGTTTTATACTTATTGCAGAAGAACTGAAGGAACACTTGATAGGCGAGCATGCCATTGACAAAATCTTCACTCTGGGGAACTCTGAGTTTCCCGTTAGCTGGGACAATGAAGTTAAACTTTGGACATTCCTAGAAGCCAGAGCATCCCTTCTTTTGAAAACCTATAAAACCACTGTGGAGGTAAAATTATCATTATATGTAATTTAAATGTCTGATATGTTTTGTGTTATGACTGTAGCAAAAGATATTTTGTCCCCCAATCTTGTCTTTATAAACTTCAATCTGAATGTTAGTACATAATTCATTCTATACTTTTTAAAGTGTAGAAACAGATTTGCATTATCTAAGGAAAATCAAATAAGATCTCAAAAAAGAAAATTTTGTTAACGTAATTTTGTTAATGTATTTTTTCTTTGATTCTCCAAATAGAGGCTGCCTGCTTTTTCTCTGCAAGTAAAATGGGGAATCAGTTTGAACTTGTCTATTGCATTCTCCAGACTGCAAAGAAATGTGCTCCTATTGCGAGCGTATTAATAAACCTCCATGTTTCATATATTTGTGAAGTCTCCTGACTTCACTTGTTGTGCAGGCTGATCTATGTGGAGAAATTTTTGGCTGGTTTATGAATTCTTGACAAATTTCACCTGGGACTCCATGCAGACCCCCTCATTCATATATGTCTGTTTGACTCAGCCTGAAGAACCTAACGTCACTTATTGTTAACGCATAGAGAGAAAAATTGAGGGATTTTTTTTATTGTATTGGTTGTTACTAACAAACTTGCTTTTTTTTTCCTAACAGGATGATAAGTCCTTCTTGGAGACCCATGACCTTACTTCACATGCGATAATGGCTATCAAACTGCGCTTAGGTGAAAAAGAGATCTTGGAGAAAGCAGTAAAGAGTGCAGCTGCTAGCCGAGAGTATTATACGAAACAAATGGCAGATGGAGCTCCTCTTCCTAAATATGAAGAGAGCAATATTGCCTTGCTGGAGAACACTGTGGCAGACTCTAGACTCCCTATTGTCTTGAGAAACCTAGAAGATGTGGAAGAGCAAGGGGACTTAAAGATTGATGAAGCTATTCATGCTGAAGTCACAGAGAATGGGTTTGTAAATGGTGAAAACTCTCTATTTAATGGGACCAAATCAGAAAGTGAAAATCTAAATAAAGAGAAAAGCGACAGAGACACTGAAGATGCCAAAGAATCTTCTTCAGAAAGTACTGATGAAGTTAAAGAATAATCCTAAAATTTTACTTTCTTGTGAAATTAAATTAGCTGAAGTTTATGAACAGTGCGTTTATGTTGGTGTGTTTCTTTGTTAGCATTTCTCTTTCTGCAGAGAAAAATGTTTTTGCTGCTTTATATAAAAATGAATTTTTAAGTTATTTAAAAGATTTAGCATCCCTTTTCAATTAAGATTGCCATCTTGCTTTCAGGCAAAAACTGGGGAAAGAGGTGCCTTTGGAAGATTTTGCAGCCCTTTGTTGAACCAAATGTATTTTCTTCCTGGGGAAGAATTAAGCTCTTCTATCTGCTGTGCTTTTGTTGTTCTGTCACTCTGACTACCGAAATTAAAAGCTTGCTCTGCCTCCTGCCAAGAAAAGCAGAAGGCAGGACTGACTCGGTATTCAGCATGAAGGTGGGAGAGCAGTACAGCAGAAAACTGGATAAGAGGATCAGAAACTTGGGAGACTGGAGGAAAACCTGTTTAAAATCAGGTATACCAGTCCAGAAAAAGGTAAGGTGGCAACCTTATGATTGGTAGTTTTAAATGTTAATGAGAATCCAAATTGTATACACTTAAAGTGATCTCTGAAGATTTCAGTTTACTTTGTCTTTTGTTTACTGTATAAAAATATCTCATCTTTCTTCTTCAGTCAGAGTTAGGCTGCTACAATACAACATTCACCAATTTTTAAAGGCTGACTTCTTTTTATATCCAGGTGGTACCTTTTATTTACAAGGTTGGCAGTGCTACTGGAAAGTTTGAGAGCAGATAGGCCAAGCCACAGCTTTAAACTGTACTGTTCAAAGTGAGATCGCTTCCCAGCTTCTTCAGGTTTTCACAACTAGCTAGAGATTTTTCAAAGCTACACTTTTGACTAAACCATTATTAAAAGGAAAATATGATTAATATTCCTGTCTGCTACTCCTTCATTTCTGTGTTGTTCGATGTAACATTGAATGTAACATGGTTACCTGATCTTACTCAACTTCGTCTTTTGGTTAAGATACTGATGCTGTTTTCTTGAAGGAAATGGCAGGCAGGCTAATGTATTTCTGGCCCAAGACCAGACCACAGCCAAGCCTGCAGTATGCTTTGCCATTTAGATTGTGTCTCTGTCTTATGCACATTTCTTGGGATACCTCCACAAGCTAAGCAGGTCTACTGTCTCCAGCAATTTTGGTCACCCTCATACTGTATGTTTTAACTTCTAGGTGGAAACAATACAATCCTAGCACAGTGCAATATCAGAATAAGAGTAATTCCAAGGCTTGACTTTGAAATTACCTGGGTATTGGGAGGAGAGGAGGGTGGAATATTTTTATTTTGTGCGTGAATGGAGAGGAGTATAAAGTGATTTAATTCTGTTCTCAATATTAAGGACTTTGTCTTTTACCTTCATATCATTAAGTTCAAGATAATGGATAGAACAGACAAGCTTGGACAGTTGTTTAAAGCTCAATAGATGTTGCAGCCTGCTCATCCAAGATCAGTTGCAGTAAAATGTCTTTTGGCAGGTTCATAGTTTTATTAGATTTTGCTGCTTTTATACTGCAACTTGGAAAATGTGTTTTTGCATAAATCTTTGGTGCAATACACATAATAAGTAGTGACTTTCTTTCATAGTTGTTTTGGTGTTCAGCTAGTATCAGTGTGGGGAAAATAGAAAAAATAGTTTTTTAAAAAATATTTCACTAAGAATGGCACGTTGCCATTGCACCTTGGATATTGCTTCACCACTAACAAGATGCTGGACCAGTATTTTTGTAACTATATGCTGCCTTTGGTAGAATGTTATGATTGTTGTCTTGACAGTTTAAATGTCATGCAAAAGTCATTACATTTCAGTTTTTATTAGGACCAATATTCCATTTCTGTTTCTGCCACTTACATTGCACAACATTGTACTAGATACTATGATGCAATTCTGAAACTAGCCTTCCCTGAAAATTATAACTGTAATTCCGAATTTAAATGCTTTGATTCAATCTGATACACTGTATTTTGTTCCAGTATTTGCTGATATCTATGGCTTAGCAAAGCCTGTGGTCACCACAGGACAGAATGTGTGGGTTTTCTTGAATAAAATATAGTTCTACCATGTCTTCCCTAGTGAGTGTATTATACAAACAAAACCTCTACCTGCTACCGACTGCTGTATCTTTTGGGGTCTGTGGGGAGAGGAATAACTGTCCAGATGTACAGCTAAAGATTAAAGGACAAAGAGCTGGCAAAAAAAAAAAAAAAAAAAAAGAGGGGTTCTAGTAAACAGAAGGGGAAAGTGGTCTATTAAGCACATGGTCAAATTCTTACTCTTCATATGTTAGTGTTATTTAGAAAAATGTGTTGCACACAATAAAAATAGTGAGTAATTTAATTTTGTAATTTGCATTTTTCCTCTACGCATGTAGTGGTTTCTCAGAAGCACTAACCTAAAACTTAAGCTTTTGAAAACTGAGGTGGAAACAAAAAAAATTGGCACTGATGAGCCCTTATTACCATCTGTCATGAAAACAGACCTTTCAAAGCATTTTAAAGTTAACTTTCTTCATAATGTTTGGTTAAGAGGCTGTTCACACTAATCCCAGGCTAAATGCCAAATCTTGCTTCTGTTTAGCTAGCTATCTGAAGTATTCCTGTAAGAAAGACATCACTTGGATTTTTCGGACTGTTCTCCCAAAACAAAAAAAAAAGCCCTTTTGAGTTTTGCGTGAACCTACCTACCGAGGAATATTTTCCCTAACAACATATAACTACTTCTTCTGTACTGCAAGACAATGTCCATACAGCCCTGTTGATAAAGGCAAACAGAAAAACTGAGCAACAACCTCCGCTTGGAAAAAATGCTGGTAAAGTATATAAACTCAACCTTAGCTTACGTGCTGTCATGAGTACACGAGAGCTGAGAGCCTTCTGGCTGTGGAAGTAAGGTGGTTTAGGATCTTGGCTAAAATAAGCTGTGTTCTAGCATCTTGTCTAAAATAAGTATTCCTTCCTTTGGACATCGTTAAAAGGCGGTATGTACAGAAAATCTATACAGCTCGACAGTAGCTGCATTCTTGAGGCTAATTTGCCTTTAGAGAGGAATGATCATTGTGGAGTCATGGAACTTGCATGTTTCAAAGGTGCACTGGAAGATTTAGGTTATGCAAACTGATCTCTAGTTCACGTGTTTAGAAACAGTATTTAATACCTGCTGCTGCCACTTCTATCAGCCTTATTTTATAGAAAGACATGTGAAGTAATTATGAAACGTAATTTGAAGTGTTTCACTCTGACACAATAAAGATGCTCCCAAAATCCATTGCTCTTTTCTGATTTTACGGACTGAAAGTCAGTCCTTGCTATTTCTCGTACTCTGTGCTAAACAGGAGTGTTCAGAAAAAGCAGTGCTCTACCAAATTTATCTGATGAAGCAATACCCATTCCTTTTTCTCTAGAAGATTTCCAACTGATCCTTGTTGAAGTCAGATATAACCGCATGATTTTCACATAATTACCATCTATATTTAATAGCTTCTACATGCTTCCTTCTTTGAGTGCATCGCTTGCTGTACAAAGTACAGCACGTAAATTGGTGACTCATGGTTAGAAGAGCTTCCTTAGCATTTCTTGGTTTACATCTATTTCCTAACGAATGCCACAAGTTTGGAAACCATGTGGAGGATTTTTCAGTTAAAATAAATAAAACTCAATCCATGCTTAAGAAAAAAAGCCACAAATGGTCCTGGATTCTTTTGGGGTTTGTGCCTCCTTCGGTTCACTGGTGTATTCAGTGTATTTCAAAACTGAATGAATGACTGTTCTAGAGTTAGTGTAAATGACATAAACTTGAGCTTTAGGAATACAAATGAAATCTATGATAATTTGTTTAGTGAAAAACACAAATCGAAATTTTGCCAAATGCCAAAGTGCCTAGCCTATGGTACCAAGCAGAAACAAAAACACCCATTTTTTTTTTTTCTTTTCCTTTTTTTTGCAGGCTTTTGCTGAAGATGGAGTGCTCTAGTACTTACACTCCCAGATTATCAGTAACAGGCTTTGAAATGTACTTGAATAAGCCGGTTTGTGTAGCAGCATACATTGGGTAGTACGGGCTACTCATGTACTTCTAACAAAATGTGATTTTTGCCTTGTTAAGTTGTCTTTAGTCATTAACAATTATCTTTATTTTCAGTGTATGTAGACATCAAGCTTCACTTACAAATTAAATTTTTTTTTTTTTTTTAACATTGGTAGCAGCACAAACTGGACCTGGCAGTTTACAAAAGCAATCAAGTTGGTCGTCAGTGTTTGCATTGCCCAGAAAGTGTTGCACAGTCATTACTGGAATAGTTGGAAACTAGGAAGCATTTGACTTCTGCCTTTGTCGTTTAAGCCCAGCCGACAACTAAGCCCCACACAGCCACTCGCTCACTCCCCTTTGGTGGGATGGGGGAAAGAAGGGTGAAAGAGAGAAAACTCGTGGGTTGAGATAAAGACAGTTTCATAGGTAAAGCAAAGTAAGGAATTCATTCACTGCTTCCCATCGGCAGGAAGCTGTTCAGCCATCTCCAGGAAAGCAGGGCTCCATCACACGTAATGGTGACTTGGGAAGACAAACACCATCACTCCAAAAGTCCCACCCTTCCTTCTTCCCCCAGCTTTACATGCTGAGCATGACGTCATATGGTGTGGAATATCCCTTTGGTAGTTGGGGTCAGCTGTCCTGGCTGTGTCCCTTCCCAACTTCTTGTGCACCCCCAGCCCACTCGCTGGTGGGGTGGTGTGAGGAGCAGAAAAGGCCTTGACCCTGTGTAAGCACTGCTCAGCAATAACGAAAACATCCCTGTGTTATCAACACTGTTTTCAGCACAAAGGCAAAACACAGCCCCATGCTAGCTACTGTGAAGAAAATTAACTCTACTCCAGCCAAAACCAGCACAGTCTCTCATGCTAGGAAGCCTTAACAGCTGGAGCTGGTGCCATTTTTCATCGTGAAAGATTAAGCTTGATGGGGGAGGAAAGCAAGCAGATGTCCTTAAGTGGAAAATAAAAGCTGGACAACTGAACACAAGCTAGCTTGTCTTGGAGGCAGTGGTTGCTATCCTGAAGAGTAAGAAGTTTAGGAATTATTTCAGTGAGTGTTCAAAAAAAGTATCTCCAATCGGTACTATAATTACTGTGGATTTTTAAGCAGGCCATACATTTCACAATTAGACAAGGGCTTCACTTTCCCTAGGAACAGGTGAAAACGTATGAATTACAAACTGTTGTAATGCGTTAAACTGGCAGCGAAGGACGGGTGCAAGTGGCTGCTTGCCTTGCTGTCGGTGCTGGGGACGACCTGAGTGAAGTCTGGGTTGGAGTCACTGCTGTCCATTAACTCGCTCCTTTGCCGTTGTGTGAGAACTACTCAGCACTGAGGGGGTAAGGAAAGGCTTTATGAATCCAGCATGGAAGGACTGGACAAAGCCACAGAGCAATATGAAAATAGAAGATAGTGCTGTATTCAGGACACTCACCTGAAACATAGTATGTCTAGACTTGGGGGCCTTTGTCCAAATAATATTGTTGTGTGTAGGACTATTTTATCATATAAAGATGATCAAGCAGAGAAGAGGCTTTTGAACCTGAGTCTTCCATTTTCCAGGTAATTCCTTCTGTTGACTGTGCTCTGAACTCCTTTTATTTCTGTTTTTCTGATTTTCAGTATTTAAAGATTTTGGAGTATGTCCACACACATTTGTTTTTTAACTTCCCAATTTGGAGAAACTAGACAAACGTTTTCCAATTAAATCCAGTTCAGACATGCCAAAATAGGTAATGCTGACCACCACTGCTTGTGCCTTTGAGCAGCTTAATGTGAACTGGAATAAAACAGATCTGTAGCCCTTTGAGACTTGGCTTTGCTTCTTCAGAAAGGTGTTTAAAATCTGCATGAGGATAGGGAATAAAATCTTGCGTGTGTGAGGAATGTTGTTTTCCCAACTGAATCACCATTGCTTATGCACAGATTCAGATACTAGCAGAATTAGATAATTGAACTGATAATTAATCCGTTGAATTGATTCAATTGAACTGATAATTAGATAAGTAGATAATGAAATAGGATTTTATTTAATATTAAGCATAGATTGTTTTTGAAAACTGGGTCAACTTAACAGCCCTGATCACACAAGTCATTTGCCCTCCAAATAGAATCAACAGGGGCAAACCCCAAGTTTCCTTGTAGCATCCCACTGCTCTTCCTCTATGTGGCTAGACCAACAGTAGCCTAATTCCAGCATGGTGCCTTGTTTCACTTCCAGATGTTACCGGCCAGGTAACCTCTTGCTTTGTGTCCAGCTGGGACCACCTACCCACTCCCTAGATGCATTTGCTATCCGTAGGAGAAATACTGGCCATCCTCCTGGCCAATTCATCCGTGTTTGACACGGAGGTGTGGACGTCAGCAGGTTTTGCGTTGTACTGCGGACTTGGTTCCGTGCAAATGGAGGCGTTGGGTTTTTTTTGTTTACTTTCTTTTTGTGAATGCTGTTTGATTTAAATATTCTGCAGTTTGTTTTCGTATTTACAAAAGTTGTCTGTTTCTCCTCTGTCAGGCTGAAATTTGGGAACTGTGTAGGTGTCCTGCATCCAGCAATTGCTTTATGCTGTGGGTTAAGGCAAATTCATTTCGTTTTGCTTTATTCCATGCTGGTTCACCACTTTCTGTGCTGCTAGTAACTCAGCCAAGGTCCCTAATTTCAGCACTAATAAGTGGGTTTGTATACAGATTTGTGGTGTAAAGGCATGAAATATTAAAACTGAATCTCCATACTGAAACAGGCATGCACCAACAGCCTCCTATGAACTGCAAAGGAATTTTTAGATTAACTTGAATATCTGTAAGAAAGCCCTACTGCCTTGCAGCAATTAATTCAAGTGATTGGATGCTAGGAATGGTTTATTATAATTGCACACAGGTAGTAATTTATTAAGGTGGCTGTTTCTTTTGGCATATGTCAAGAAGGTCAGAGTTTAGACTTTTTTGGACATTAACCTAGTCTTCTGAAACTCTGAAGTTCCACTTTTTGGTCATTAATTTCATACACGCTGAGATTGTGACAATTAACCCACTTAATAAAGGTCAAGTTTCAATTTTTTCCAATTTCTGGAACACTTAACTTTATTCCTTCTTGAAAATGGGCAGATACAGAATGATAAATAGTTATTAAATGAGAACGAAGATGTAGTTCTGCTGTCAAGATACTATTGAGCGGTTAGTAACAAAAGGACCAGAACTGCTATGGATTTGAAGTACAAGGAATAGCGTAAAACAGACTACAGGAAAAGTATAGATCACAGTAAGCTGTTTAAACTCATTTCCACTAACGTCCCTGTTAACTTACTCTACTTTAGCTTCTAATTATGCAAATCCATAATTTGTCCCTTTAATTTTTTTCATGTATACATGTGATTTTTCCCACAGCTCAAAAGCAGCCTCTAACCACAGCTGAAAGGTATAAACAAGCTGAGTGAATAAGGAAATGGTGGTGGTGTTTTCAGATGACCAAAGCCTAGTTATATGGCATTTTAAGAACACCTGGGTATCAATGAGCCACGAGATCAGAAAAATAAACCCTTGGTTCTGTGGCATCAGTTCCTAAAGGATACATTGGTATGTTGGGTCCCTTAAGCTGTCAATTAAAAATTAGAACTGAAGCGTGTTGTCATTTTTGAAACCTCTGAAAAGTATCCATCAAAAAGCATATTTATTAATTTTAAATTGCATCATCCATTGAAGAAGTGTTTGCAGATGAATCAGAAGCAGTCATTTTCTACGTTAATAAAATCATTGCACCTTTAGTATAATGTCAGTGTTGAGTGATTTTTGGAAACCTATTTTTCACATACATTTTTGCATAGTTTTTAGGTATCAGCTAAGATTGTGAGTCCTTCTGGAGTAATATTGCAGCAGTTTTATAGGCTGATGCCAAACACTTCAATGCAGGAATGATACACAAATCTTTCAAAGAATAAAAAGCTGTGTGTTGAAGATAATAGTGTTTCCTGTATAACTTTTTCATGAAGTAGTACAAGTACTATTACCCAAGCCTTAGAAATGGAGATGTTGTCACAAATTCTCAGTCCTGTTTTGTGGAAGCTGCAGCTCTGGGCTTCTGAACAGGCTCGCTTCAAGTACAGGGCGATGAAGTATCTGCCACTGCCAACACGTGCACCAATGTAATTGCACAACATTCATATTCTAATATCATCACTCAAGATAAGATGAAATTATTTCCCCCCTGGAAAAGAAGTGTGGCTTTTGAGTTTAAAATACTGCAGTACAGTTTGGCACTGATGTGGCTTATTGTTCATGGGAGAGGTTTAGCCGTTGCTTTAAAAACTCCTGCATTGTCCCCAGAGGTTTTTACACACACGCACACGCACACTTGAGGAACTCTCTGCCCCTTCTCCCTTTGAGAGGCGTTATTAGCCCGTGCTAATGCTGTCTAAATGCTCGCTAGTTAGTAGCAATACTTGTGGGATAGATGATTTATAGCCACTTGATTCAAAAGATTTTCAGCTAAAGCTAAGTAATCATTTCAAATGATCAAATATCATCTGCCACGAGAAGCAAATACGCAGCACAATGATAGTTATCAAGCTTACTCTCAGCAAAGTATATTAATCTTTCCCTCAGATTTTACTTTTGGGAGTAGTAATATTCTCTGACAGAACAGTTCAGTCATCTTAAGCTGAGTTTCAAGAAGCAGCAGCATTTTTCCTCAGTGAAATGAGGTTCAACAGGTAGGACTTCAGCCTAAAAATGATGTGCAGACTTGAGGTGGACCTCACGATTTTGCATCACAAGAAATTAGCTAGCCTTTTCCTCCTCTTTCTCTTTATTAAGAAAGCTATTTTTGTTGTCCATATTGGGCAACTATATAAAAATAGGCAAGTTTTATATCTTGGCAGGATTAAATGAGAAATATGTGTGCCTTTTTTCATATCCTTGAATATCAAAACAAGACAAACCTATTTAGGAACAAGGATTTTATTGCTTAACATATATTTGCATCACACAGTGAAGACATTCACTTTCATGGCACGTTTTCTCCCAATGGTTTCCAAATGCCTCGCAGCTCTCACAAAGAGGAATTTTTGCAGTACTTTTCTGAGATTAAGAAGGGGCTACAGTAGGGTGGCAGAACCTGAATCTGTGGTTCTGGTCACAAGAGATGCCTTTGTTAAATGTTTTTGGGATCACGTGAAATAGTTCTGTGAACAAACTACAAGATTTTTTCTAGAAAGAGAAAAAATGATGTGCCTGCTACTTGTTTAGAACAAATGTTTACTAAAATAAGCAGTTAGTCTTTAGGAATAGAAGATCATTAAGCCTTGGGTTTTTTTCTTCTCCCTAGCCATGAATTGGGGGAAGAAAGTAATGCTGTAACAGCAGTGCTAAGCCTCCCCCAAGGACAGACTGGTATTCACAGGTGTAATTGTACCTGTTCTGATTGAGACTTCTTCTCTGGGTTTAGTGATGGTAAATGCAAATAAAGTGTTAGCTTGCAAAGCACTGAAGAACACATAATGATATGGTCTGGTCATCCTATTTCCAAGCAGATATAAAGAGACAAATATGGACAACAAAGTCAAGGTGGAGCTTCTATATGAGAGAGCCTCTGAAGGCTGTTTACGGTAAAGAGTAGTTGTGATACAGATACACGAAGCACTGAAAGGTGCTGTAGGGAAAGGCATATCTGGTTGATTTAGTGACAAAATGTCTTCTCAGGAAGGTATTGGTCTAAACTGCACACATCTGCAGGAAAGGGTGAGATCTAGCATGTCTTCCTCATGTAGAATACTTCTGAAAAGACTGAATCTGTCAAAGCATCCCTATTTTGATGTTTCAAGGCTGATTTGTGAAAGAAACAAAACCTGGGCAGTGACATGATCTATTTGCATTTCCCTACATGTTACTTGTTTCCTAAGTTACTTAAGTGCTAAGAATTTGTTGCTCAGCTTCAAATTTGACAAAATGGTGGAAATCTCAGAGATTGCTGAGTCCCATGAAAATCACCAGCCAGGTAGTGCCCTGTATTAGGGACAGACCCGCCTCACAAACTCCTATGTTGTTAGCCTACCGAAAAACCACGTGGAGACAGCCCCAATCACAGTTCATGGTCAACCATGAGAGCCAGAAGAAAACCACGCCTCGTTCACAAAAGCCACTTAAATTTGAAACCTCTGATTTGGGTTTGAAATGACCTTTTATTTAAGAGTGAAAGCTAGTATGATTTAAAGACTTCAACCCATTTCTTTGAAATGTTGAAGCAAAAGATTCAAAGTGATCAATAGCTTAATAACTTTTTGTCCTTCGCTGCAAATGGTCAAGAATGAATTTTGCTGCAAATTGAAGAATAAACCTGGATCTGGATTGAAAAGTTGCTTTTTGGTCCAGCCCCATTCATCCTTCTCTAAGTCTGAAGGGCAGGGAACCTCAAACTGACCTAACAAAACATAGCTGACCACTGACACTGCATGCTATGGCAAACAAAACAAGAAACCCACCACTCAGGAGGAGTTTGAAAAGGCAAAGCACTGGTCTTAATGCTTCAGATTTCTGTTAAAGGAAATAGACAAAATTAAGAAGATAATTAGCCCTCAGCCCTAAGATTACAAGCAGATTCAAATTGAGGGGGGAAGGTAGAAACTTATCCCATGGGCAGGTAATTACGCAGTTGTCTAAGGAGAAAGGGTTTTGCATTGCTTTTGATGCTTTTTCTATGCATGACAGAATGGAAGTTCAGTGGTCTGAGCTGGATTTCCTACATTCCTTGAAAGACCAGTCAGACTGAGTCTTTGATAACAGACTCATCAGTTTGGCAATATGGGGCTTGAGGAAGTGTGCATAAGTTTCTGTCCCATTTTATTTTATTTGACAACCTTTTTTTGAAGATCAGAGCATACTTACAATTTTTATAGAACTCCTAAATCATTAAACTTACCGCATATGCTTATAAATGGCTTTTGTAGTCTGCTTCGTTTTTTTCGTATGCTGGGTTTATATCGGGTAAACTGGAATAAATCCAGGCTCCTGACTCCCACCTGATTCTTGATAACCCCATCAACACTTGCTGGCAAATTGAGTTAACTCTCTACCATTTGAAATAGCCACTAAATAGGGTCCACATGCTTGTCACTTTTCTGACCTTTTTGGTCTTGTTAGAAATCAAAACAGCGCATGTAAGTGGTATACTAGCATCAGTAGAGGTTCATACGGCTGTCCGTCATCTTCAGCTTTCACAGGCTCCTGAAAAGTACAGCTGCTTTGGTCAGCTGGCATTTGGCTATAGGACCTCGCCAGTTACTAATATGAAGGAGGAGAATGTGCATAGAGCAGGTGCCACTGAGGTGGCTGAAAAGGCTGGGATGAAATGATACAGTTAGAGCAGTAGTAATGAGTCAGTTGAAAACATAACCTCAAACACAGAAATGTTAAGCCTAATAAGCCTAAAAAACTGAAGTGTGCCAATTCTCCTGTTTGTTTAGGTTTCTTGGGGCTTTTTTTAACATCTTCCGTATTTGCAAGATCTCTAAAGACACCCATGCCCTCTCTGGTAAAAGGATAAATACGGTACTTACTGGGATGAGATCTCATTTTTGTTCCATTTCAAACCAAATAAGTGTGCTTTAGAGAGCATGGGAAGTCTGTCAAGGGATTTACCTCCAAAGCTAACAAACCAGCCATGGAACAAAGGGAGAGTAGCCCTTGTTTGAAGTCAGTGGCTACCAAAATGCAGTATGTTGCCCGTTTTTTCCTTTGTAAAGCATGCTGCACTATTCTGGAGCAAGCACCTCATGCTGTGGTGCAGGATCTCTACCTTTGCTGTCCCTCTTTGTCCTTTCATTAACATGCAGAGAAAACTGCAGCACGGCCAGTCTTTGTTGCACCATTCTCCATACCTGTAAGCAGAGTTTCAGACGTTATACTACTTCTGTCTGCTTCAGATGGGTCATAGGATTATTTCATTAGTAAATGTAAGAACTGCAGAAAGACTCAGTGTTAGCTGACTCTCAGGCCAGAAGCTTAGACATGGGCTCCAGATCATCCGTTCATCCCACAGCAGGGAACAGCTGACGAAATGTGCATCCAGAAGTACCTAACTTCAGACATGACTGAGCCAAACTCACAGGGTAGGTGCATCCCTGATTTCAGCACAAGTAGTGTCACCCTTTTTTTAAAAAAAAGACCTGACCTGTGCCCTCTGAAGGGTCTGGTAAAAAAAAAAAAAAAAATCACAACCTCTTCTGTTATGTTTCTGGCTGAATCTCATCAGGCTGTGGCTGGTGCCACATTCAGAGCACTATTTCTTAATTCCCTCTCCTTCATTTCATACTTATCTCACTTTAGAGAGTGTGAAATTTTTCAGTTCATTATGTTCTGAACTGTTATTTAATTGAAGCCCCTAATGTTCAGTCAGTACACATTGCACACAGTCATTTAAAATATTCCAGCAGTGCACATTTTTTATAAGTGGTTCAATTGGAAGTGATCAAGGTTTGAGACTTCCAGCCTATAAAGGCTTCTGCTGTGGAAATGTGAAGTGCTGCTCTCAATAATTTCAAACTGCTTCCTAAGCAGGCCCTCTGTTCTGACTGTCTTAAACTGCAGCATAATTTCTCAGCACGGTGTATGCCCAGAGCCTCCATTTAATGTCTCGCACAGAAAGGAGCAAGTTGCAGGATTTGACAGAGCCCACTAGCTGTGGAGTGTGGTGGGAAGCCCTCCTCTCTAAACAAGGAGATTGGGTGGGAGATTTTTGTTTCCCTCGCCCCACCTTGTCCAGAAGTACTGGAACAGACTGACTGCCCTTTCTTCTGCACGGTGTGTGTCATGCTTGCAGCCTTGTCCTCAGTTCAATTAGATCTTGTGTGCAACTGAGATACGAGCACAGAGAGTCTCTCTAAATTTTCCAGCAGAGCACTCTGAAACTCCGTTGTTGTAAGGAGGATGGCACCCTAGAAGAAACCAGGAAGAACCATGGCATCAGGAGCTCAGATTCCAACCAACTGCAGTTTCACTGCCCCAGAGTGAAGCCATGGTGAAGAGAAGGTACTACCCAGGGATTAGGTGCAGCAGTGCAGCTATTGGAAGTTTACTCTGCCTGTATTTTGGACACGGATGCAACCTGTGACAACACAGACTGCAAGCTTACTTTTCTTCCATTTTCCACAACCTGTGCATTGACAATAAAAGGAACTGTCAGGGAATAGTTGTCTTCAATCTTCCCAAGCTTGATTCTGCACAGCAAAGGAAAGACTTTACTTGTGAGAGAGAGAATGAAGCTCACCACTTCCCTTCTGCTGCTCAGAGCAAAATGATACTCAGGGATTACTAGCTGTCTGTTGCAGTGGGGCAGGCTAGTGACTGTGGCAGACAACACTGTGTACCACATGGAGAAGAGTCTCCATCACTTTTCAGTATTCAAATTTAAAGCCGAAGATGAGTCAGAGATTCCAGTTTTATTGAAAATGCTTGGTAATCTCTAGTAATGGCCTAGTCTAACTAAAGAACAAGCACTCGTTAAAGGTCATTTATCTGAGCAGAGAAAAGTGTTCATTTTCCAAGTGCTGTCATCTTCTACTTTAATTAATATCAGCCGTGTATGCTGTGGCATTGGCTTCAAATATTGTAGCATGCGAAGACTGGACTTCCAGTGACATTTTTTAATGAAAAAATGTAAATCATCTCTCACGAATGCTGTAATCGAGGTGTTCATTAGCTAACCCTGGACTGCAGAGGAACACCTATAGAAACAAGCTGAACTGTGTGAATCTTGGATAATTTTGTAGGAATGAGGTCTTGCACGCATAACCCAGTGAGTTGCTATCAGCTAGGGACATGTCTGAAGAGGCATGGTCCAGGTAGCCAAAAAGACCATGAAAAAGACATATGAAGCACAAGGAAGCAGGATCTACACTACTGATGCTTAATGGAAATGTAGGACAAATAGCTCAGGAACCTGCAGATTTGGGAAACTGCTTCTGTGAAGATCTTTATCCCGATCCTTTAAAGAGATTGATGAAACCCCTGAAGCACAAGCAGAAGCTATTATACCCTTTCCAGAATGCACTAGGAGTGACCACTCCAACTCTAGATTTATACCCTGAGGCTGGAAGGGTCGACTAGATCACTGACTCTGACCTCCTCAATTGCATCCATACATATGGTACATGTCCATAACGCGCATTTGGCTAAGACAAAGGTATCCAATGTTGATACAAAGACAGGAAAAGATGGTGATTCCATTGCTATTTTTGGCAGCTTGTTTCAACGTTTGATCACTCTCACTTTCAAAAAAAAAAAAATATTTTCCTATTGCTTCAGGTCCTAATGGTAGATTTTGTACTGCTTTGTTTTGCTGGATGCAAAAGCTCTCTTTCTAGTCCCTGGAAATTTCCCTCTGTGAATATACTTGTATGGAATAATCAAGTTTACCTCCCAGGCTTCTTCCTTTGATGAAATAGGCAAAGAAAGCCTCCCATTGTAAGCTGTACCCTCAAGCCTGAGTGTCATTGTGGGGTGTCCCCTCTGTGTTCCTCCGATTTTTCACCATTCTTCAAAGCTTCCTCCAGTGGAATATATGCTGGTACTAGTAACACCAAGGCTGTTTATGGTGCTATTTATGTTTTTAATTGCCATTTTGCCTGGTCAAATATCAAAGTGTTTCAGTAGTCGTCTTTGTCTTAGTGCTTCTTTGAAGCTCCCATTGAGTTCCTTGCTCATCGTTTGAATCACTGCTATCAATGATACAGTTTCCACAATTTGCAGGTGGAGCCTGTATTCTGATTTCTAGACATCTGGCTTGAATTCAGGTGCATTAAAAAGTTCTCAAGTTTCATTATCCCATTTTAGCAATTGGACAAGAAAGTAAGAGCTCCATGATTATCTTCACTCATTGTGGCTGAAATTATTATGTGTTCTTCAATTCTTTTTTCAGATGAATTTTGTTATTTCTGTAAGTCCAGGGTTGGGGTTTTTTAAATCTTCCTAAGTTCGTGTGCTGCATGCCATGTTCTGACAAAAAGCTCTATAGTCAAGTTTAATGTCTTCTGGAATATTTTTACTTATGTAGATAAAAATAGGGACATGTTCTCCAGTACATTTTTTTGGAACAGAGATTGCTAAACTCCACACTTTTCACATTTAGTCATAATTTTAGAAAAAAAGCAGTACAGAACTGCTTGCAAAGTTTGTGAAGATCAGCTCCAAATTCAGTTTTCCCAATAGTGGGTTGAGTTAGAGCTTGTCTATCCAGGTACCTTCATTTTTTATTGTGAATGAGGACTGTACAGCATGGCTGTTTATGGCTCTTGTTAAATATGTTCATGCTCAGCAGTTAGTTTTTACAGTCATTCAGTAAGGAAGAACACGGATTATCTGCACTAGGCGATTCTTGAGGCAGGCATCTCCTAGAAATGGTCTGAAAGAAATGCCTCTACTCAGTCAGGTTGTGTCAGGGCAGAGATGTTCGCAAGCTGTGTCAGAGCTGTATGGTTCCTCACCAGGGACTGCGCAAGCCTTCACAACAGAGAAGAGAGATGGGACTCACAAAGACAAATTGCACCTTCAAATTGGCTTACAAGTCTCAAAATGTATGCAGGTTTTAAAAATGCTTGCATGAAGGACTAGTGGGTGTCAGGCCTGTGGTGACAGAGGAAGGCTAAGTCAGATCTCATTTTAACAACTGGGAACTTCTGGAAGGGCAGTAGGAGCTGCTCACCTAAAGCGGTTTCTGGAGTTAAGGACTGAGGTTGCACTGCAGAAGTGCTCCTGGGGAGTGGGAAATGGGTAGAGACCAGGCAAAGGAGAATGGGAATGCTCTGATGAGTGAGGAAAGTGTTTAAATTCTCTGTTTTCTATCATGTTATAGAATATTTAGATTAATTTTAAATAAATATTTTCTTGTATGTGTTTGCTGAAAGTAGCTTGGCCTGGATTATTATCTACCTTGCCTCAGCTATCAATTTCCAGTGCTTCCTAACACGGTGTGAAGTGACACAAAAAGTGGGATTAGGCCCTGTCCAGCTCCCACTAAAGGTGATGGTTAAGCTCAGCCCATACACATTTAGTTCCTCTTTAACTCCAATAGACAACCCCTGTGTTATTGCCTGAGTTGCTGTATTGAAGCTCACCTGCAGAAAAGACCATGGCCATGAGTGACCTGAAGTCGTGCAAGTAAGAGTGGGATGTGGTCTGAGTTGGGTACCGTCAAACCACACATGCGTGGAGCAGAGGTGCAGGCCTGCCACCCCTCTCCATCCTAGGCCATGCTTTTCATGTCCTCTGTTTTTCAGCCAATTTTTTCTCAGTTCCTCCTGTGTTTTCTCCCAGCCACCCAATTGTGTACCGGCCATCACAGATGCTGTAGTCTTTGTCCTTCATATATGTCCTTCACACACAGAATCCAAACACAAAACCAAGAACCTAGGTGATTTAAGTGTGGAGTATTTCCTGGTTTTTACAACCATGCGATTCACATTTTGGCGTGCGCACATGGGTGTCAGCTTGTAGCATCTTCTTGTGATGTTGAAAATGCATACTGGTAAGTTTTGCAAACAGCTGGGAAAAGGAAAATGTAATGCTAATTATTTGTACTGTACTAATGCTGGATGCCACAGGCAGATTGGTGACCCTTCACAGTGGAAACAAATTTCAAAGAGCTCATAGCCTAATGGCCTGTCATTGTTTTGTGTGAACGTTACATTCCGCTGTTCCAAATCCTAATGACAAGTTA
Organism: Pelecanus crispus; assembly: GCF_030463565.1. Lineage (NCBI taxonomy): Eukaryota > Metazoa > Chordata > Aves > Pelecaniformes > Pelecanidae > Pelecanus > Pelecanus crispus. Next base: position 59,727,953 of record NC_134648.1, on the reverse strand, counting down.
GCTAGTGAGAGGTGTAAAGCTCTGGAAGAGAAAATTTCTAAATGAAAGACCATAACTCTTTCCAGTGTGTATGCCTCATTAATATCCAAAAACCCTGGTTCATGCTATGAACAAAATGAACTAATAATCTTCATTTCACCATGAGGCTGTATTTGTACTCAGAAACTTGCAGTAAAAATCTCAATGACAGATTTATATAGCATTTAAAAAATATCTTTGAAGAAGTTTGAACCTAATTTGCTTAGGATCAAGCAGAATCATTATTGGCACTCTGAGAGGAAAATTGCTCCCTACTTTCCTCCAAAGCTTAAACCAAATGAATAAATACATTTAAAAAAAAAAAAGTTCAAAATAACTTGACTTGAGTCCATTGTAACTACCTTGTGTCTGAAACATAGAAGTCTTAGTATTTAGTTACCTTGGAACAGCTACCCTAATTCCCAAGATGGGTGGCATGCTTACTGTACCAAGGACAGCCAGAAACCTCTGTATTAATAAGTCTGGTTCCCTGAAGCTACAGGTTTTCATATTTATCTATAATCCCATTCAAAACCTCATAAAGTTACAGTTTAAAACCAGTTGCGTTTTTGATCCCACTGCCTGTACTTAGGAGTTGCTTCCTGCAGCCCTGTTGATGTGGATGTGAAGAGTCAGTTTCTTCTGCTGTTGAAAACGGGGTTCTTCTCCAAAACACCAAGAATGGTTCAAGAGATATTGCTGTCTTACATGCAATTCATGAAGGCTGAGGCTGGTTTTATAGCAAGAAGGGAAAACACAGTCAAAATGCAGTGAATGAGAGCATATATCAGCACACTTTGGTTACAGGTGCCATTAAAGAAGAAATATTAGCAAGCTCTGTGAACTGTGACGCACCTGCACTGCCTTCACTTAAACTCCTTCTGCTTTCACACTGCTTAAAGCATCCTCATTTGAGCTGATTTGTGTGGAGGGAGTTGCACTAAAATACACACAGTGACAAGCTTGTATACTCTTCTCTAGCAGAGATGTGTAAAATCCAGTTGAAAGCTATATTATGTGGACATTCCTGATTTTTTTTTAACGTGTAGATTTCAGCAGACCTTTCTTGTAATACAGCCTTGGGAAGTTTTAACATCTGTGAATGCTTGAGCTGTCTAGGAACCAAGTTACTCGGGGTTGTTGAGCAAAGTTTAAACAACATCTTGCAGTGGCTCAGCGAATGAATGTCTGCAGCGTGCGGAGGTGGTGCTGCCCAGGGGTAGGATGCACACTGAGAGTCAAGTGTCCCAGCTCTTCCACTGCCCTGTCCTGTGACCTTGAGAAAGGTGCTGTGTTTTTCTGTGCCTGCTTCTCTACCTATAAAAAAATCAGCATTTTCAGCTAAGCGCTGGGAGAGTAATAGATACCATCCAGAGATTCCCTGGAAGAACCAAGCTAATTTGGTATCTGGAATGTAGCAGCGTCAAACCCTGTTTGGTAATACGGTGGTAGGACAGCAGTGGTAATACTGGGAAAGAAACACTCTTCAAATCTCTGCAGCTTCTTCTCCTTGCGACTGGTGAGTTTAGGCCACAGTGCCATTTCATGAAATGAGTAAGAAATGAGTCTGTTGAGCGGTGGCCTAAACTCCCTCCCACATTAAAATGGGCAACAATGTTTGTAGCCAAGTGTGAATCACGGTACCACGTACCATGGTGCCAATTACCATCACAAATCACGTCATCACTGACAAAATACCACAACAGTACTTCGTGCAGAGAAGGCACTAGGGACTTGCATTTCAGGAAGGTCATTCACTTGTACCACCAGCCCAGTCCTGAAGAGCTGAGCCTATTTGACTCCCTTGGTTAAATTCAGAGGCAGAAATGTTAGAACCAGTGGTTGTGGGCAAGCTGACTTCTGAGGAGCCATGCGGTACTTCTCCAGCACCAGCAACACCCCACCGAAGGCATGCAAACAAAAGTGGTGCTTCTAATCTCAACACTTGCATTTATCTGCAAATAATTAGCTGAAGGGAAAATAAAACACCTTCTATCATTGCAAAGCTGGAAGGAAAGGGAAGTACATCTAAGATTGCATCAAATGAAACAGCAAGGCTCAGAGGAACCAGAGACCTATGCTTGTATGCTGCATTCCTTACTCCAGAGACAAGTTTATGAAGGAATGGAGTGTCTTTAATCATTTAATTTGGTTAATTTAAAACTACATATGCATAATTTATTTACAGAGAGGTAAAACCCTCTAATTCCTGCATTTATTATTGTAACACACAGTATTAGAGTGATTTTTTTTTACTATTGCAATCTGCACACTGTCTGAGAGTGTTAGTGTTCTACACATCATGCTTGAACGAGTGTGTTTGAGGGGGTTTGAGACTCCAATTCACATATTCCATCCTCCATAAATTATGTACATAACTTCCATTTATATACAAAGGTGTTGCAGAAATTATAATACAAATTAATTTAAAGGGCTTTCATTCCCAGCCATTGTTTTATGCCCCTTGTCTTAAAGGAAAAAAAAAAAAAAAAGATCTTCTATTTCCCACTCCACACTGTAACGGGGATTTGGTTTTGGTGATACTGCAATAGTGCCTTAAGCTGTAGAGGCATTTAGCTCATTCACAGCAAAACCCAGGGAACCCGTCTTGTTGAAACTATCTCCAAATACAATTTATGTGATCTATTCATGTAAGTGGGACACCTTTTCTAATTCCAGCTCATGGGCATTTAATTGCCAAGCTTGAGCCTTTTTCAGGATATCTATCACTTTTCAAGGACTTCATAGATGGATAAAGAATTCAGTGAGGTCCAGATCTTTTACAAGGCTTGACAACTAATTCTGACCTTCTCGATGAGTAAAACGTGAGCCCTGGAAGACCTGGCTGAGGCAAAGAGAGAGAATTGATTCCAGAGCTGCCTCATTCCCAGGTAGATTTAAATTATGTTCCAGCCTGACCCAGAAGGTTTCTCCAGTGTAAGTACCAGCCCACTCATCTTTAGATAGCTGAATTTTCCCTCATTCATTTTCTGACCTGGGCTATACTTGGAGCAGCCAGCTTCACTGAAGGCATTGTGTGTCCACCATAATGCCTCTCATCACTAATTCACAGTCCCTTGGCATGTATGAAAGCTTAAATTATTTCCTGCAATGTGCATTAGCTTGCACATGTCTACACTGAATTTCATCTTCCATCATGCTGTCTGGTCAAGTCTTTCTGGAACACATTGTAGCTCCCCATAGTCTTAAGTAACCTAAAAAATTCTGTGTCATCCAGACATTTTGCTAATTCACTATTTACATACCTACTCCCAGGTCGCTAAGAAACATTTCTTACTACAAACTTTGGGCTGGCAGGCATAAATTCTTAATGTGTATTGAAGCCATGAGCCAATCTAGGGCTATTTTTTAGTTTGATTTATTTGAAGTAGCTTTTAATGGCTTATCAGGAGCTGTTGAAGACAATGAAATCTGCGGTAGTGTTACAGGTTTTGCTTTCTTGAGCTGGAGTGGCCATTGGAGACAGTGGGGCTCACATTCTGCTCCCCTGGACTAGAAGATAGGTCTTTCCTAAACCTGTGTGGGATGTGAACCTCTTCCCTTCACTGCATTTTTCCTGTGCAGGGAGGATAACAACTCCCAAAGGTGGCAGCAGCTAGTTGTGGTGCAGGAGTATGTCTTTACTCTAGGAAACTGGGTTGACCTATTTCCCTGCCTGCTCTGAGGTGGTTGGCACAAGAGGAGGAAACAGGGGCTGACAGAGGCAGCCAAGAGCATGCACAGGGGCAGAGAGAAGGGATGTGGGCCAGTTCTGCTGTTGTTGAGCCACCCACCAAGGTTATCTCCCCTGTCTCTGCTTGTGTGGTGAGGCAGCTACTGACTTGCCCCGCAGAGTGGCTCCCTGTCTGCTATCCCTGGAAATGCTGAAGGCAATATGGTAATATGGATCTTTTTCCCAAAGACGAGATCTTTAGGACCGATGTGCCATGTTGAGCATAGCAGGTGCAGTATCTAACAGCTTCCCTTGGGAAAAAAGTGTGACATGGCCTCATTCTTTAGTGTGGGACGCACCTCAAGAGATCCATTTAACCCACCTGGTTCCTCACTTGCCATTGTAGAAACTTTATATTTTACTTTGTAAATACTGTCTGTTTCTTCCTAAGCTATACTGTCAATACTCATAGTGACAAAAGGAGAAGTGCTGTGGGCTATTGGTTGCTTTGGATGGGGTGGAGGGGATGTAGGAGGCGATGTCAGATTTTGAAATTTTAAGAAATAGAATTTACAGAGAAAGAAGAATCTCTTTTTTCTCTGTCCCTTACACATGATCTCACATGGTCTAAAATATTTGAGGATCATGAGCTCTCCTGGCAAAGCCACCACCACACTGAAAAGGTTACCGTCAGTGTCTGCCGTGATGTCCAGCAGCAGCAAAGAAAACACATCAGCTGAACACTTAAACAGTGAACTGTTGCCACTAGAAATGATGCTTTGTTGACAGCAATAGGATAGTATATTTTTCTCAGAGGTATTTGTTGTTCCAGGATATATGCAGGCTTAAGTATATGACACTGAGTTGAATTATGGTCAGCACACATAAAAGGTTATCTTTGCCATCAGAAGAAAAGAGACTTTTAATTACAAGCACAGTAGCACTTCCAAGCTGAGGAAAATCCTGTGCTTAATCCTGTGCTACTGATCTGGGGGTTTACCTGGTTCAGATTCTCATCTTTGGCTGTTTCCTCATGAAATCACTTCCTGGGCTAGATGTTTTTGTCAGAATTGTTCTGCAAAAAAATGATGGGGGACAGAGAATTATTTGACTCTTAGGCTGAGCACGCTTGGGAAAACACTGTTCTGCCCACAGCCCCTACCTGAACACAGGAAGAAGGCCACAGAGCTGCACAGGTGCCTTTGCAAACCACCACTCATTCACACCGTGGCAAGGGACCAGCGTCCCCTCAGCCACCGGCTCAGGCCTCGGTCCTGCTGGGGAAACGAGCAGCATAAACCCCACCTTGCTGTCCCAGCATCACGCCAGGTAAGGAAGAAAAAGTCCCCGATTCCAGCTTGTCAGCACTACTGTATGGAGCAACGCTTGTGCGAACTTCTTCCTTTGGTGTTCAGCCTTTCACACGTGGGTTGCATTGGTTCAGAGCGCTTTGGCAGCGAGCTAATGAGCTCTGTTACCTCTGGGTAGGGGCTGTGCCGCAGGTGCTGTGAAGGCATCTGCTTCCCCCAGATCATGTTCAGTCACCTGGTTCCCAGCCTGGAGGCTCTGGACAGCTCTGCCTTAGATTACATCTCCCACGTCATCCCGCACCTCATCGCTCTCTCCACCCTCCTCCCTGTCCTCCAGCTTTTCCTCTCCCCTCCTGCCCTCGGCCACCCTCCCGCTGCCTTGCCACCCCTCCAGCCACCCCCTGTCCCTGTCTGCATTCCTCTCTGTCTGCCCTGTTTGCCTCCGACCGAAGCATCTAAGGGACCGTGCCTTTCTGCGGGTGGACCCGGGCCGTCACCTACAGCTCTCCACGGGGCGTTGGTGCCCAGCGGGCAGCAAGGGCCACTTCCCTCCTGCTGTATTTGAGGTGGCTTGTAACCCCCCAGGGGCTCTCTGAGCACTAGAGCAGTCTCGGGGAGCTGGATTTCAGCAGTGTGTCCCCCCAGCAGGGTTTTGTTTGGGGGCTGGGGAGGAAGGGTAGGCGGGTTGGGGGCTGCTTGTTAAAAAGGGGGAGACTTTGGGGTCTGCGACTGAGTGGATGAGGTGGTGGGAAGGGGAGCAAGGGGCAGGCACCCCGAGGAGCAGGGTGTGCTCGAGGCTCGAGGCTGTTTGGGAGCTGTGGTTTCAGGTGTGAGCTCAACCATAAAGCAGAACCGCCTCCAGCACTGACCTGTCAGGGCATGGAAATGCGGCCAGCCCCTGCTCAGGGCTAACATAAAGTCCCCCTTCTTCCCATGGCACCCAGGCCAGGCCTGCCCCTACTTGCTTTGCAGAGGGCTGCGAGCCCCGGAGGGAGCACGGCCCCGGAGGGAGCAGAGCCGCGGGGCTGTGGGATCCCGGCAGCAGGAGCTCTGCCTGGCCCCGCTGCCCCGCAGAGCCGCGGGGCTGTGGGATCCCGGCAGCAGGAGCTCTGCCTGGCCCCGCTGCCCCGCAGAGCCGTGGGGATCCCGGCAGCAGGAGCTCTGCCTGGCCCCGCTGCCCCGCAGAGCCGTGGGGCTGTGGGATCCCGGCAGCAGGAGCTCTGCCTGGCCCCGCTGCCCCGCAGAGCCGTGGGGATCCCGGCAGCAGGAGCTCTGCCTGGCCCCGCTGCCCCGCAGAGCCGTGGGGATCCCGGCAGCAGGAGCTCTGCCTGGCCCCGCTGCCCCGCAGAGCCGTGGGGCTGTGGGATCCCGGCAGCAGGAGCTCTGCCTGGCCCCGCAGAGCCAGCGGGACCCGGCCGGCCGGGCTCCCCCAGGCCCCGCCGAGCCGCGCGGCGCGGTGGGTGTTTGCCTGGAGCTGGGGCTCTCAAGGCACTTGGGTTTTGTTGGAGGAAGATTTTCTCCCTTGACATTTTCACAGCTCCAGAAGGAACAGGAGGGATTGATGACTCTGAGCACAGCAAAGACAAAGGGGTGATCCTGCCCTACTGGGCTTTGATAAACCCAGGCAACCAGCCACCACTTGTTCTTACAATCCCTCACTCCCACATATGCACAAGAAACACTATCACGGGGCCTTTTCAACATTAATGCATGCTTATTAACTGACGTGCCTTTGTTTTCTATTAAAAATCTTGTTTCTAAACCTCTCCTTAAAACTCACCGTATAGACGCACGCACATACTTATTTTTCTGTCAAAGAAATCAGATCTGTAACATTTGAAGGGGAAAGAAAAGTACCACTTTAAACTAAAATTATTTTTTTCTTTTCACCATTTTCTTTTACCAAATTACTCTTCAGCTATTAATTTCACAGACATTGTGCTCAGTTTCAGTAGCCTGCGGAGGTCTGTTGAGGTGTGATTGGGCAAGCCTTTTGCTAGCAAAACCCTCTTCATTTTTTTCTCAGAAGCACAGCGTTTGCACCTCGCAAACCTGACACTGGTACTGAGGCACAGATTTGTAAAGGTATTTTGGCACCTATCTCCCAGCAAGTCAGACTCAGAGATTTGGCTTTTCCAGTACGATAGTTTGCTCTTTTATTGGTTGAATTTTCCTTCTGTTGGAGGAATGGCAAATATGAATTGACTTCTCAGGGAGCAAAATCACAGCAGCACAATGCAAAATCCTTTACAAATATCTGGTGATTAACTCTTGCAGATGCCCATCAGGAAAAATGGGTACTTCAACCCATTTTTTTCCCCAGAAACTCCAAGGTAAAGCAACTGGCTCAGAATATGAGAACGTACATCTAATTCATGGTGATGGCTACCTGGTCAGATGCAGCAACATGCAGATGGATTGAAGAAAATGTGGCACAGAGGCTTCCTAACAGGACTTCACTGTCCCCAAAACCTGAGTGCTTTTTCAGCACTGACTCAGTAATTATGCAACATGGACAGGCCTACTTTTTCGCCATCACTTCTACATTTCACTGTAACTTTGCAAAATGATCAAATGATTGAGGTCTAGAAAGTTCACGCTTTCTGTCCTGTATTCAGATTGTTGCATGACGCTATTGTAAAATTTAGACCCTTAGTGAAACAAATTGTGTTTGCTGCTGTCCTGCTTACAGGGCCAGAAGAACAGGACCCCACTGTGCTAATTTCTGGATAAGCACCTAATGAGAGTCCCCATACTGATGAATCCATTACATAAATGGCAAAAGAGACCCAGAGGGAGTGGGGACACAAAAGGGAGTGAACAGTACAGGAGCTGTGGATATCAATCAGGTCAGTGTGGATCTCAGCTTCAGAGTGTCCTGCTCCCACTTGAGGCCAATCATATGAATAGCTGTCATGGGAGTGGGAGTCTGTTGGATGCCCAAACCACAGCTGGGACTGGAGCTCAACATCTGCATGTATTCAAAGGGAACGTCAGGCCTGAGATGCTCTGCTTGCTGTGTCCTGTAGGATGCTGCATCTGAACAGCATCATTCCTGCCAAGCACCTCCGTGAGGGAACCTGAGACATTATACTTCCAAACACCCACCAAATGCCAGCAAACTGCTGAAATGCAATTGAAATGGTGGAATTCTGATGTGGTCAATTAACCCCCTGCTACCTCAACCTCTGATATGTGTATAAATAAAATAAAAGGTAATAGTGCTGGATTGTTGGCATAGCTAGGGAGGAAAGCAGTGATACCATGGGATGCTTTCTTCTGAATTATTTATGGGGTGCAGTGATCAGAGCTAGGCTTAGCCCCTGCCCTGCTCTAGGTCATCACAAGTATATACCCTATGTCCTCACTCAAAGCATTAAGCAGCCATGCCAAAGACAGGATCTTTGCATGACTGCCTCTAGATCCCAGCACATACCCATGTAGCCCCTATAATGGACAAGCACATGTATTATTAAGCAGCAGAAAGCACTTGTACAAGGCTGACGGCACACATGACTTATTTACACTGACCTAAAATAGCAGCACTTTAAGTGATACAAACACAGAAGACTTTAAAGTGCTCCATGGAGATTTGTGAATACAGGAGAACCCTTTGGCTAATCCTGAAACATTATTTTCTTTAAAAGTCAGCTCATTCTCTTTTATGCACCTGCCATTACTTTCCTTACCTAGAAGTGGCTTCCTTCATTTTTCCCTATATATTGGATTATTAGCAGCTAGGTTAATAATAATCCTCCCACTTTTGTTGGCAGATGCAGCCTTTCAGAGCTAGGAATACTCTCCCGCAGGCTTGAAGGGTGGAGAATTCATGGGGTTTTCCCTTCTTTTAGCTGGGTTTCCTGGTGGAAAGTGGCTTTAAATGGCCCTCCTTCAGCTATGCCTGCTGGCCAGGCTTGGCACAGGTTGTCCCCACCGTCACTCAGTGTCTGTCAGGGGACAGGGGCAGGATGTCTGGTGTCCCTTGGGAGGCATGTGCCCAGATGAGGAGGGAGGTCACTGCCAGGGCGGCTGGGGAAGGCTCCCAGGGGTTTGCCAGGAGCGTGGGGTGAGAGGCAAAAACCAGTAAAACATTAAAATGTGTGTGCGTGCGTGGGGGGGGGGGGGGGGGGGGGACGGACCTTAAAGATTATTTAACCAAAAAAAAAAAATCTCGAAGTCTGACTTATATGAAATTTAATTTAATTTATTTTTACACCAGCAGCTGTCAGTTCAAAGAACAAAAACAAAGTAGCCATCTGTGCTTAATTTCATAAATCTACTGTAGATTGTCACATGATAGTGGAACTTGGACAAAAACGTGTCATGTGATTGAGTCCGGTCCCTTTAAAGTCGTGCTTTCATATATAGTCTGATTTAGCTGCAGCTATAGGCATGAGGCCCAACTAAGCAGGCAGCAACTTGTCATGAACTGAGTGGTGTCAGTCTGATAAAAATCCTGATTTCTAGGGCATGTAACATCTTCCCCTCTTTCTGTGGCAAAAGGGTTTTGTTGCGTTTTTTTAATTACGTTTTCAGCATTCGAGAAAAACTATGAGCCTGCTTGATAATAGCAATGCCTGTAACACGAAATGTAGCAAGAAATAACTCCCCTTCACGAGAGCTGCAATGACATGGAAAAAGCAGGGTGCCAGGGAGCTGCGGTGGACTGAGGGCGGTTGCAGAACCAAGCAGTCTCACCTCTCATCGGAAGCCCTTCCTTGGCTCTTCAGCTGGGAGGAAAAGAGTTTTCTTTAAACCTCCGCAGATCACAGGTGGATCAGAGAAGTGTAAAGAAATTAATTTTTTTTTAGCCGTTTGAGAGGCAGGGCTAATAAGGAAAGTCAGAGTGTGTTTACTCTCCAAATTCATATTACTAAGAAAGTGCAAGGGAGAGAGATCAGAGGGGGTGTAATTAAAATACAGATCAAAAAGTCGCATTTTTCAATTTGCCATGTGAAAAAAAAATAACAATCAGCTTGTCATATTCTCATTAAATACCAGATGGTTGAGCATGAGTAATAGATCTCTGGCTGACAGAAATCTGCAAACTCTTTTCTTTGGAGAGTTTTTAACTTAAGCAATCCGACCATATCAAATAGTCAATAATGCTCTCAAGGTGAATGTATTTGTTTAGTATTTGCGTGCATGTATTTGTCTGTGCGTGCCGAAGCATACGTGCGTGTGGGGTGGAAACAAGAGCAGAGCCTCAGAGAAAGTAAAATTAATTCTTAGCAGGTAATTTTAGCTGCCTAACACACTCTTACTCTCACACTCACAGACACAAGAGTTTCCTGAGGTTTTAATGCTTTCCACCTTCTTGGGGATAATTAAGTGATGACCACACCTACGCTGAAAGGAAAAGGCCACAGCTCCTTTATCTAATGCAGCTACATAACCATAAATCAGGTTGTCGCTCTCGTGTCGAGCCCCGCAGATCAATCGCCTTCTTGCAGCGCTGCCGTCCCCCTCCGGCGCGGTGAGCCGGCAGCTGCCGGCAGCCCTGCCCCGCTGCCTTCACCAGGGCCAGCTCGCCCCTGGACTAGCTCCAGCAAAAGTTTTACCACAATTGCATTATTTCTCTGGTTTGTTGCTATTTGTGCTGTATTACAGTAACACTGATAGGATCTGGCCATAGACCACCACTGAGAGGGTACAAACACAGAATTAACAAAATGCTTCTTTTCTTCCCCATATGATTTACTGTCGCAGAGTACAGCACGAGAGAGCGCGTGGGCACGGGCAGGTGGGGAAGTTCAGACCCAACCGTATCAGAGGGTGCTCGTGGAGACGGCACCGGCGGCATCAGCATAGATGGGCTTCTGGAGCCAAACCTTTATGTAGCCGGGTGCCTGCCTTGTTCCCAAGTGCACAGATGCATCCCACTGCTACCTTACTGGACTTCAGCCATTTGTGAGACTTGGTATCAGTGCAGCCAAATGACTGGGAGCCCTGAAAGGCCGATGTAATAAGGGAAACATTTAAGCCTGCCAGCAACACGTGGAATTTCAAAGAAATTCTGCATGTGTGCAGAGACAGCAGCCATTTTCCTCTTGCCTGCTCCAGCCTGTCACAGAAGCGAACGCGCGCTGATCTCTCTTGGAGACCTTGCATTTTATTTTAATTCCCCTCCCCCTTCCTCTTCTCGCTGCTGTTTTCCCTTAATCTAAAAGAAGTCATTTTGAATGAAAGTAGATGATCTGGTCCTTGTATATGGAAAAACAGCAATTACTGGCAAAGAACAACAGTCTTTGTGGTAGGAGTGTGGTAGCTTTATTCTCCTACAAGTTTGGGCTGGACTGCTGCTTAGAGTAATAGACGTTAATGCCAGAAAAGAGCTTGTGAGGTTTTTTGGCCTACTCTTTTTGCCAGCAAGGGATTTTTCCCTACGGGATATTGTAACCGAGCTTTAATTAAAAAAATTAGAAGGCATTAAAGCAGCACAAAGTAATAGCCTCCTTCGGTGTACCTCACATTACCAACCAACCTGCTAGTCTCAGACCTTCCTCATTCAACCTACTGACACATCTGTGTTCTTGGCAGATCCGGATCTCACAACACTGTGTTGTTCAGGGATACCTAGAAGTGGTATAGCTACATTAGCACAATAAATTAACATGGGTAGAGCACCATGCCAATAAGTCTGGATTGCTTCTCGTCCTCAAGCTAGTTCTTTTGGAGCTAACTCACTTAGCACAATAATGTGCAGTGCAGTTGTACCCACGTGCTATACTAGTCTTTGGGAATGACGCTGGTATTACGGGCAGTTCAGAAAATCCATGGGTGGTGGGAACAGTGCAAAAGCTGAAAAGCTCAGGCTCTCCCCACTCAAGACTTTCAGCTGATCAAAATAGTGGTGTTTTCTTTTCCTACGACAAGGCTTCTGGGATGAAGTCTTGGCACCACTGAGGTCTGTAGAAGTTTTGCTATCAGCAACAGCAGTTCTAAAACTTTATCCCCTCTTTATTTTTCCAGTCAGAGTAAAAGTGTTTTTCCGGTGGTAATAGGCTAATCTCTCAAAACTGTTGATTTCTTCTTAAATTCCATAAGGTTTGCTAGTTCACAACATTTTCCTTACGCACTTTTCATGTTTTTAGCTAATACCAGCACGTATTACTGCCTGAATCACCTTTTTTTGGGAATTGCCATCTTATCACACCAGCCTCACTTTTCAGCTGTTACATTTTCAGGAGTTCATCCCCCATCTCCTCTTTTTCTCTTGGCTTGACAAGACTGTCAGAGGCACATGTAAGCACTTGCTTTCTTGATCCTGGGCTTTAATGATTAGCTTAAGGAGTCTCATATGCTCCTGTCATGCCTATTGCTACCTCTGTCAACTTTCTTTTCAACACGGCAGACTTCGATCACGCCTAGACACAAGGTCTGCAGCACCTGCTCTCAAAGGAAATGGAAAGACAGATCTTCTGCTCATGAAGATTGACTAAGTAATGGAGCCTTGGCTAACGAATTCACCTGGAGTTTTCACATGGCTCTTTGAGTCTGTACTTCTCTAATCTGGTAGGATTTACTGAGGGTAAGGTAACATGATCCTCAGCTGCAGACGTTGGCAGTTATTTCTGGCAGCTTCCAGACTGTTTGGCTTCTCTTTGAGACATGTGCACTTTCTATCTAGCAGACCATGTCCTTCCTACCTTCTGTCTACAGGTAAGGTGGTTTTGGAGAACTGCTGATGAGCCTCTTTCAGCAGTTTGCCTACACTGCCTTCATTAGGACAACATGTCTGGCCACCGATACTCCGACAGACACCTAAAATGGCACAAACCGGGAGGAAGTTTCCACATGGATTTAGCCCATCCAACAGCTGTTTCATCTCTCAGGACCTCACAACCAAGGTCAGAGGCTGGGGCAGAGTTGCTATTTGCAGCGCCTGTTGTCAGAACAAAGGAAGTCTTTAAGCTGGTTTTACCACCTTATCAAACCTCTGTAGGCGAGGCAGGAGAGAACAAACTAGTTTTCAGGACCACAGAGGTATACAAATCTGAGGGTAAGCAGATATACATATAGGTGTCTGATGACTCGTCTGATATACCTGATTAGTGAGAAAGGACGCTTTTGAGGTTAAGACACTGGATAGGATACAGGAAATCTGGATTCGGTTCCCAGCCCCAGCATAGATTGCCTGTGGCATCTTGAGTAAATCTGTTCACTTGTACCTCAGCTCTCTGTGTGTAAAAAGGGGGCACAGGGCTTTCTAGCTCCTAGCTTTTCTTTCAGACAGACAGATCAAGTGCACCAGTGCCCCCTAACCCACGTGGGCCCTCACCTCACTGAGGATCTCTTGATACCATCAGCATGTGAATCACAACGCTCAAGGGAAGAGAACAATGTATACCTAATACATGTGTGTACAAATGATAAATGGTTCCAGAAGTATCAGTGAAGTATCAGAAGTTGGCCACTTTCGGGAACAGTAATAGTCTTGCTGACATCTGTCTCTGGCAATCTCAAACTGTTAACCAAAATTTGAATCCAACCAGGACTGAGTATTTTATTTCATGGTTCACGAGGCAGCTAAGTATTTAAACACCTCCATTTTCCTTCCTTCGTGCCAATGCATATCTAGGTCCTGGCTGCAAGAATAACAGAATTGAAACAAAAATAGACCAAGGCAAAACTACCTGGACAACATGGAGGTAGTGGGCAGCAACACTATTTCTTTTTGTTCATTGGTCATATCAAACATATTTATTACATGAGTCATGGTCATATCAGTCATATGAGTCACATAGTATTAATTGTTAGATGGGCCTAAGGAGATGGCACTGAACACTGGAGAAGTTTGGTGTGATAATTTGTCTATCATCCTGTTAGATCCAAATTCTCTTCTTGCTTGTTGAATTCCAGATACAACCAGCCCCAGTCACTTGGACCTCCACACTCTACTGTAACCGAAATAACCCAGTATTATTATTAGTAGTAGCAGTAACATTAATGAGCGAGAATCTCCAGAGATGCCCCGTTATGTGTTTTTTTGGTTGATTTAGTGGTCTTTCTATCTTTTTAATCCCTTCTACGTTACTAGTCAGAGATCCTGCTTTAAGGTTCTAGCCTGCAACGTCTTGCTTTAAGGCTGTTGTAACGCACTGTTTCTCGAGTCTCTTTTCTTGGCAAACTCTTGTAGCAGCAGGCTTTGTAGGCAGACTTCTTTCATTACATAACCTTTTCCTCTTGATAGGGCATCTGTAGTACCGGAGGGAGGAGGATGCCTGATGCAGACAGGTTTCATCCTCCCACCCTATTTTCATGTCCATGCATTTTCTCCTCTTTAAGAGGACTCTAATACTTCCCCTTGCTACTGAAAGTAGGTGGAGGAACAGCCAGTCTTTCCTATCCTTGGCAAAATGTTTCTCCAGCACTGTTACTTATTGTGGAGCAATGAGCACAAGCACCCTCACTGTTGCAGTGATTCAGGAGGAGGAGCAACACTGCAGCTAGATTTCCTGGGCAGGTATGTGACCCATCAGACATCCACTGAGAGCATCAATAGGTAACAGCCACCTCTGAAAATGGGGTACCTTGGATTGAGCCAGGAGTTAGTTGTACAAAGCGTATTTATGCCCGGTGTTCAGGTGTCGCTGAGATCACCTTGCTCAAAGCTGCCCCAAGGGGAACACTGGAGTGGATTTCTTGGGTAGGTCATGGAGTCTGTATCCCCAGAGATTTTAGGAACCAGCGACATGAGCACCTACGAGGGATGTTCCATGTATAGTTGATACTACAGTGGTACAGGAAAGCACAGGGGATCACCTCCTGGCACACTCTGAACACGCTTAGTGGAGTAGAAAATGCCTTAAGGTCTCCTGCGAACCAGTCCTTTCAAAACTCATAGCCATCTGAGCCCATCTCCTTGGGAGCAGTGATTTAAACTTGAGTCTCTCACATCCTGGGGGAATATCCTCATCCTTTGGCCTTACAGAGAAAGGTGGGAGAGTCAGGTTTGGTTGGTAATTGAGTGCAGGTATTTAATTATCTGTGGCAAAGTAGATCATATTCAGCAGAGGGTATTAAGAAACTCCTGTTCCCAAATACCTGAGAGGGTGGTGGTGAGGCCACTCTCCTCAATGGGAGACCAAGGTTCAAATCTCTGCTTTCTAATCAGGCATGTGGGCGAGGAGAGAGGAGGAAGACTTGAAAGCAGATTTCCTACCTCTTATGTGGGTAAGGGAAAAATATGGGGGAGATGACTGTAAGTTGGTTTCTAGTATTTTTCTTATCTCCAGGAAAGGATTTACAGCCAGGACTCCCAAAGGAGATAGGTGCCACCTTCTCTCCCAGCGGTAGCTATGTAACTGCCTCTGCTTAATTGCCTCACCACTAAATACTTCACACCACAGGGCCTCTTGCAGACATTTCTTATCTGTCAGCTTGAGCAGGTTCTTTTTTTCCTCTCCAGCTTCTCTAATCTCATCCTGAGGTATCAGATTTACTCTCTCCCCTACGCTAGACCTGGCACCCTGGGATGCCTGTGTCTCTAACCCAGGGCTGAGGATTCCAGTATGCACTGGGGTAGGTGGAAGTTAGGTATTACAACAGCATGGTTTTCCTCTTTTGGTGTGAAATCTCCTTTTACCTCAACTATGAGCGTGTTGAACAGTGAGGAAAGCAGTACTTCTGGCTGAAGCATGCACACAATTAATCAAGCCTTGTGATCCTACGATACAGAGCTCTTTGTCTCAGATGTTCTGTAAGGAGTTCCCTTTGGCTAAAATTATATGCTTAAGGTCTTTGTGCTGTTAAACTCAGTCTACTTTATACTTTCTTCCATGTGTATGGGACTTGAAGGGAGCTGGTGAGATATAATGCTTGTACTCCTACTGGTTCATGACTCTGGTTTTATAGATCAAAAAGCTTTTCAGTTACCAGTCAGGGAAAGGTAAATATATTTCTTGAAGTTTTTTTCTTCTTAATTAACAAGTTGGTTTTGTATGGGATGTTTCTTAAATTCTTCACTTTACATGGAAATTTATATTCTGCCTTCTTACACTTAAATTACATTTACTTCAGTGGAAAATACCCCCATTCCAACACATTTTAACCTCCACTATCTTTCCTATGAGAAAAAGTAGAAGCAAGGAGGAGTAAAGCAGTGAAAAATAACAGGATGGGCTTGATTTTCAGACCTGCAGCTCTCTGACACCTGAGCCTACTTGACAAACAGAATTAGTCACATTTTGTAACATTTTATTTCACTGTTTTCATCACTCTGGTCACTCTTCCTTTAGCCCTGGCATTTCAGGAAGAAGAGGAGGAGGGAAGTGTTAGTCTTTGTTTCAGGACAGAGTCCCCCTTTTCCCTAAGCCAAGTCAAAGGTTATAGCAGCATGGTCCTGTCACAGATTCCCCCACAAACACCCCAGACCCATCCCTTGCTGGCCCCACTGAGGTCTTAAAACTCTCTCCCTTCAGAAGGAGGGAGGGTGATTTTCACTGACAATGTGACACCTCTTCAGATTCAAAGTTCACAGCAGTGCTCGCCACACACTGATGTCCCCAGTCCTGGCACACATAGCATCGCATGTGTGCATTTCCCATTTTTATTTGCATCACAGGATCAGGTTTTCCACCTCTTGCCAAAGGCGGTACACAAGTCTTGTCACCTCCCGATTGGCATGGCACCATTTTCTGCAGTGTCAAGCTATGGCTGTATATCATCCACCAACTAACGTTTTAAGTGACATACTTCTGCACTCTTTCCTGGATGCAGTAGCTGGTGTTTGGAAGCTCACCACGGCTTCACCTCTTGGGTTCCTGTTCTGCAGGTCTTCAGGTTAACCTTTCTAGCTTTAATCAAAAAAGATGATGTCAACAGGAATCATATTGTAGGCTTTCCTGGTGCCAATTGTAACCTTTATTGTTGGTTAATTGACAAAAGTGCTGAAAGTTTGTTTCAGAATTTCTATTTCATAAAAATATCTCCTTTGTTGAAGTATCAATTAGCAGTCTTGGTTCAAAGTTTATTTCTCTTGCATGCAGCCATTTATTCTGTAATAATTGTCTAGATTCTGACATTAAATACCGTAATTTCTCCTGCTATGTTTAAAACCACTTCCAAAGGCTTCTAAGTTTTATTTCCTTCCCATTTTCTACAGAAATAGCTGGAGTTTGTTCATGCTTAGGGAGATTAATAAAACTATAGAGTAGATTGTGAAATTCACCCCAAACCAAAATACAATGAGCTCCATTCCAAGACCTCCTGCAGGCTCCATTTCTTTAATTAAATATATGCCAAGGTTCCTCTCCATGGAGTAAATATATAAAACTGCATATTTGAGGGCAATTATAAGCTAGTGTATTTTGACATTTCTTCACTGCAAATCTTTTAACCTTTATTAAGGGAATTCTGGTTGAACGGATTTCTGCTTGAGATATATATAGCAAAAAAAGCTTAATGTCTACATGAAATTATGGACAAACTAAAGAGAAATCCTAGGAAGCATGAGTAAATTAAACCCTGATTTTGGTCCTACCAAAGGCTGTGGCCAGCAAAGGCTCACATTAGCAAGAGCTATATTCTTGTACTGAAGCCAGGGGAAGGTGTTTGCACTGGGGAAACTTCACCTTTCTCCGCTCACAGTCTGGCTTTTCTGGTGCAGAGAACAACCTGTTTCCAGCCCTTGGTGCAGAGGTGCCATAGGAAAGGTAAAGAGACAGGGATGGTTGTAAATGGTGCAAATGCTGAGTGTATGATCCCAGTTAGCCAAGACAAAAGCCCTCTGCTCCTGCACTGTTTCCTTTTGAATGGGAGCAAGACATTAGTTGGCTCTTTGGTTAATCTTCTCTATGTCAGTAGTTTCTTCTGACAGCGGGTAGTTGAGAGTGTGAGACGTGGGTGTGAGGGTGGCCCTCAGATAGGCAGAGCAGGATGGGCTGGAAATGGGAGCTGTGAATGGCGAAACAATGCTGGAAGCAAGGGACATTTACAGGTGTGCCAACGCTAAAGAGGAGGACCCTGGGGAAATTCCTGGTTGTATGGTCCCTCCGCCCTCCAGGGCAGGGGCTGATGTGCCACCCGTGGCCGCATTGTGAGTGAGATGGCCAAGGCAGAGGTGGTGGGTGCTGCAGAAGAGCCACCAAAGCCCTGTGGTGGGTCCAGGTTCCCACTCCTGGAGGAGGCCAGAGTGCAAGCATCTCTATCTCAGACCATCAGGCCTGCTTGGTCTTTTCCCAAAACTGCTCTGGACGTCAGGGAAAAGGGATAGGAAATTTTTCTGGGGAGGCCGCAAGAGGGATTGAAGCCAAGGACATCGGTGAGTTTCTGATTCGGATGTGGCCTGGGGCAGCAGGAGCTCCTGCAGCCACCCCTGCAGCCACTGGCATGTAGGCACGTTAATGTGGGAAACCCCTGTGATATGGGAAACATCCTGGCAAAGGAGCCACAGCTCCTGCTTGAGCCAGGAGACAGCAGTATGCCCGCAGTTTGGCTATCGTTTTGAGCAAACCCAGCAGCTTTTGGGAGCTGCTGGGGGCTAGTGATTCTTTGCAAACTATCCACATGGTTCTGCCTTGGGTATAACCTTGAACTTTACTTAAACCGTGGTTCTCTCCTAGAAACAGAGACCGACACATGCTGCACTTCATGTACTAATAAACCCAAGCCTGTTCAAACCCGCTTACTTGACAGCAGGCTACTAGATGAAAGCAGGGTTGGTTCACTTATCATCCAGAAACAGAGAGCTCCAGAAGATTTTTCTTACACAGCATAGAAGTTTCCAACTTTTTTTTTAATAGTAATCATCCTACCATGGGAATGGAAGACAGCAGGATAAAACTTGAACTTGCCATTCTTAGCTGGTCAAAACAGAAGTTCTGTCTCCATAACTCCAACTTTCCCTTCAAATACATGTGATGAAACTTTGCCATGGATATTTTTTTTCCTTTGTCCTGGTTTCGGCTGGGATAGAGTTAATTTTCTTCCTAGTAGCAAGCATAGTGCTGTGTTTTGGATTTAGTAGGAGAAGAATGTTGATAACACGCTGATGTTTTTAGTTGTTGCTGAGTACTGCTTATGCTAGTCAAGGACTTTTCAGCTTCCCATGCTCTGCCAGGTGCACAAGAAACTGGGAGGGGGCACAGCCAGGATAGTTGATCCAAACTGACCAAAGGGCTATTCCATACCATACGGCGTCATGGGCAGTATAGAAACTGGGGGGGGGGGTTGGCCAGGGAGCAGCGATTGCTGCTCAGGAACTGTCTGGGTATCGGTCAGCGGGTGGTGAGCAATTGCATTGTGCATCACTTGCTTTGTATATCATTATTATTATTATCATTATTATACTGTTACTATTAGCATTACTATTTTACTTTATTTCAATTATTAAACTGTTCTTATCTCAACCCAGGAGTGTTTCTCACTCTCACTCCTCCGATTCTCTCCCCCATCCCATTGGGGCAGGGAGAGTGAGCGAGCGGCTGCGTGGTGCTGAGTTGCTGGCTGGGGCTAAACCACGACAGCCTTGTAGGAAAACGCCATTAGATGATCCATCTATAAGAGGATCTCTTGACATCAATTGGTAATGGATACTGCACACTAAAGAGACTCATTCTGAACAGCTCCTTCCCTGCACAAACCCTAAGCCTGTTTGGCGTGACCTTCTGTGGCTTTTCTTCCCTGCAGAATAACTTATGAAATTTTTAGCATTCCTGCAATTGTAACATCTGGGCCTCATTGTTCTACACCTTGGAAAAAAGGGGGGCAATGACAAACACACTTTGCATTTACATCCTCTTTCACCTGTTTTTCTACATGTTTTGAATCAAGATGCTCAAGCGTAAATTTCTGCTGGTCATTCGTGGGTGCCCTCCTGAGGGGCAGCCCTCAGAGTGAAGGAGGGAGATAACCTGGCAGAGTGATTTTGTGCTTACAGCACTGGGGTGCTGCTTTGTGTTGGGCAGGTAAACAGAAGAGTCACTTATTCAAAATATGCTGGAAGTTTTTTGGCACTTTATTAAAAACACCAAATTAGTGCTGGCAACTGAGTTGTGTTTCTCTTGTCCCTTTCACAGATCTACAAGAGTTTCTCTCTTGCACATTGCTAAACTGTAAGCTACGCACACTAAGAGGCCTTGGGTGATTTGAAGGAAATCATCTTCCTGTGCTTGTTGCAAAAAGAAGTTCCATAGTTAAAAAAAAAAAAGATCGAGATCCTTAGTATTTTACTCTTCTCCAAGCATTTGCTTTTGCACCAGCTGCTGACTTTACCATGTTACCTAGTGTGTAGGAAATGCCATCAATAACTTGTAGTTTCAAAGGTCAGGGGTCACGATATCAATTCTGATGGACAAAAGCATCAGAGGAGCAATGCGTGTGTCTTGGGGCTGGAAAGGGTAAGGCTGAAAGGTGCAGTCGTAGACTCATTAACTTAAGGAGTACAGTGCGGCTTTGTTATAATTTGATAGCTTGGAAACAAGCAAAAGATCAGCTTGTGTTTGGGAAGGAATAATTCAGCCTCATGTGGATGCCTTTTATTTTTAGAGAAATGTGTCTCCCTTAGACCCTTGTAAAAATAAATTGTGTGGAGCAGAGGGACATTGCCTGCATGCAGAATCAACTATTTGCCAAATGTTTTCTTTGTTTAAAATATGCACTTGCTAGACTGAAGCCCAAACTGCAAAGTTCAAACCAACACTCAAATTCTAAACAGCGCAGACTTTAAAGTCACTGAAGTCCAACTGGGAATCATGGCACTA
The DNA here is from genome assembly GCF_030463565.1 of Pelecanus crispus. Taxonomy (NCBI): domain Eukaryota; kingdom Metazoa; phylum Chordata; class Aves; order Pelecaniformes; family Pelecanidae; genus Pelecanus; species Pelecanus crispus. The sequence continues at coordinate 59,707,248 of NC_134648.1, read as the reverse complement.
CAAGCAGTCCTGGAGTTAAATTTCTACACCAGCCTTTGCTTACAAAATATCAGAAGAGGTGCAAGTGCTACCACCTGTTTCCTTCCTCACCACTCCCAGTTTTTGCAACAGCTCAGTGGTTAGTGTGCTCCGCCAGGATGGGGATGACCCAAGTTCAGTTTCTGGAGAGATGGAAAAGCATTTGAACCCACAGACTCTCAGGGTATCCTCAGGAGGGACTGCTTCAGTCAGTCCTGTTAAAGGTGTTTACACAATTTTGTAGAATAATCATCAGATGCTAGGTTAAAAAAAAAAAAAAAAAAAAAGAAAGAAAGAAAAAAAAGGAGGGAATTTGAGCTTGATTTTTTTTATCCCAGACAAGATTACCTGGGAAAAGGAGACATGGGTACCCAGCCTTGCTGCAGGAAAAAATTTCTTAGGGCAAAATACTTAAGCAGGGGTTGGAGCTAAGAGCTGGAACCAGTGGGTTTTTTTCCCTAGGTGAACACCTACATCCTCGCTAAGTTAGTGTCAAGCACATGCTTTGTGTCCCTGTCTGGCTCCGTTAGGGTACAGGATTACTGCAGGCAGGGCAGGGCAGGGCAGGGCAGTTACTGATAGCCTAGAGTGGGGAGGGGATGAGGGGGCAGGGGAGCCGCGAAGGGATGTCTCCACCAGTGCAGGAGGGGCAACTCTCTCACACCCTGCGCGAGGCACATTAAGCCACCAGATAGAAGAAAGCAATTAATGCCCTGATATTCTTTACCCACCCCAGTTTTGTAGGCACATTTGAGGCCACTTACTAGGTAACCTCGTTGATCAAGGGCTGTAATCAATGACAGCCTTTGGGGGAATTTTGGGTGGCCAGATACACATTATTAGTTCATTTGATTTAATAACAAATAAAGATCTTTGCAGACAAGGAATTATTTGGTGAAGTGGAGGGTTTCAATTCTAATTTTTATTGTGAACGAAGCATAAGCCAGGACAACAGGTAGTGATAATAGCTCCAGTATATGAAAACAGCAGCTTTATCATTTAACCTCTCACTGTGCATGGCTTGAATCCCAAGACCAGCACAAATAGCTGCTTCTTAGCAATTTTAAGGTGCTATCAGTGAGTGTTGGGCATCTAGATACTTCTAGATCCTTGGCCCAAACTCACTGGGCTATCCTGTGAACAAGGTTCAGAGCTCTCAGTTGGGAAATGTCCCGTGAAAGACTTCCCGTGCTTCCTCTGTCATCCCCGCTGATCTTTCCCTGAGAGAAAAATCTGCATCACTGTGGCTTGATTTAAATATGCAAGCAGAGCTTGACTTCTTCCTTTACTTTGTAATTAATGTATAAAGTACCCGTCTCTCTGCAATATCTCCGGCGTGGTGTGTAACACACTAGGACTCAGCCCACCTGGGCTCCAGAGCTGGGATTTGCTCCTGCCACCAAAGTGGACAGTACCAGGGGAGAAAAAAAGCAAACTGGAGGAAGGCTGCCACGCTCAATGATGAAGTGACCTGAAGAGAAAGGCCTGATGTGCCCAGCTGGGATGACAGCCACCAAGAGACCTCAGTGGACATCCTCAGGGAAGAAGCTCCGTGGATGGAGTCCCCGCCGAGAAGGTTCAAACAGCAAACCCGAGCACAGCAAAACTGTACAGTCAAAAAAAAAGAAAGAAAAAAAGATATTTTTCATGTTCCATAAGGCTATGACTATGTGATATACATATTTTTATTCAAGATCAAAGCGTTGTTTTTAATAGTTAAATATTCACAGATGCAAATGAGCTTTGATTTGCATAAAGTGATAATTATGTTATTCATTAGGACTTGGTAAATGTTGTGTTCAAATTCCACGATCATTTTGCTTTAGGGTTACTGAGAAACAAGTTTATGAGTTTGAGGGGAAACCTATTGTGAAAGTAAATGGCAGAGCGTATTTCCACCGAGCTGGGATGATTTACCTACCTCCTACGTTCTCAGCATGGCATGTCCAGTCTAGCCCATTATATCAGCTAATGTCTGTGGGGAGGCCCAGGGCTGCTGTCCCTGCAAGGTCATCTGTCAATGCCATACGGGGAGGGGGAGCTGTCAGTCTCCTCGTGTGATTGTGTCTTGCCAGCTGCACTGCCTGCCTGCCGCTGCCCGCGCTGCCCGGCCTCGGCTCCCGGTGCTGTGGGAGAGCCCCATCTTCCCTCCCCGCCTCGCACGCACACCTTCCCCTGGGTCAAGAGGAACAATGGAGCAGGGAGGACAGGGCAAGCCTGCGCCGAGCTGCAGACACTTGATAAATGGGTGGGCAGGCGGCAAGTGACAATATGCAGACAAGCGATATCATTTGCAAATGGATTCGGCGAGGGAAGCAAGAATATAGAAAGGGGGGAAGACAAAGTCAGGGGCACGGAAAAGGTTTCTCGTTAACCCTTGCGGGAGGGTGGGAAATAGGATGGCTTGGCTCTCTGGGAAAAAAGGTTGGGAATACTGCTTTTCAGTCCCTCACCTACAACCTTTGGGAGAGCGAAACACCCCACGAGGAAGTCACATGACACTAATTGCCTTCTTAAAACCCACATTTTTAATACCTGTACTGTGAGCCTTCTCTCCAGATGCATAGATATGGGTGTCTTGGGATTTACCTGGGATTTACCTTACTTAACTCCTTCCTTGGAGAGATTCCCATCCCCTTGTTCAGAAGCTGAGATCGGTGCCTTAGGATAAGACCCAGTGCTCGGGCTGCTCTTTAGACAGCCCAGTGCTGGCATCAGCCCTTGCAGTGATGCAGCCCAGTCACCCCGGTGAGCCAGCATCCCGGGAAGACACCCGTGTCCCATGGCAGGCCAGCGGAGACAGGGGGATCAGGACTGCTGCAGGTGCGAAGGGTTCTTCAGGAGGGGCTTACTGAGCCAGACAAATTGGCAAACAGGAGAGGTGCTACGCACATTTTAAATATTTGTGTATGTAAATACTTTGTAAAGGTCGGTCATGAGATTAAACCACCTTCTTTCCCCCAAACCCTTTCTAAACAATGGTACAAGAAACACTCATCATCCAGTAGGTTGAATCCAAAAAGGACTGGACAGTGTACTTAAGCTGTAGGACCAATTTTTTTTCATTACAGAACTATTTTGTATCTGTCCTAGTAGCTGACGACTTCCGTCTTTCTTCTGTGTGGGCATTTTTTCTGGCCCCAACTCACACAAGAAGTCTGGCCACATTTTATACCCGTACTATTTGCTTCCAATGAACATGGGCTGTGTTCACACACCATGAGATTTGCTTTCCTGTCTCACAAGCCCAGTTGTGCCAGTGGAGTTGATCCTGCCCTGCTGAGCTCAGGCTATCTTGGTGCAGGCCAAGGAGGTCGGGCCATCTGCTTGGAGTATGTGGTCAGGGATGCCTGCTGGGACAGAGCACTTTGGGATCATGGAGTTACTTGCAATCTAGTACAGGCATTGACAGCATCACCTCTGCCAATGAGCCCCACGCAGAATTTCTAAGACCATCAGGAGCGTTGTTAGCTTCTGTGTTTACAAAGAGTATAGGCTGTGTCACATACAGCCACAGACTGTGCGTAGAGGCAATGCTATGACCAAGTTTTGGTTTTATATTTTGCTGTTGGCATTGAGGAAGTTTCTGAGAGCTGGTAAGAGCTCGACAGATCTGTAGGATGATCCTTAGCTGTCACAAATTGTTCTCTGCTTATGATACAACCACTGTGACGCAGGTTTGAGGGTGTTTCAGGCATAGAGTCCCCGACTCATCTAAACTACAGCAACCAGCAACCCCCTGTTGCATGAGAGATAGCATTGGCTTGCAGTGAACCCTGGTAAAATGAGCTAGATCAGGACATGATTCTTCCCTGGTGACATTTGTGACCAGGGTTGTGCCATGATAGAAGTTCCTGGAGTGCAGTATTTCATGTGATATATCCTCTCCTCTGTGTTTCCTGCCACTCTTGAGCATAGTGCGAACTTTGAAGTAATGCTCCCAGCCCTTTTTCCTGAAAAAAAAAAAAGTCATTTTCCTCTTTTTCTCTCTCTTTACTTGCTGGATATCAGCTATAGTTGCCATATTATAGTTATTCTATTTAAATGCACTAAAAATACAGATCAAATAGCTGGATCATCCATTAACTGCCTCATTATGCTATTGAATGAGGACTCTTTCTGACTTTTACTGTGGATATGGACAGGATATATTAGAACTTGTCTGTCATTAATAACTTCACACACACACACACACACACAAATCTAAATGGCCAATTAATGTCCACATCTGCCTTAATGTTACTTATTAACTCCTATTACCTATAACAGCCACTAATGCTTTTGGGACTTATTTCACTTAATTCGTGCCTTTTCTTCTGTTCTTTGGCCCCACATTAATACCATATTTCTTTCAGAACCTCTCTCATTGTAAGGAGGATGGACAAGATCACCTGATAGCCTTTCCCATCTCTAATTTCTATATGCACACTTCCCTCATTACAACACTCCTGCACAATAAAAGGCAGAGCTTCAGGCTTAGCATCTGAAAAAATGTTCTCTTTTTCCCTAGCCATCTTGCTGTGCTGTTGGCCCTGAAACAGCCTTACCAGCTACGCATCTGTTGTTCTTCAGGGCACTGAGAGCCCAAAGATGGGAGGAGGTAATTAAGGGTCATACAGACTCCATCATTAGAAACAAAATTGCACATCTCCTTTCTTATCTGTTGCTGGCCTTTTCCTTTTTTAGGAGACTTTTACACTGGTCAGAGAAACCAAAGCTATGGGTTTTACTCTTCTTAGGTCAAGCACTGGCTTTCTGGCAATCAGTAGTGGGGTCTTTCACTTAAGTCTTTTTGTGCCAGATCACTCAATTGCCCATGGAAATCCTCACTTCTTATGCGCATGGCTTCGATGCTGAGGACATGCATTTAGAGTTGCTTCTTCTATATGTCAGTGACTGGAAATAGTCAAAAAATAAAAAGGAGGTTGGTCTCATGGTCAAGGTTTTGGAATTGCATTTCAGACATTTGGACTTCCTTTGCTATTTTGTGTGGTCACAGGAAAAAAAATTTGTAGATTTCTCTGTGCCTCAGTTTCCTCATCTGACAATCTAGGTTGTAAATTTTGTGGAATTAAATTCCTTCTTCTTTGCAAGATATGTGACTATCACAGTTGGCTGCTCCCTGTTTCATACTATCTGCATTAGGGGATGAATTTGGGCTTATCCTGAACCATCCTAGAAACCCTCATTATGACAGTTTTGCTTGATCTTGAATGTGACTGGCCTTTCATTTCACCTGAGGTGACTGAAAAGGAGCTGAAGAGCAGGTGAACAAACAAAAAACTATGTGGTAAGAAATCTGCAGTCAGAGCAAGACTGAAAATGTGATATTTGGAAAAACGATAACTACCAGTAAATTCTTATCCTGGCTGTTGCTTTCTGCTCTGGTCCTTTGGAGAAGCTCCTGGGCCCAGAGAGACACCTTCTTTGGATGTCCTTGAGGACCTGAACTACGAGTCACTAAGCAGTCCTGTGCAGCCCTACCTATAGGATAATTCTAGGTGTTGGTCCAGGACTCTGATTTTGAGGCTTGTCAAGTCCTTACAATGCAGTGACTTCCAGTTACTCTGAAGTCACTTTTAACATAAGGCAAACATTAAGGTAAATGCAAAGAAGACTGTTTTTATTGCAATCCAAATTTAACAGCATAGTTACTCGATTTCAAGACAGGTGGATAGAAATAGAAAAACATAATTATAACTATCTATATGTTAGATCACCCAAGAGGTGTCTCTCTCTGTTTCATCCAGCTAGCAAGCTGTCAGATGCTTATGCAATGTCTTGGCACAGCCCTTCCTTACATAGAAGTGTAGTTTCGGGCTGAGCTTTCAGATTTAGGAACAGGTTTATCTTTACAACCCCCAACCTTCCCTGAGGATCCATTCTGAATATGATATCTATGCAGGATAAATGCTCCCTTCTGCCTTGCAGAGCAGGGGATCAGCCCTCAGCATATGACTTCTTTATACACCGAGACTGACATTTCGTGTAACCACCTATATTTTATTCAACCTTACTTCTACAAAGAGAGAAATGAGAATAGTGTGCATAGTGCTTTCCAGTTCCTCATCAAGATTAGACATGATGATAAGTAACCACTTCGGAGTGATAGTAGGTGTTAGCTGGGGTGAATGAACCTTGGGCTGGGCTCTGAGGCATTCTGGGGCAAGGAATTTCAGTGCTCTGGATATTACTGACTAATGATAAAGAGGCTTACATTCCTGAACTCAGCCTTTTATTTTGTATCATCTGTTTAATTTTAATCTTAATTTATTATAAACAGGGGAAAAAAGCATATTCAAGCCTCTACAAAGGCAGAAGGTTCTGGTTTTAATATTAAAATATGTCATTTGCAATAACCTTTATGGCTTTGTCATATCCTCTCAATAAATGACTTCTAAGATTGATTAAAGACCTGATCTTTGCTTCACATGTTAATCAATCTCACCAGCCAATTAGAGCTTTGGTGCTAGAGAGCAACAGAGATCATCTCTTAGCTATATATACGGCAGCATTTATTGTGCAAGCCAAACCTTTATGACCTAATACTGGTAGAGGAACCCATGACAGTTTATGGGAAAAGAACATCAAAGAACTGCAAGATTATTCATGCCGATACTTAATGAATAGATATTTAGAAGTTGCATTTCAGAAGGGGTAAAAGCTAAATGCAGAATTGGCTTTCCTGGGCTGAAGCAGAATTGGTGCTTAAGAATAGCAGACTCCTACTTCTAAGCCACTTCATGCTCTTCCTTCTTTTTATGACTCGGAGCATGGCAATTAAATTTGCTTCAATTTCACTACCTGTAAAATGGGAATAAAACTACCTGCTTTTCCATCTGGATGAGCTGAGGATGAATTAGCTCATGCTGGAAGTAAATGAAAAGCAAGACATCCATTCCAGCGATACTACAGTTTCCCACCTGAACAATTTAACTGGAAATGAATTTGAAGCAACAAGAGCAGAACTACATCAAGCTTGCAGGTCACTGCTTCCCGGTCCTGACTGCAGTGAGCGTGGTAGGCTATCGAAAATGAGCAGAGGGGGCTACAGTCCATTTTCTGCATGTCTCCACAGCTGACCTGCTTAGTAGCTTTTATAGCAGAGAGGCCACAAGCTAGACATGGAAAATCGACACTTGTTGTGTTCAGCTCAGTGCTGAGGCACACTGATGTGCCTGAGTTATACATGAATAAACAGATGATTTCAGCCACCAGGGCTACAAGCCCCTGCATTTTTCAGAAGATTCTTAACTCACTCTAAATATAAAGAGAAATCCTGTGCTGTGCAGGATGTAGTGATTAAATGCCCAAGCAAGAACTGCCTTTTTAAGTGTGTGCGCCCTGGTCCTTTCACAACAGGTTGCCATGTCCTGATTGGAATCTCTGAGTATTAATGTAATTTGAATAACTAATAAATCAAGAGGTAAAGTAAAAACAAAACTTGAAAATAACTGTAAATGTCACAAAAGGTCTTTCGCATTTCCCGTGGTGAATATTTATTCCAAAACGCTTTGGTGTTGCAAGGTATTGTGAAATACTTTATTTCACAGAATATACATTTGAAAGTGTTGAAAGATCAAATTCCTAGAATTCATCTATTCTTGAGGTGGATGCTAACAACATGTTAGTACTAGACTGAGGGCATTATCTGAGTTCCATGTATAGCCTGAATTCCAGACGAGACTGAAGCCAATTTTATTTATGTTTTGTCTCGGTATAATATCTTTCCGTCATTCAATTGTCTCGGTCTAAACACTGCAGGAAAGTTACTTTGAAATGAATGTCTGGGTGTCAGGGGCTAGGGAGCTAATAGTATAATTACTTTTGTAGTCTTTATTAGTTGAAATGTTTATTAGAAAGGTTACTTTTTATCCAATGAAAGATGACAATATGGGTTTGATTGAGCACTGTTTGTTGTTTTAATATTGTTAGCTGTGTGAATGGGTTAACACACTTCTCATCTTCCAGAAGCTGAAGGCTATGAGAAATCCCAGGGGTAGCCACTCCTCAGCCCACATTTGCTGCCTTTGCCAAGGAAAGATCCCATAAGATTTCCCCCCCTCCATCACTTAAGGGTTGTGATGATTTTTAATGTCACTGCCTAGATGGCCTGGAGATTTTTATCTATTGCACTTACAGGTCACCTTAATATTATCTCACTCAGAGGCGGGAAAAAGTTTCTAGTGGGATAATATTAAGTTATACAGCATGACACAAGGTCAGACTGTGAGAGACAAGAATATATGAATAAAGCCAGTGGCCATGAGAGTCACCAGTGTGAAGAAAAAAAAAAACAAAAAAAGAAGAAGAAGAAAGGAACAAAGAGTAAGAGGGGAAAAGTGTTAGTGGAGGAGAAAAGAAGCAAGGAGGGGGGAATGAAGAAGGAAAGATTAAAAGGGAAAAAGAAAGGATCAGGGTCAGAGTGGGTAATGTAAAGTCATCCTTTTTATCCCAATCAGCTGCACACAGTGTGCTCTCGGTGGCCATATTCATACTGAATTAGCTCCAGACTGTTTCTTTTCTCTGGGACTCCATCTTTTTGAAAATACATCATCAGTACAACTCCATCCTGAAGGCATATTACGTTAATGCATCATTATTGCGATGGCTGACTGATGATGCGCTGGTGTCATACATCACCAGAGCTGTGCCTTGCTCTGATGAAATGTTGGTGTGATACATAATCAGGGAGAAGCACACGGGTCCCACTTCTAATGACTCCAGAGATGTAAACTACCCAGAATTAAAGCTAAAGCCTTGGAGCAGGGCAGCCAGGAAAAGAAAGCATCCCTAAGAGTCCGGCAGCATCCTGAATCTCCTGAGAAAACCTGCAGTAACTTTGAGTTACATTAGTGGAAGTGCCTGGAAGGCTGCCAAAATCCAGCTGCTAGGCTTGGACAAGAGTCACGAAAGCCTTAGCAACATGGCAGTCATGAGATGCAGCTACCACAAGCCAGAGAGGGCATATAGCAACTTCCCCCTCCAGCCCTGGCTGTGAAGGCAAAATCACAGCTTGACTGACAAGCAGATCCACAGCAAGGGAAGGGAAGGAATAGGGAAGGTGGGGCAGAGGGGACACCCATCATCAGGCGGCTGGCCTTGGCTCCCTTCCAGACAAGCATCTCTCCTCCCCTCCCTAAAACACACTCACGCTGCCTCTATGGCCCCCTGTGGAAGCCAGTGGCTGCCTCGATGGACAGGCTTGCAGGATCTGGCCCCAGCAAGTGGGAAGCTGCATCACCCTGCTGTTAATCTGACTGTTTTGGGAGGGTAGTGGAAGAAGAATGGAAAATTGGCTGAATGGCAGCCTGAAACTTGGCATGAAACAATCATTTCTCGATCCCCACACACATACACTCTTCCTGTCCTGCAAAGAGTTTTGCCCAACTCTATGCAAAAGCCCAACCAGTTGTTTTGTACACACCTACCTTTACCTCAGTGCTTCCTTCCAATACAGCTGATGCACCTGCCTCATCCTCCAAACCAGACTCTGGTCCTCCCTCTTCTTGTGGCTTCCCAGTGCCCTGGAGCAATTTCTGTCTCTGTGCCCCAGTTCCTCACCAGGCAGAGTGGGACCAGTGACGCAAACCACCACTAGACGCAGACTTGTATGGCTCTGAGTGAGGTCTCTGTTTCAAATTGTTTCTTACAAAATGAGTCTAAAATAAGGTGCTTTCCTCTCACAGGATGGGTCCCTCACCTCACCAGTTGTAATACCCCTGGGGATAAATACAAGCAGTGCTCAAGCCCTTGGTAATCATCATTTCATGAGCTGGATTCCTCTCTTAGTCTTTTTCCATCATGTCACCTGTGTAACAGCAGGTCTAGAGTACGTCTGAAGTAGCTCTGTTGTTCAGAATGGAATTACTCCAGATCTACACCCACATTGCTGAGAGTTGAATTTGCTCCAGTGGTGCTAACCAAAGAGGATTTTTACCAGATAGCTTGGAAATGTAAACTGTCAAAATTTAGAAAAGGCCTCAACTCAGCATATCAAGGTATCATTTTTTCCCTCAGTCTTGCAAAATTGCTGTGCACCTGCCATACTTCACATATCTTTTAATGGACTTAATATCCTGCTTTTTCACAAGGGAAATAATCCCATCACAAGGCTGCAACTATATTAAGGAGCATTGGTTTGCAGTGTTCGTCATATAAATACCAAATTGGGCTGCGTGCATGGAGTCTGACATTTAAGAATGAATGTGAAAGAAAATCTGAAGCTTTGCAAGAATGAATGAATTTTGGCACTATCAAACAATAGTTTTGCTTTTAAAGCATGATTCCTTGCAAGTCATTGCTGGCTGTAAGACCTTCTAACGTATTCCTTTGTAAATTCTCTTCTAATACAGAAGGCCCCAGAGCAGGTCTCTGAAAGATTAGTTTCAGATCTTTGAGAGATTCATCAAAAATTGGGGTTCATTGTCTGTAGGAATGATGGACAGAGAAAGCCTTCACGGCAAAATCACAAGCGTGTGTGCAAACACATACTCGGGGAGCTGGCCCTTTGCAAAGTAATCACTGTCTCTGGGTTTCCAACGCCTAATTTATAATTTCTGTATGGCTATAATCAGGAGCTGGAGTCACTGTCAGCAGGTCAATGGTAACAGGACTAACAAATAACTGCCACAGGATACCTTGAGGCAAACCAGCCCCTGACAGGCTCACCCCTTCTGTTGAAGGTGGTGGAAGACAGACTTGGCCAACAGCTATGTCCTTGCCTTCCCTGCCTAGACCTGACAAAGTTCTGTTCAAAGCTAATGATAAGCCTGAAATAAAATTTTAAAAAATGACAGTTCAGTTCACGTAAGCACTCTGAAACACAGGTGGCTATGTGGGCTGTCCAAGTAGCTTTGGCCTGCAACAACAAGGACTGCAAAATTAATCTGAAAATATCTATTTTTCCTACTTTTTATCCTGTCAGAAACCCTGTAAGAACAGTCGTTTCTCAGGTGATTTTCCAGCACTGAGACTCACTCGGTTTACAACTCTGCCCTTCCAGTACTGGTCAGGATCAGGAGAGAGACTCAGAAAACAATAATTAAATGGCAGTTACAGAATGCCAGGCAAGGGGTGGCAATGCCCGCAGGGACAGACAAAGCAGGTGGCAGAAGACTGGACAGGCAGGAAAGCGCTAAAAGTTTCAGTACTGCACTGGTACATTTGCTTGGATTTCAGGTTTGTTTTAGCCAGTGGTTCATGATGCTATTTACCAGACCACTTAGAGTTCCATAACTTTTTGATATCTGCTTCATAGCTTGTGGTGTCTGTGTCCAGCAATATAAGAAGATGACACAGGGAAGGTGCCTGAAGTTAGCCTCTGAAGGGGTGAGAAGACTTGTACCGCCTTTGTATCAACCAGAAACATCTCTGGGGAAATCAATGAGGCAACTTCTTTCCTTTGGATTTAATTAAAGAAACATTTCAGGCTGCAATTTGAAAGCAAACAAAACCAAAAAAACCCCATTGGCTTTCTCTTACAGCTACTATCTCCCCAGTGCACTGGAAAGTGAGGGGGAGGAATCATTCTCACATAACACGTAGAGAACAATTTTTTAATGTCTTAATTATTTCCCGTATGCATAAAGCATTTCAGTCCTATTGTTTCTTTCCACAATCTGCTTGGGGTCATTGGTAAGCAGATCACTTTGCCCACCCAGAGGACTGTGAAACTCCAGGCAAAGCTGGAGAACTGCATGTATGTTTGCTGGTCCAAGGTTATCACTCCTCATGTTTACAGTCTCCCCCATGTTCTTTGACAAATCAATTTATAATATGCAGCTTGAGTCTAGTTAAAAGCCCAGTCAAGACAATGCAGTTGGTATGAAACTCTACAGCAGTGCACAGATTATCAAAAATATATCAAGTCCTCCATGATCTTTGGCTTTCTACTGGATAAACATCAAAGGAAATGTCAAGCCTTAGCTATTTTTTCAAATTACTGCTCCCCCCAAAATCCAGACTATTGTTTCAACCTCCTAGATAAAGACCGGCTGGCAACTCTGAGCCCTGGGCTCCCTGGCTTGTGCTGTTGTAAGACTGAAACTGGACTGAGGAGGGGCTGAGCTCTTGCTCAGCCATGGAAGATAGAGCCAAGACCATCAAGAGCAAAATGGTCCTCTGCTGCCAGGGCACCATGCACCTCTTTGCCGTCCTCTTACTAGCATTATGAAGGAAGAGATTCTTGAGTCAAAAAGCAATACAGCAGATTCAATTTATTCTAGAACAAACTGCTCATGAGAGATGTTAGTCAGAACCTTAATGCACTTCTGCTTACTTCCATGGAAAGTAAGAGCGGGTAAAGCCTGAATTTCTCTGGATTTCAAAGATAAGAATTAAATTTGATCCAACACATTTCTAACACCAACACTGCACCATGTAGGTTCAAGGCAATTCTAGTCAAGTACTTTGCGCTTGGGTGTTTGGAATTCCTTTCCACCTTCCACAGCATTTAACATACTAATTGAGCTGTAGTCATCAAACCCAAATTATTACAATTAACATTCAGTCTGTCTCTGCTGGACAACCTTCTATACAAGTTATGTTTGAAGATATACCAAAGATACATTCATTGGAAATGGAGGTAAATAAGTGAATGACACTATGGTGTAGGTGGGATCTGTGAAAAGATACATCAACTGTGGAATATCTTCTGGAAAAAGAAACATATATAAATCTTTGAGGTGTTTATTTATAGTATACACATAGATATATATATATATCACCAGGGCTTGTTCAATCACATGTAAGTTAACCTCCCTTTCAGTAAAATACTTTCTCAAGGAACAGAATAAGCAACTGAACACTTAAAAAAAATTCTTGCTGCACTACACAATGTCTCCTCATTTTCCAGTTTTACTACTTTGACAATTCTGAATTAGCATTTATTCATAGCAATTCCTAAAGTGTCACCAAATGAATTCTGCACTGAAAGTCTAGGCAAATGAAACTCTGTCCGTGTTACCTCCCACCCCTATTTGCAAACTCACTGGGGAAAAGAGCTTTCTGCTGATGAAACTTCTGTCAGTCTGGAGCTGGGTCAGAGAGTTTGTGCAACACAGCAGCTTTGTCACAGTTCTCACTCCTGCTTCTCAATGACAGGACCCTGAGCACCCAAAGCACCCTGAGCACTGAAGTTCAGGATGAACAGTTTGCAGATAGATGTGGCAGTGACTCTACTGTGTTTGGAAAACAGCTGCCTCTGGGGTGGATTAAAGACCAATAATTTTCCATTCTTAGTAGAGAAAGTAGAATTTTTTTTTCCCCCTGGGTGAATAGCAATAGAAGTTTGGTAGGAAGGCACAATGGATGAACTTGAGAGCTATTTAAATTTTGTTTTCTTCACTGGGGAAAGGAATTTGTCCTGGTATCAGAATTACTCTTGGAGATGAGAACAAAGAAGTCAAAGCTGGGACTTGTAATTGTTAGACATGCCACTGCACTCTCCTAGGCAGCATCTGCTTCTGAACTGGCCCAGCTGAGACCTGTGGCCACTCTGGGCTCCTGGGTCTCTGCGCCACACAGGCTTCGTTTGACTACGTTCATCAGATGTTGTGCCAAGCTCGGTCACTGGTGGAGGCTGTAAGCATGGAAGCTCTAACATGCGAGGTTGTACAGCTATTCCTTAGTCTTACAGGCCAGAGTTTGCACGTCTACAAACGAGGGCTGTAAATCACCAGAAAGTCTTACCAGATTTCTTGAGGAAGGCTCAATATATTAAAGCAATGGGCATGATTCAAAACATTTTGCAGTACACACTCATGACGTTGGGGAAAAAACACCAACTTTTAATGTACTTTGCTTCTAAAATCTTGATCTCTTTTTTTTTTTACAGTCAATAAATGCAGGAGGTATCACAAAAGGTAAATTTCTTGGGCAACTGGAGACAAATTTTCAAGGGAGTCCTCGAGAATCTGAGCTTTCCTCGTCAAGCAAGAAGGCACTTTCTGAAGCCATGGAGATGACTGCAGCTGTGCATGTTCCTGGGGAGAATGACAAAAAGTTGGATCTTCAGTTTAATGGCACAAGATGGGTGGGCAGAGAGGGGGAACAGCATATGGAAAACCTGTCACTTCCGTCCCTTAGCAGTATCATCTAACACAAGGCTCTCCTCCTGGATTCTTGGGGTTAGGATTTATAACATGGCAGAAACACCTTTCCTAAACAAAGATAATGTGGAAACCTGCTAAGGTATTTGGAAGGTCTTTCCAAACAGCGAAGCTGCAGAGAAAAGCCGCAGGCATCCCTGGGATGGGAGGGTACAGGTGTTTCAGGCAGAACTGCCAGTAGTTTAAGACAGGAAGAAGAAGATACTATATTCTTTTGGAACATATAGAAAGAATGTGAATTTATAAAATATATTTACCCACCCTGGAATTTAGCCAGGGTTAAGGAAAGAGTATTTCTGACAGCCACATGCGGTCAGTATTTCAACCTTATATCTTCTAAAGACCCAGGTCAATGGCCTCTCTGAACAGGCAAATGGACTGGGGAGTTCTTGTCTCCCTCGTTGTGTGCTTCCGAGATGAAATGCCTCCGCATCGTTTAACCACGTACTGAGTGCATACATCTAACATCCCAACAGCTCCTAGCACACCTGTGCAGCCCGAGGTGACTACATAAAAGAAGCTAATAAAGCAGCGCTTACATTTCATTCATTTTATTCACCGGCTTGAGATTTCAGGGATGGAACAGAGCACAGCTGGCCTTTGGATGTTAAATATGCTTCATAAGCCAACACTGGTTCAGCACACAAGCAGAAGCCTTCTTGTCTCGTGGCTCTCCACAGGCAATAGAAAGGAAGTATGTTGGCACTCTCACAGCTGGCAGTGGGGCTGGCACAGGAGAGCTGTAAATACTGTGTAGGCATGATGGTGCAAGCTGCCAGGGTGAGAGCGGGTCACCATGCCTCGAGGGGCTCCTAGCCACCCGCAGGAAGGCACGATGAAGAGTGCTTTGCTCTTTTTTAACTGAAGTGAAGGGCAAAGGGTAGGGTGGGTAACTGAGGTATTGAACCAGGTCTGGCCTGACAGGGACAGATGCTGCTAGGAGTCGAGGTGCATCTCAGAAGGCTTTGGGGCTTCGCTACATTACGGGAGCAAGGAGATGCCTGCAGTTGTGACCGCAAAAAACTCCACACTCAGAGGCACTGTCTGGCCTGGTGTTTCTCCCTGCCCTGACAGAAGTGCCCTTGAGTACCTGCTGTCCTGTACCTGCTGTGGTGCCTGGTCTACCTACCTATTCACATGGCAAGGGAATCTTCCATTTCCACCCCATCTCACTTGGGAATATGCACCAGGGTGGGTACGAGAGTCCCACTGAAAGCCACGTCATCTTTGTATGATTTGGGCAGTTGGTAGAGAGGAAAGGAGCACATGGGAAAGAGCTATATTATGTCCTTTGACTCTTTCTTGTTGGTTTGCAGATCAGAACGTACTTTGTCAATTTGCTCTTCTTCCTCAGAACCGAAGAAACTAAAGAGGGCAGAGGTATGTCTCCCAGGGAAGTAAAGGAGGGCTCTCTGACCAGGTAATGTTTGTATCTGTGATCCTTGACACATAATTTGCTCCTTATGACTATGTGCACAGTTCCGGTGAATTTCTGTGTTTATTAAATTATCCAAAGCGGTTCCCCTTTAGATGCATGTTGAGCTCCAGGGGAACTTCCTTTAAACAGCTGCTTCCCAAAGCAGGATGACCGCTTGCAGAGTGTGCTCACCCTGGCCAGGTGCCTCCGCTGACAGGGTGTGATAGCAGGGGCTGCCTGGTGGGGCTTAGCCCCATCAGGTACCAAATCAGTGCCCAGATACCCAGACCTATGGGCTGAATGCAGAGACCTCTCCAAAATCAGCTGTAAACGTAGGGAACAGCTGGTGCTGAGCACAACTGAGAGGTGGTAGACAAAAATATCCTACCATTGGACCTGAAGTTTCTTTCTTAAAACCTTTTTTCTTCCCAGGCATATCCTCACATCTCCTGAAGCATGTGAATAGCCAGTCTTCAGACTCAGCACAGAGCCTACCTGAGTAGGGTCCACACAGAAGGACAAAGCAATCCAAAAACAATTAATATGCCAGGCAGTAGCCACAGTTCACTTAAAGTAGCCCATAATGTCTTTATTTCTCACCAATAACTATTACATTTAACAGAGCCCTGAACTTTTCTGATGGTAGATGAGAAGCTGATAGATAAATGAATAGGATTATATATCCAGCCTCTATGAGCAAACACTGCATCAAAAAAACCCCAAAACGACAACAACAAAAAAGGCACTGATATTCAAAAGGGCTCCGACTGCAGAATTTGGCACCTCACTTCAGATGCCCCCAAGGCTGTGGATGCTCAGAACTGAGGTTCCAACTTGGCCTCTTGTAAAGCTGAAGAGTCACATGAAAAATTTGAAACTGAATTGCTTAAATTGAAGGCTTTTCGTTTCACTTGCTCCTTTTTATCAAAAGGGTAAGGCCTTCCCTTAGAGCCTGCGTTGCCAAATGGCATCCTAATCTCCGTATCCCCTCCAGCTCATTAAGTCATGTTTTCACCCCATTTACACATGGGCATTGCCCAGTGGTTTAATAGAGTTGTCCATATGGCTGTAGAGGAGCAGATCAGGGTCTAACTTTGTGATAAGGAACATTTTTCAGGCAATGATGAAAGCGTTCTCATCTGCTTCTCTTCATGGTAATGCACCAATGTATCCATACCCCAATTTTAGTCTTTCTTTACATACTTGTGAAAGACACCCGAAGAACTTCATCATCTTTAAAAAAGACTAAAAAAGCTCTTGGTGCCTCCAAGTTCTAACACTACAAGTATTTTCCCCAGGGCACTTCATTACAGTAGAAAATTGTCTTTTTAATTTGCAGAACTCAGAAAAGTCAGAAGATGGCAGCAGTTCATTCATGCATTAAACAATCCCTAAATCTCACGAACAGAACAGCTCTTTCTTAAACTTATTTGTGTTATGCAACCACCTAAGAACAAAGATTTATAATTTACTAAGCAAAATAATTTTGCTTACCCAGGTTCTACATCATCAAAGCAATTATTTCTTATATACTTTTGCTTTTTTCCCATTGTCATCAGCGCAGTGGAGAAATTTTCAGGGGGCAGGGGGAAGTACATTGTCATGGGAAGAGTTTTTAGAAGGATACTTTTAATTCCAGACATATGTTTTCAGGATCGCTAAACTTTCTTCCTTATTTTTTGTTCTATTTTACAAATATCACATAAGGAAAAAAAGAAATAAAATGGTTTTGATATTTCCAAATAACACGAGATTTTAAAAGGAATCTGTTTTTTCCCTGCTTTAACAGTCGAATGTTTTTATCTTACTCTATGCTAATCTACATATCTTATCATTTTCACACCATCAGCAGTGGGATCTCTTCTCTCCAAAGATTTAATAGTGTTAATGTTGCAGTAATGACCTGTATTACTAAATTTTCTCTACCTTGAGAAAATATATCATAGTACACTTAAAGTATGGCATAAAGGGTTAGCATAAATAATTAAACTAAATTACAGCCATCAAAAAACAAGGCAGGCCAGATCCAAGCTGCCTCAGAAGAAATCTAGTGTAACTCCATTGCTGTCAGTGGAATTATTCCCAACTGACACTGGCTTAAGGGATGCAGAATCTGGCATCCTAGCTTTTGTAACACAACCTCCTTGTCATTGTGTGTTCACTTATTCACTTAATTCATAAAATTCAATCAATCGCAATGGGCCACCCAGCCACTAAAGTGAAGAAAAGAAAATCTATTGTATATGATATTTCTTTGATCAACTACGTCTGAAAGTGCGTTCCCTCCTCCCACCCCCCAGCAAAAGAATGCATCAGAGACCAGGGCTGACATTGTGGTGCTGGGAGCTGGTATTTCCCTCCAGCCTCATTTGTATTGCTTTATTGACATGTTAATGACAAAGTACTTGCCCAGGTCCTATGAAGTACAGAACAAGTCAGAGAAATTAGAACAATACCTAGTCCTAATTAGAAGCCAGGTATCTGCCTGACATGCTTTCTTGTATTTAGCAGCTTCAGATACTTGTACGTTGATTGATTGCCTGCTTGCTTGATTGATTGATAGAGAGGCTCCACCGAGCTCATAGACACACACATGAAGGGAAGCTTTTGATGTCAATACGAACAAAGATAATGATAGACTTACAAACAATGCCAAATGCTGAGTCTATGAATTAAGCATAATGCAAACAGAAAATGTGCCCGGCACTGTTCTAAGAGCAATGAGGCTAGAAGGAGGACGTGTTGTGTATGACTGAACCTCATAGCTACAGGCAAAATTGTACTGTCAGGAAGATTTGCAGGTGATGTTTCTGATTGCCTGAAGATCTCTGCACATAAGCAGGGCAACAGAAATTAATCCAAATCCTTCCTTTGCAGCATCACAAACACTGTTTTGGAAACGGGCTTCTGGAGCTGGCCTGCTGTCGGAGACAAGGGCTTATCCAGAAAGGAATCAGACTGATTTTCTGTATGTGAAGATCAGAAAGGCACTTCTATATGGCAGCTAGGGCATTAATTGATGAGAAGGCTCAGTGTGCAAAGGACAGAAATGATCGACAAAACATGCAACTAGAGGGCTGCAGATTCCTCTCCACATCTCCCCCCCGACCTGCCCCCAAATAAAAATATTTAACCACAAATAGAAAACCACAAAAACTTTAAGGGGCACCTTGATCCTTGGATGCTGCTGAGCCCATCTTTCTCTGCTGCCTTTGATCTGTACTCCCCTCCTCTGTTCTGCACAGTGACAAATGCACTGCACACAGGGCACAGAGTGCAGCACAGCAGGACAGATCCTTTTAGCTAGAGCTGTGCAAAATGTTCATAGCAGAGCCCCAAATCACAAGAAACTTGCCTGGCTTCAGGTTTCATTGCAAACTTGGAACTCAGACCACGTTTGTCAAAAGGTTACCGAGATTTGTTGGCCCTTTGAGAAATTTCTCTGTTTCTTTCCCTTGCGCGCTCCTTTTCTCTCTTTCACTCTATAATCTGCCTGAATTTCTAAAACTATTTCCACAGTGTTTAGGAGCTAGGAGAACTCACAGGTTTGGATTAAAAAAACCTGCCAAAAGTAGTCTCTCATGGTGTCAATTCAAAACCAGGTGAAAGTAGGTGATTCATTCCAAGAAAAAAAAAAAAACAAACAACCAAAAAACCAACAGCCAACTAACATTCTCTCAGTTCCTGCAAATGTGAGCCACAGACTCAGTTCATCAAGGGCTTGACCATCTTCTTTGAAAGTGTCTCACTAATTCTATTGATTGTCATACTGTTAGGGCCAAAGCTGGATTTTTTGAACCCCAAAAGTCAAAACGAAACATCGGTGTGTAATTCCTTTGTAGACCAAAGTGAAATGAATCCCTGTGAAATGAAATCATAGTTTCACATAGCTCTTCTTTTCAGTACTGTGTTTAGAGACACCATGGATCGACAAAAGTTTGTATCACCTTGCCCTTACACCATCCCTCACTCAAAGATCTCACATCACTCTGGAAAGATTATCTGAGTAATTAATTGACAGGTGTGTGGTCAAACAGCAAGTCAGTGCTAAGGTTTGAACCCAGGTCTCCTTAGAGCTTTAAACTCAAGCTCATCTGCCTTGCTGGCAGAAGCGCTGTCTAGTTCTGTTTGTGCCAATGACATTTCATGATTCAGTTTGCATATTTAAAGAATAGGTGAGTGATCTCTCTCTGGACATACCTTATGTGCTCTGGTGCACATAATATCAAGTGGCATATGAATTCAGCACAGTAATATGCACTTTTTCAGAGCTTTTTGCACGGTATGGTATCTGAAGTATCTACCCTTTCAGTACCTAACAAAGAGGCTGGAACTTATGCACAGACTTAATGAACATCTTCAGTTCAAACCAGTCTTTTAAGCAATGTGTGAAGTTATCACACAGCAGTGGGGGATGCTTTTGTTTTTGATTGACTAGACCCATGAATTTCAGAGAACCTAATGCTTTCACAAATGCTCCACGAACAAGATCACTATTAAGCTCACACCTCTTGTGTCCTGATACAGATGTCAAGCTTGCTTTACAAGCTTGGAGGGACATTTAAAATAAGAGAAAATAGTGCCTTAAGCTAGTGCAGGTTCAGTTGAGTCATTATGTTTTAATGCCCAACCCTTGTTTGTTTTCTATTTCTCTTTGGAGATCTTTTGCCATGGAAGGTTAAAGATCACTGAGATAACTAACAATAAATGTGTCTGGTGTTGTGACTTTTGACCAATAATTATAACTTGGGTTGACTGGAATGAATCTGTATCCAATTTTATTTTACATCCTATTGCAGCAAAATTGACAAGGGTGTGAATTAAAACCTTAGCCCTGTTGAATAATACCAAAATGGGGATGGCCATTTCTCTGAGCTTTGACAACAACCTGAGCCCTTCTCTTTTATCAGCAGTGTGGACTGCAGTGCTGCAGCAATTGCTTAACTGCTCCTTTGCCTGTTAGGACTCAAATGACTTGGCTTTGGAGTGGACTTCAGAGATGACTCAGAGTTTCAACAGACGCACCCAGTTACTGGCTTTGTAGTACACTAAATGCTTTTCAATATAACATGTTTTTTAAAGAAAGGCTGTGTATTCTCTCTGTAGACCTGAGGCCATATATTCAGTCACAACACAAGTGTAGGTTGAATGATAACTGTGCAAACTGCTCTCTCACACCCTGCCAGCCTACTTCAGTCCTTTTCTGAAAGGGTGCTTGGTGCAGGGAGAAGAACCCCTCTCTGTGTAAGCCCCACCCTGCCTGCTACAGCAACCAGGGTTAGTGACAGGGATGCTTACGCAGGAGGTAGTGCCCTCGTGTCCTGTGTACGTTAGAGGTTGCAGCTGCAGGTGGCCATCAGCACACTTCCTGGTGCAGAGACCAAGATTAGGTGAGATTTGCATAGGTGGTCAGTCATTAACAGTAGTCATGGCTTTGCTGGTCTGCACTGAAAATAAGCACCTTACAGCCATACCCGTTTGTGGAGCTTTAACTAAGCCAGTCCTAGTGTTGGTCATGTCTGAGATAGCAATCAGTTTATTGAGAGCAGTCATCAGAGGTGGGCAGTCACAAACGAGGGCTGTGTTGGAAAGAGTAACTGAGGCAAAAAGCATCAGTAATTCTCATCACCAAAGTATCCTGTCACCCAAGCCACATAGTGAAGATTACTTCGCTATCCAGCCCAGGAGCCAACACTCCAGTCCACCCTGGTCAGAGGCATACTGCAAAAATAAACATAAAGTGTTGAATATATGTTTTCTCCCATTCACAAATAATCAATCAACAGAGTTTGACACAAATAAATGAACTTCACTTCCAAAAATTCTTTCATTTCCCCTGTTGTTCTTTGTTTTTAACACAGATTACGTCATTCTTCAACTAGAAAAGCTTTAGAAGCACTGTCTTCCACAATCAAATATGTTTATTAAACAGATTATTATCTTTCCTGCTTTAAGGAGCTTCTAGCATTTTGGTGCCACAGAGGGAAGAACAGCAGCAGGTTTAGTTATTAATAATATGTTGTCATGACAATTTTTTTTGCAATGTTGGAAAAATGCTCTCCGTAGCATTCTAGGTACAGCCAACTTTCAAGGTAGTTACAATGGCTGATTTCTTTGGGGAAGAGTGATAAGGGGTAGGACTCTGTTGAAGTTTCAAAGATTTTCTAGGGGACAAACTGTGGTCTTCTTGCTTACATTTGTAATTGTCCACTCATGTAAGTGGTCCCGTGAGATTTTCTAAGATTATTGAGTATAAAGGAGAACACAGCATTCATGATACAGTGGAGATTTTCAAGTCCACAAATGCAGAGCAATTTCAGAAAGGTCTTTGAGCACTTCTTTTTGTGCCAACCTGGGACTCAAAATTCACTGACAGAAATTCTCAGACAAAAAACCCTACAATTCCCTAGAAAGAGGTCTGTGTCAGAACCAAAAATGTGCTAGAAATCTCTCTGGTTTGAAGATAAGCATTATCTAAGCCAAGAGAGATAAGGAGGTGTTTGTGGCTTTGGGTCTCCATCATCCCTAAGTTCCATACCATTTTTAAGGAAAAAGATTGGATAGTAGCCAAATGTGACTTCAGTCCCATCAGAGGAGTAAACTTTGCATTAGAGGAAGTCCTTTCACAGGAGCAGAGTTACATTTGAACCTATTTAGATACCCACTGTATTTGGGCCTAAGAAGACTCCTAAAACATAAAGGTATCCTATTTTACCCCATGGCGACCACACCATTTATACTGGGAAGTGGAGACCATCTTTTAAACTCTGCCTGCTTGCTGCACGTCACCTCAGCATCATGCTCTGCTCCCAGGTAATCAGATGCTCTGGCCTTCCAGTTAGTCTACTTTATATGAAAAAATAAGTATCCATTGAACCGGAGGAGGAGAGCACTTGCGCACATGTGAGGGGGGAGAGAGACTTGCTCTGTTGCCAGAGATTAGCGCACTAATGTGAAATAAGGAAGAGAGGTCCAAGTCTCTGGGCAAATAAATATTTTATTATCTACAACAAGTGGAAGGGCTTCCGCAAGAGATGTCTTGCTGCTGAAAACAGTGTACGGTGGATTGGGCATCTTCTCAGGGGAAACCTGGCCTTGAGCTCAGGCAGGATAGTAAGGGGAAAGCCAGCCTCCCCTTTTCTGTTGCATCTTTATCCAGGGGATATGGAAGGAGTTTTTTTTCTTCTCTCCACACAGTTTTTATGTGAAAAGGCTGACCTGCTTTAGGCTTCTAAAGCAGCCCCCAATTTCAAACAGAGATGGGTCCTTATCTGCTTTTGTGGGGCAGGAGTTAGGTCCATTTTCTTTTCCTAGCAGAAATACCTGTTTTAAGAAAAAAGAATGTACTGCATCACAAATCACTCCTGGCAGCCAAAAGCTGGGCATGGACGTGGCAATCAGCAGTGAATGAACCCTCCCTAAGCAAAGCTGAGCCCAACAGGCATCTCATGTCCCCGCCACCCAGAGCGGGAGATACAGGAAGAGGAGCAGGGTCGAGGCACCTTTGTGCTTGCTCACTCATGCTCCCATGACAAAACCTCTGAAATGCTTGTGCCAACCACCAGCCCATCCAGCTCTGCTAGGGCTCTGACAGCAGCAAGGTGCCACAACAGGGCACCCTGGGCACGTGGAATTGTTTTTGTTGTTGTACAGATTGGTATTGCATTGATTTTTAAGCCAGGCTGGCAGTTTTTATCTGATCTAAGTGAACAGTTGATATTAAATGCACAATTCGGTATAAGGTGGAGTGCTGCCTCCCCACCTCTGAGGACCTGGGGAGGTTGCTTTGGTTTCTTAATTTCCCAGTTTGCATGGAGGAATGTCCCCAGGAAGGACAGCACTGGGCTGCAGCCTCACTTGAGTCTGGGGGAGTCACAGGATCTCTACATAGGGGAGAGATACAGGGGCAAACAGCAGCAAAGAGGTACTGATAACCTGCCCAGGGAGGTCTGGTGCTGGGCTGAACAGAGGCCTTCCACTGTGTGGGACCACAGCTTTTGCAGAAAAAGGGTCCTTAGCCCTCTAGTAATGTCATAGATGAAGGAGGGAAGCTTCTTAGCATGAGACTTGGGAGAAACATTTCTTTGGGAGAGAAAAAAAACTTTTTCTATATCTTCAGGATGTTTGTGGGGAGAAGAGGACGGGCTCTGTGTGAGGGATAGTGTTCATATTTTACAGCAGGAGCCTTTATGCTTGTGCTTTCTGGGTACGTAGGAAGGGGAGACAGAGGTCTTGCTTATATTCTTTGTACCTGGAGGAGAACAATGCTCTACTGTCTTGGGAGAAGGGAGGACTACTGTTAGATATGTGAGGGTAGGTTTTATGAGTGCTGATAAGGTAGCTCAGTTTAACTTGAGTAGGCCAAGGTGGTGTATGTTAAGACTATTTCTGGTTTAGCTTTGAGCTGTATGTGTGCAGATGGCTGTGCACATTTCCTGCCACACCAGGAAACTGGGGCTGCCTGTGGCAGTACTGCCCAGATATGCAGAGATGGATATGGAATGGCTTACAAGCTCCTTGGACGAGCCCTGAAACACCTGTCTCACAGGAGTTTGCAGACCTCAGCACCCAACAGAAACAGTATTCTCTGTACCCTGACACTG
This sequence comes from Pelecanus crispus, assembly GCF_030463565.1. Taxonomy (NCBI): domain Eukaryota; kingdom Metazoa; phylum Chordata; class Aves; order Pelecaniformes; family Pelecanidae; genus Pelecanus; species Pelecanus crispus. Next base: position 59,683,099 of record NC_134648.1, on the reverse strand, counting down.
TGATGGCTGGTATCCCTTTGGAAAGAGAAGGTGATGGCCTTTTCCCACCAAAAACATCTGAAGTGAAAAAGTTGTACATCATAGTTGTGATCTTGGTCCACGTCAGAAGGAAGAGATGAGGGAAACATGTCTGGCAAACATGGTCCAAAATGGCTCCAGAAAGGATAGACCTCTCCATCTAGGAAAGACTTGACATGGGAATTGCATCCCATGTCTTTGCCTCTCAAACCTTGGGAAGATGAGCAACAGCAAGGAGGATGCTTTCACACATGGGTTGTGGATGCCTGGGTAATGGATGGCTGAGAGGATGTGTGGTGGATGGGCACTATACATACAATGAAATCAGGTGCGAGGCACGTGATGTCTAGGGTGTGCTCAAGTCCTGATCTGTGTAGCACAGAAAGCTGCCGGACAGCTGTTACAAGGGGTACACCAGCTGGGATCTGGTTGCAGGTTCCAGTAGGCATCTGAGCATCTGGAACTTGAAATGCTGCATATACATCCCATAGTGGACGCAGCCCGGGGAGTCTCTCATCTGATTTTTCTGCCGCAATCGTTTCAGGATGGCAGAGGTCCTGGCCACAGCACCAACAGGCGTTTCTGCGGGGAGGATCAGGCTGCAGCACTGTAGCAGCTGACACACAGAGAAGACGGCTGAGATCAGCCTGTGTTCCCATAACATATGGTTGGGCCATGGAGGATTGCAAACACAATCTCTACTGCACAGAGCAACTGTAGACATTTAAACCACCGTTGAGCTTTTATTGCAGTATGTGTTGTTACTGTTTTCCCAGGCCATACTAGCACCATGTATGTTTGGGGATTAAAGCATACCTTGGGTACCTGAACACTACCTGTTGTCTTCTGGCTATGGTGTGGAGAAATAACCAGGACAAATGGTTAATGTTATTAAGGAATTACACTTAAGGCTCTAACACCTACCTGTGCTGTGGCTAACCATGCATCAGGTGACATGAGGTTTGTAAGGATGAGTCATATTTTTATTAGAAAGGCGATAGACTTGGAAAGAAATGGACAACGTCCCAGGCACACAACTCCTTCCTCCAGGCAGAATCAAGAGCATCAAACAATAAGCATATCCTTTAAATCACGTCATTTCCTCTAATGAAAGATTTTAGTTCTCCCTGCACACCTTTCCTTTCTTATATTTTTATCAGGGATGCAAAATGACAAAATCTAGTTTGGCACCTCCGTAATGTAATGGGAAGGCCTTTGCAAGCACAGTGGGAACCCCAAATAGGAAGCCCTGATATGTCTCCGAACACACTGCTCCTGGTGTCCTCACAGGCAGAGCTGTCTCAGAAAGGCTGCCCATCGCTGAAAGAGTTAAGAACATCTTGTCAAGGATACGCAGTTATCTGGAACTTTTGTTTATACAGAGAGGCAATAAAACATTCAGCGCCTTAGACCAGTGTAAGAAGGGTCAATACAAGCTCCAGCAGTTGTATATAAATTAACCTTTTAAGTATGGCCTAATCCATAATGATTCATTGACAGGAATTATTCCAGGAGGCTGAGCTGCAACAAATTGTAGCAGTTGTAGCTAACTACAGTACCTCACAGCTGCTGAAAGCTCGGCTGCCTCTTAAGATGAGGTATCTAAGGGAACATTTTAAAAGGTTTTGACAATGTATTTCCACAATACTTGTTAGAACTAGGACATCTCCAATGATCTTATGTTCCTAAAGTGGAATAAAAGTATGAGGAATCTGAATATATACATGAAGGATGTTTTGAAAGATTTTTGCTTTTACTGTAGTGCCGACAGAATATGAAAAGGATGCTTCACTCCTACACACTGGAGTGGTCACCCAAGAGAGCTCATTTCTTCTCCTCACCAGGATTTAGCCAGGATACTGGAATGAGCGTTTGAGCTGAGAAGCCTGCAGCATATTTGCAATTGTCAGAATTAAAAGTGAAGGAAGACAAAACAACCTCTCCACTCCCACCCTCTGTCAAACATGCCTAATGAATCGCTCTACATGCACTGTATCAGAAACCCCAAACATTGACGGTGATGCGAGGCACTAATTTGTTAGTTATCATATCTGACAAATTGTCATCATGGTTCCACTCCTTCAGAGGGTGTTGTGTGTGTGACCCAGGGAAGGGCTCTCAGGCTTGAGCTAATGGGTGTATGACTTGGAACAGAAGATGATGTGCCAAGATGGGAACCACAGAGTGGGCTGCCAAAAAAGAACAGTATAATTATCTGTGCATAATTCACGGCCGGAGAATAAGCTTTCCTCCAAAGTTGTCTGCTGTATAGCTGTACCAGATTCATGGCTTTTTCAGTGAGTATTCACAAAGTAGTGACAATCTGTGCAGAAATGTTCACTTCTCCAAACTTTTTTTTTTCCCCAATTGGACTAAAATAGACATTTCTATAGCACTCTTTGCTCTCAGGACTGGTCTGTTAAGACAAGCGATGACTCACAGATGTATATTCTTACTTTCTTGGATAGTTATCTCTCCCCTCACCCCACCTAATTCCTTCACTGATGGGATTTGAAAAAAAAAACCTCTGCAAGGAAAAGCACTAAAAATACAAACTATTGCAAGAGTATTGGCTCACTGAATCTTCAGAGTTGCTGCTATACTGTGATGACAGTGGTCCTAGTTCTCCGATTCTCAGGACAAACACTCAGACAATGTGAGCCAAAGGAAATTTGCCTTTAATTCTTAGCACTTTTAGGCAACACAACTTGCCAGTTCAGGTTCTGTTCAGCAGACGGCAAGGTATGAATGCACCTGTGAGAGTGCACATGTACAGCCCACTGCTCTTTCAGTTATTATTGGACTGTATGAGGGTTATTTGGTTCTTTTACCCTTATCAGAGATACCACATTTTCATCACTGCTATGGAAGATGGATATTTTGTCTCAGCAATAAGTAAAAACTCGCTTTCCAAACTGTGTTCATTCTCTTGAAGGAGATTCAGCTTCCAAAAGAGAAAACTCAGGAAATTCCTTAGCTAGTAAGTCCTTCTGGAGGAGATCAGGGTGAAGGACTGTATGTCCTACAAAGGCTATTCTGAATGGGAGGGAGAAGGCTCTTACAGAAAGGCAAAGGAGATGGAAAATGTTCCTATAATTGCTGGCAAGGAAGATGCAGATTTTGCTTGGGCACATTTCTCTTTGAAAGCTGATCCTGTTTTGTAAGGGTAGACAAGGAAGAGTTGCCAAATTCGTAGGACAACGAAGTTTGGAAAGCGCTGGCAAAATATGTGGAATTGGATTAAATTTGACAAAATGTCATATTGCTTTAAGGCTCCTCAGGGTGTCCTGAACCATTTTTGTTCCACGTAGTGCAGATTTCCTGTAAAGCTTTGGCACTGCTGCCTGCGTCCTGAGCTGCTCAAAAATGTTGCTGTGGCCGTGCCCAAGCCATAGGGACCTGGTCTCATGGGTATTTTGCCAAAGTATCAGTGCTGATCTCCCTCCGGTCTACGTGTAGGAACCCTCCCAGGGCAAGTTCTGGTGTTGTAGGGAGCTTGTGGGCATGTGCATGGGGTCTGTGCCATCCAGGGGTGCTTGGGCAAAGCTCACTGGGTCCAGCCAGAGGCAGGAGAGGGCAGTGCTAAGTAGACATGAGAGTTTGGATCTGGAAGTGATGTGAAGCACAAATACGCTTCCCAGGCCCTGACTAGCTGGTTCTGGGATTTGTTGTGTGGGATGACACTTGTGCACTTGTGGTCTAAGCCTACCCTGTGTCACTACCTTGTCTTCTTTTACTTTGATGATTTATAATCACAAAATGAAAACTCAGGACTGGAGAAAGATGTCCTGGTTCTGGCAGAGTGCTTCAGTCAGTGGGACAGTTTGTAATTTTAAGCACATGCTTAATTGCTTTGCTGGATTGGGGTGCAACTTTCTTCTACAAGACTTTCTGGGAATGCTCTTGGAAGGAGGAGACAAAAACATTTCCTCTGTAAATGTTTGTGGAAAATTAATAAAAATGTGTGAGTATGCAATGAAAATGAATTTCCACTTCTTTATCATGTTCACCAAACAACTCAACACAGCAATAAGAACCTAAGCTTAGATGAACTGTGAGGAACGAGCTCTGCAGCCTATTAACCTGACTGAGAAAACCTTGGATATTGGACATGTCCTGCCATTTGCACTCATGTAAGTGTCTTTGTCAGACCAAACAATTGCCCAGAGGGCATCAGGGTGGAACTACCTGGGGGCTGTCTCCTGAAAACAACCCAGCAACAGGCTGGTGCCACACCTAAGGCTGCTCTGCTGATAACCAGATGACTTCAGTTTCCAGAGATCTCAGCCCGAGAGCTACCATCAACATTGCATTCGTTGAGAAGAAATTACGAAAAAAAAAATCGTAGAGGTCATGGACAATCAGGTGCATACATGTAAGCAGCCCCAGCATTGATCTAACGTAAATGGTAGCACTTATGTGGCAGATAATCCAGCTTCTCACTGAGCTTGGCAGCACTAGTAGGGGGCAGTATTTACATTTGCTTGAATTGCTCTTGGACAAATTTTCTCCACAGTATTAAATACAAAGAAGCCTTACATAAACACCAGGAGAGCAGGGCTTTTCATTAATCTATTTTTTTCATCTATTTTTAAAAAAATACGTGGCCTCATTCTCTATTTTGTTGCTGGTCTTATACTGGGATAGCTGCACTGAGTCAGGGAAGTAGCAACTACATCAAAGGCTGCAGCAGAGAAGAGCTGGACCCTGAATATTTGCAGCAAACAGCAGAAGGAGTTTTCTTCTTTTTTGAGCACAAAAGAAAAGGAATTATTATCCTCCTTCTCCCAGCAAAACAGAGCAAAATCAATATTCTTCCCTGGGTCATTTCTCTAAGCTTTCTTCTTTCCCAAACACTCTCCCCTTATGCTACCTCCATTCTGGAGATACTCTGCTCCTTTTATGAAGGAAGGAGGGAAACCAGCTTTTTGGGGGGAGTAATTCTTTGGATGCATTTTAGGCTGAGATGAATTGCACTGGAAAGTACCTGTTTCTCTCCAGGTATGACAGAGTTCAAACCCTGCAAATGTGTGACTACAAGTCCTGCCCATTGCATCTGGGCAGTCCCGTCATGTCCGGCCAGTTTTATCCTGCTGTCTGCTAAAGATCTTGACCTCTTATTGTGTTCAAGCACAGAATGAAAGAGCAAAGGAGTCACTGTCCCTGCATGTCCCACCCTACCACTCTGGCAGCAGCTCGGGGTACTGTGACTGACGATGCCTTGCTGGACACCTCCAGCTGCCTCCTGGGAACACGACAGAGAGACACGAATTGCAGGACAGAAATGTTTATCGGGACCAGGAAGCCAGTGTCTGTGGCATATCAGCTTAAATAAAGAAATTGTCTTAACAGAGAGCCACACCTAGAAGTATTACAGTCCTCTCATGGGATCACACAGCATGAGGTACAGGAACCCAGGCGGTGGACCCATAGCAAGCAAGGAAGAGCAAGTTTATAGAGCAGCAGCTAGAAAGACAGCAAACAAGTAATGTGAATGTAGACAAAAAAAACCCCATATAGTAGCAGGGAAGCCAGAACCAAGTCTGTATGCAGAGCTGACCATGAGAGATAAAGACGAGAAAATGAAGGTAAAGATTTTTACTGTCTCACTGGGAATTAAAGGACAAGAAGCAAGTGAGATGCTGTTGCCAGGAATAATGCCTGAAACACTGGAATAGCTGATAAAGGTGTTTGATTAGAATCATGACCCTGCAGACAGAATGAGACTCTGGAGAAATATTGTATCTTTTACCCCACCCCAAGAAGCAGGAGCTGAGATAGACACCCGCCTTGCAGAGCTGCAAAATCTATAGCTCTGGAGATTTTAAACACTCCCTAAATGGAGCCAAGATCATCTGTAGGACACACGATTCCCTCTTACAGAAAAGTATAAAAAGAAGAGATCTAGCCCTCGAGAAACACCTCCAGATAGCAAGGGAACAGCTAGCTATCCCAGGAAAAGGTCAAACCAATACAACACAGGAAGGGAGCGAGCGGGAGGGAACAGCCTACCCATACCGCAAGTAGCAGAGGCCAGTGGAGGAGCTCTGCAGTGAAACGACAAGAAAGGATGAAAGAAAAATGCCTGGCAAGGGCAAAGATGCAAGAGAGGTGGAGAAGCAAAATGTTTGCCTCAATCCTGCAACTCCCTGGGGAATTAAAAAGCGGAATGCCTTTCAGGTACCTGCAGCGTGGCTTCAGCAGCAGGAGGGACTGTGGGGGTCCGCACATCTGGAGGGGCATGGCCACCAGCCTTCGGGACCTGCATCTGCCCTTACGTCAACAGCCAGGTCAGAGCCAGCTGGGCCACGCAGCTGCAATGTCATTGAAAGAAGCGATAAGCAGCAATTCTAACCTGGAGAAATGTGACCACATCATGGTGATGTACAATAAAACCACCTTGAGGTCAACGGGCAATGCAGACTGTTGATAATAAATCCATGAAACAAGAGATGTTATCACTTCGAGTTTATAACAGCTGACATTCAAGATCACCACCCAGGGTACAGCACCAGGGCAGTGCTCGGCCTTCCTCTGGTCACAGTACAAACCCTCGGTACCCTCTGCTTGTACAAGGAGACAATCTCTGTGGGCCACGTCCAGGATTCGAACAGGATTAAAAGGCATAGCTCTGTTCCCTGTGCCACGTCAGAAAAGATAACATCACCCAGAGAATCTGGCCTAGACGCTGTCTGCATTGTGATCAGAGACCTCCTGACTATATGTCCCTGTGCATCGTGTATAAAGGGTAAAGGGGGGATAAAATATTCTATCCTGACCTGGTAGCTTTGGGCACTCATTTTTGGACATGTCTGAATGCCTACACAAGGTACCAGACAGAGATTAATCAGGTCCAGAGCTTATATGTTCCTGTTTCAGAAAGTGCACTATATACTTTACAATAGATCTTACGCTGCTAATTTATATAATCATCAAAAATTATTTCTTCAGCTTGTATTTTTAAGAGATGGCTAAGTTTGTGGTTTGCCTACTGTGCCAAGAGCCTGGCACATGGCCACGTGCTTTCACACATCTCCTTGCAGACTATGGGGTCGAATTCTAAAACCAGTGGTGCCATCCTACAGCTGAAGCAATTCCATCTACACGAGCTCAAGTGCCATCACAGTGGGACCAACTGTCTCTTTGTTTGGCATCAGGTTGTATAAATATCTGACACTTCCTATGCAGGTATCTATATATTTCAAAGTAACTGACATGCTAGAATTATCAATAAAACAAAGATAACTTACACAGCAATCATCACTTCCTGACAGATGAAATTTCAGAGGAATCAGCTCTGCCCTTCTTTTAATGAAAATGAGTAACAAAACCTTACCTGTGCGAAATTTGTCTCTCACTCTCAAAATGGCTCAGCTGACCTGAGTTAAAGACTGTGTAAGAATCGTTGAGAAATAACAGGGGAGGAATAGGCAGAGATTTTAAGCTGGACATTCTCTCCAATAGATATAAGACAGCACAGATGACCTAGCTTTAAAACACAACTTTGTTGAACATCCACTTTTTTATTCCAATACATACTAGGTAAAGCATAAAACATATATTTAAAAGTGTATTTCTTTTGTAAATACAATTTTTGAAGCACAACTTGAGATAAGCCATCTGTGAAACAACTGTAGATAAAAATACAGTATTTAATTCTCTTTGAAAAGTTATGTTTCACAATATTCTTCAATGGGGAACTGCAGATTTTTTGTGCTGGCAAGGTACAAGCAAGATCCAAGAAGACAATCTCTTGCAGAAAGTGCTTGCACACCACAAATCAGTTTCTTGTGTGCTGAGGACGGTCACTTCATTCTGCTGTAAGTAATATTTAAGCTAGAATCTAAGGGGGAAAAAAAAGATAAGTTTGTTAAGCTGGATGCTGATGCTGCTAGTGGTTGTTACTAAGTGCACCTGCCTCTCATGAGTCCCAGCCTCATGCTCTGGCCAGCAGGATTTTGAAAGGTATGTGTGTCCCTTAAAAATGTAATTAACACCTCAGTGGAGTCTTCAAAGGGCAGAAGTTCCTGGCTGATATCTGTTTCAATAGAAACAGAAAAATACTGGGCATCCTCTGGTTTGAAGTGAACTGGCGATAATAACCAAAGGAGAGGGAGGACAAGGGTAAAATACAGTGAAACCACCAGGATGCGAGACAGCAGTGATAAGGATATGGGAGCTCTGCAGCGATGTGGCAATTCCCTTAGCCTGTGGCAGGAATATCTCTCACTGATTAGAGCTAATTATGGAGGACGAGGCTTGAGCTTTTTTATCCTCCTCAGTAAATCTGCCTTTGATGCAGACTGGCTATAGCACAGCTCTGGTTCTAAAATGGGTGTTGAACATCCTTCCTTCACTGGTCCGTTTAAATAAATACAAGTAGCTCCCTAGGTCTGTTATGCACAATTAATCTATTTTGGTTCCTGATGACCGATTTCTTCGGCTCTGCGAATGAGGTGAGAACACCAGTTTTGTTTCTTTTTAGCACTGTAAAGGAAGTCTTGTGTAAATGTGTGAGTGCTGGAAAAAGTTTCAAAGAGAGGTAAGGAGGTAATTTGGATTCTGGATTCTGCACTTTTTATTGAGGGACCACAACTGATTTATTGGTGAGAAAGTTCACAAATTTCATGGCCAGAAATTGGGAACGACCAGTACTGGGGAAAGGATTCAGTTCTCTGTCCTAGCACAGACCAGTTAGTGAGATCAATTGGCTAGAAGCTGAAGCTGGACAAATTCAGGTTGGCAATAAGGTGCATTGGCTTTTTAATAGGGGAAGCAATATGTTATTGAAACAATTCACTTAGGGTTGTTGTGGACTTGTCCTTAAGTCAAGACTGGGTGGTTTTCTACGATTCAAATGGGAGCTGTGGGTTTGGTTGCTCAAAAGCCTGGGTGAGGTTCTGCTGCCTGCATTATGCAAGTGGCCTCTAGCCTTCAAACCAACTAATCCAAGCACTCCAGAGTGATGGGCAGATCTCCGAAAGTTGAAAGAGTTGACTTGCACATGCCCCAGAGACATGTGGTTTGAATACCAAATACCCAAATGGCCACAAAATGAGCCTCCTTGGGGAATCCAAATGTTTCACCATATTCATCAGAAAAATTAAGACCTCAAGCGTACAGGAATGTGCCTGTGGTGACCTACGGTTAAATATGAGTGGTACCCAGCAGCATACAAGCGCACATACGCTGTGTCAGGGAGCAGCAGACACATCTGCATGGCACCGCGCAATGCAAGCGGCTGGAGAAGCCAAAGCCAAGTCAATGCCGCACTGTGCCACACAAGCCTTGAGCTTCCCATCTGCTTTCCTGCACCAAAGCTCATCTGCTGAACTCTGCAAGGTGAGAGGAGCACTGCTGAAGTTTGAACTCTCACGCGACCCCTCAGGCTTTTACTGCAGCTTTGTTAAATTGCTGTGCCCCAGAAGATGATTTCTGGCTGGCCAAAGACCCCTACTCTTCAGATTTCTGTCTTGGTGGATGCTGACTGGCTGGGGAATGTTTCAGGGTTCATGCTCTTGAAAGCACACGAAGCCTGAGCTGATACAGAAGAGCAAGATGGTAACCACAGCCACTTGGGATTCATGAGGTAAGCCTGAGTGCTGTGCATGTGACTGAAGAAGCATTTGCTGGTTTAGTTCCTTTTATTGTGTTTAGTAAAGTGTCCTTTTTTTCTCTGGAATGCTGAACCTTTTGGTTGGCACAGTTTAGGCTTTTGGCACATTTAATTTTTTTTTTTTTTCCCCTCTGCAGTTAGGGAAAGCTCTTTTTTTAACTGTGAACTTTTTTCACAAAAAAAATGCCCAAATCTTAATAAAAGCTGAAGGTGGCAGCAATGAAACAGTAGCAAGGCTGTGGCTACATCTTCTAGGGCAGGTTTGCATCGTACAATGAAGAGATCCCCAACCCACTGCTAAGCTGAGTTTGTAAGGTCTCACGACTCCGCAGTTTGGGTCTGGAAGGGTTCGTGGCTGAGCTGGCAAGCCCTGCCTCTCCTACAGGATTGTCCAGCCCTGCACTGGGAAGAGCAGTGCTTGCCCACCACGGCTCCCTACAGGCAGAAGCTCCCTGCAAAGAGCCCACAGGCACGCCCAGCCCTCATCAGTGCGTTTGAATGCCCTTCTGCAAACACGAGGAAGGTGTGTATTCAGGGGTGAGAGTATTTGCAGGTTTTGTCTGCGGAAAGTTAATGTACACAGAGGCTTTTAGGCATGATGGTTTTACTGTGTTCATATTTTATATCCTTTATAATATCAGCAGAATGTATCGTGCTGAAACTGTAAATTGATTTGCATGGGTTGGTCATCTCAGAGCAACGTCCAGCCTGCAGCAAACAGATATGCTGTACTTACATTCAGAGGTAAGGCACCTTTTGGTTTGTTAGAGTGGTAAAAGTATCATCACCGGTGTTACCTGCAGCCCAGAGCACCCCACCTCCCTTCCTGCTAGTCCACAGCTCCTCCTCCCACTTTCCTGACAGCTGAAGTGTGGGGAAGTTCAGCAAAGTTCACCCACCGCCAGCAAGAACCGCCCGAGCGGTGTGGCCACGACAGAGGGTGATAAAGCAACAGATGTCACCATGAGTGATTGGCATGGGGTTAAGCACAGTGAAATCCACCCTGAAGAATGTGTCTGTGAGATTTCATTCTGAAAAAGGGCACAGAATAGTTCAATACCCCAGCGAGGTGCTGCAGAGGGCAGGGGGTAGTAGGTCCAAGTGCCTCGTGGAGGCAGTTTCCCTTCCAGATTGACGGATAAATCACAGGCGTGGCAGCACCAGCAGCCTTGGTGGGGTCTTTGGTGGGGGACAATATCCACCAACTGGCTGATGCTTGCGTCCTCAACCGCAGCGAGTCCAGAAGGCGCCCGAGCGCTCTGGCTGTGGTGCTAGCGCCTGACTTCCCCCAATTAGTTGCGTGATGGTCGATGGGACAGGAGGCTGAGGGGGTGAGCAGGTCTTCCTGGATGGCACGGTGGGGGATGATTAGGCAGGGACTGGCAGCGTGCTCCTGCTGCTGCTACTGCTACCGTACGGTGCTTCACAGAGGGGATGCAGAGGCGTAGCAGGCAAGCAGCAGGAGAGTAGGATGCCACATGGCGAGGAGGAGGAAAAGAAAGAGGTGGAGGAGTAGGCAGAAGGGAGATTCAGTTTAACATGGCATGCCAGGCCTCCACTGCTGCTTCCCTCCCTCAGGCCTGCTCATCATGAATTTAATTTGCGCATGGGGTGAGGGGGATTTTGTTGGCATTGTTTTATCCTTATTTGATGTGCTCCTTTGCATGGCAAACGCTGGTGGTGTGCTCATCGCTGTGTATATAGGCAAACGTGGCCTTGGGTGTACTTTAGTCCAAGGCCCTGATTCTTCAAACACATGAATAATCTAAAAAGCAAGACAACTCTGTAATATACTTAAAATGACACCTGGTTTTGTCTTTATCTCTCTTTCCTTCCCCCTCCCAATATACTTTTGCTTCTGGATAGCTAATTTGAGCTCAGTATCTCGACTAAAATTTGATACAGAAAAGATAGATTTAAAAAAAAAAAAAAATCTCAATTTAGAGGCTGACCTCATCTATATATATTCAGTAAAACAAATAAAATCCACTTGTGCTGTGTCCCAACTAAGAGTCAATGTAAGATGCCTTCTCTAGCAGGAAAGGCTCAGGAAGGGTCAGGCTTCAAATGGTGGTCGATACGCAAGGGTATTGCCATTTGGAAAGATTTGTTTTAACCTGACAGAGGAATTTAGGTATGTGCTTCGATACATGTTTGTTTGCTTTGCTTATGGGCATTAACTTGATCTCTTAAAAATTGTATTTGGGAAAGCATCTATTCGATTTTTGAGCAATTTAGTGGAAGGCAGTGCAATTACCTGTAATTCTGAAGGAGGATCAGAAAATTCACAATAGTTAGAATGAGCATATATACACACACAGAGACACATACATATGCTTAAAAAATAGATTTTAAAAAAACATTCCTGGGCTTTGGTGTGGAGGCTCTGAGCAGCAGCAGACAGCTCCCTCTCCTCAGTAGCTGCGACATCGTTACACAAAAATACAGACACACAAGAGCCACTATTCAAATGTAGCCCCTCAACTTCGTGACCACAAGTGGGTTCTATTTTGGTCCTTGCTTTTGAGGCTGCTTTTGATGAAGGGATCAGAGTTTTTCAGGTCCCTGCCATTACATGTTGCTGTTGACCTCTACCTGCTTCTAGCTTTTAGAACTTTGTTTCCATTTCCATTTCTTCAGTGTGAAGGTTGGGGATGGGAATCTGTATTTTTAAAACCTTGGTGCCAACTGCTGTGTGCTCTTGTACTGTGGCTGACTTTTACCTCCCTTATATTTCCTCTTGTGTTATTAGATCTGAATTGTCCAAAGTATCTGCTGGAGTATGGCCTCTGGACCCACATATTCCGGTGACCTGGGACGTAAACTGTTGTATGGCAAATCCTGACTTGACCAAATCCGCAACAGAGCCTCAAGAATTATTTAGGCGCCTGACGACCACTGATTTTGGTAGAAGGTAAGCCCCAAACTGAGAATCTGTGCACTAGTTTTTCTGTGGCTTGATGCGTCCTCTTGAAAATCAGAGTCTTTCCTAGACTGCCTTTTTCTTTCCCCCCACTTTGAGCAGACCGTGGCTTTTGGATATCCCCGCGCTGTTGTTGCACGATCCCTGGACAATGTTTCCTGTGGGCTGTCGTAAATCTTCAGTCCTTTTGTATTTCATGTTATCTGCAGGCAGCCTGGGTTACAGCTCAGGCCGCAGGGAAGCCAGCAAGGCAGTGAGACCCTGCAGTCGCTGGGCTTCTGCAAGTTCAAGGGTGTGCAGGGACAAGAGCAATCCTCGAGTACAATCCGCGTATGACATTGCGGGAACTTAAACCGACCCTCTTCTTGGACAGCTCAGTAGCCTAATACTGAGTAATAACACAACTTTTTAATATTGCTGTTGTTGAAAAAGAGAGATAGCGATGCTATTGGGAGATGGATTTTTAGCAGCTAAGAGAACTGGCTTTTAGCCTTTGTAATCTTGCGTTTTTGCTTCTTGCCCCACAGCTTGGCTGGGCAACCTTTCAAGGTTATGGGAACACCTTTTATGCCTCCTTTTGCTCATCACTAGGAGAAGTATCCCAATCATTACCCACCTTTATGAATCACCTGGAGATGCAAGTGAGACATTAATGCAAAAATAATATTATTGATATTGCATTATTATTTTTCCCAAGGAAATCGTGTTTTCCACAAAGCAGAGCACATGATTTCTTGTTTATTGTGTAATAATAGCTTTGTGTTGTGGTGGTAAGTAGGACACAGATACAGCTTTTCAGTGATGTACAGTACTCTTTCTTATCTTTAATTAAATGCTATTCCCTTGTATTGGAACATATTCTGAGATTACACATGTTTACAGTCTCTAAGTAACTTACCATCAAATACACTAATGAAGATCAGTGCCCCAAAGCGACTTGTGCCTTTTGTCCTGTACTATTCCACACCTCTCTCATTTTTTATTTTTTTATTATTACTTCCAGTTTCCATTTTAAAAATTAAAGGGTTGAATTAAACACTTTCGTATGAAATTCCTCCAACCATCTCTGCTTTTGATCTAGGGACATGTACCTATCTAGCTCTCTGCCCTTCCCCAGAACAGTAACCCCTGGGGATACCATAGAGCATAGAGATGATACAATTTAATAAAGTCACAATAAAACATCCAAGGCCTTTCATACTTTTTCACTTTCTTTAACTCAATTTATTTTTCATTTCATGGACAGAGATTTAGTCCTGGTATTAGTTTATGATTTTGCTGAAAGAATTACCGAACACATACAAAAAGGAAATATTATTTTTATTATTTATTTTGTGCCATGTATACCATAGAAAAAAAAAAAAAGAGTTGAAATCACTTCAGTACCGCTGTGTTTTTCATTACAAAGTTATTACATATAGAAATTACTCCAAATTATCTGAAATGAATGGAAATTATGAGGTTTAAATTCCCCAGGTTACTGCAAGCACAGCACTGGAAATTTATTTTGTCATCTTGCTGAACATAATTGCTACAACAAAATTTCTTCCATTTTACAACCGCAGCATAACTTATTTATACCAGTGTTGTTGTAATTTTACATCAATAAGTTGCATGGGAAGGAGTACACAGGTGGTAATTGAAAACAATAATTTGTAGTGGGGTCCAGGTGGAACAGTTGGCTCAGAAAAAGACTTCATTTGCTGCTCCGCAAATGCTTTGCATCTCTGTGGCCTTTGGCTAGGGTGCTATCAAACCTCTGGTCCACCCAGCGCCGAGGTGGCCTGGTCAACCTGAATTACATTTCAAAGTGTCAGCGGAGGTGAGAGGAACAACCGATCTATCACTGTGGCACTGACCTCCAGCTCACACGCAGAAGCAAAAGCGAGGTGCCTGGGGAGAAGGCGAAATCAAAACTGGGAAAGTGGCAAGCACGATCCTGGAGCCGGGAGCAGCATCCTTGAAGGAAGGAAACACAATCCAGGTCGTGTGTGCACACGCGTGTGCTCTCAGCGTGTTACGGCCAATCCCAGCTGTTGCCCCTGGCTTTTCAGCTCAACCATCTTCAATGAGCGCGGCGATACATTGTCATTTGTTTGTCGAAGGGAATGCTGTTATTTGATCATTTTCAATTAAGATGTGAGTAGTTGCCTGAGACACGAGCAATGACGTTCACATTCATACTTTGCTCCTCTCTTTATGAACAGCAATGTGTAATTTGGGTGCAATACACAAGCACTCCCAGGCCAGGCATCTGCACTTCTCCGATCCGTAATTGTCAACAGGAATAATGAAACTGCAGAGGCTGGTACTGAATCCAGAAACTGATGAATTTCCCTGTTTGAGTTCTGTTGCCCAAGTTAAAATAATAAAAATAATAATAACAACGATGCTAATAGGTTACTACGGATATACCCAATTTAAACAAAATAAAGGAGGAAGAACATAGAGGAATAAAGAACAAGAATGAATGGGGTGCCGTTCTTTTCTGATGTTCAGATTTGGATTTTCATGATTCACGAGAGACAGGCTGGAATGTTTCTGTCATGAGTTCAAGCTGAAGATTTCATTGCCACGTTCAGAGCTTAGAGGCTTTTGTCATTTTAAACAATCCAAAGATTTCAAATCCTCTTAAAATCATCTGAGAAGGGAAAGGGAAGAAATTGGTTGAAACTTGCACTTACAAGCAGTGGAGAGCTGTATAGATCCCAAATTTCAGGTTGTATGAGTTCTGAAGGGCACCTATGGAGGAGGGGTTCGTTGCCCATTCCACACGCAAACTGAGTTGCGCATGAATCTCTAGAGAGAGACAAGGTTATGCGTTTCCATAATGGAGCAAGTTTTAAAAGTACCTCTTCAGACAAAAATATCCTTCAATTTCTAGGAGTTTTTCAGGGATTTTTTTTTTTTTTTTTTACAGCAAAACTAGTGCTGGTTCAAAAAACTCAGCCTATTGCACCAAGCAATGATGGCATTTGTTTTCCAAAGACACAAACAATCCTTGGATTGAATTTGCTAGGGAATACGTGCCAGCTTTTTTTAAAAAAGCCTCCCCAGCAACAGTGGATTTTGCCCATCTTCCTTCAAATTTTTTTTTTTTTTTTTTTTTTTTTGGTAAATAACAATCCCAACCCAGGTGTTACGGGGATGCCCAAGTGGCATCCGTGGTGGGACGGAGCATATATAACAGATGGGACGCTTGACTTCTATTTACTTTGGATGCTTGTGAAGTGTGCTGCCCTGTACCTCTGCCTGGCAGCGTGTGGCTGCAGATGCAGGCGGTTGGTTGCAGGATGAGAGAGGGTGCTGGAGAGAATCGCCATCTGACTTTTAGAGAGACCCTCAAGTTACAAATGTAGAGGCAGGTCTTGCTCTTGCTGCAGGCCCCGAGGGCCCTCCAAGTAATTTCAGTGGGAACACAACTGAACCTTTCTTGTTGGAAAGTCTGAAGCTTAAACAGACCAAATTCTGCCTTTAGGAGCGCACCTTTAAACTGAAGAAAGAAAAAGGGCCCGATCCTGTATTTTTTCTGATTTAAAAAATAAAACCAGCAGTGTTTTTCTTCTGCTCTTGCTTGCTTGTTCAATGACTTGGGGGGGGGGGGGGCAGGGAGCGGGGCAAGAGGGAGAGGTATTTTGATTTTGTTTATTTCAATTGAAAAAAAGGTGTGGGAGAAAACTGGGCCCCAGCATTTGGACTGTTATCGAGTACATTTAACACTTGGAAAGAGTTGGAAAAATGAGGGACTCTGCAGGAAAAAAAAAAGCCTCACACAAAACCCCCCCAAAACCCCACAGACCATTGACTAAGCAGGGGACTCCAGGGAAGGATTAGAATGTAAATGTTGAGGAAACCTCATTTTCTAAATTCACTCCTGGAAACATCAGCAAGTGACAGCCACAAAAAATAAGGGGACACCAAATATCTTGAAAACACAGCAAAATCTGCATTGCTTCTGCCTCTCTCCAAAATGTCTTGGGAATGGGGCAGGGGATAATACATTATCCTCTTAAGCCTTCATTTCACTGAACCCTCAAATATACCGGTGTCATGGAAAAGAAAATCAAGTGAATAAATGTTGCAATTTATATATATTTGAATAGATAACAAGAACAATTTTACTGTTCGCCATAAATGAAAAACCCCACCAAATCATTCCTCTGATTGAGGTTCCGAAGCTCTGTTTATGGCTGCAAAGTGATTTGATACAAAAAAAATTACACATTTTGAGTTATTATATCACCCAGAAATTTGATGCCACTTAACTATGTAATTTTCAGAAATGATATAAAACCACTGCAGAAAAATATTCAGGGAAGCCCAAAAGACCTCTTTTTATCTTTTTTATGGGTCTAAAATGAGAACTCACAGAGATCCTTGCACTGTATGTGAAGGCTGAACTGCCACCTCGGGAGCTTTATTAATATGTATGTAAATATGATCTGGTTAGATCCTGTGTTTCTGTGTCTTTTCACAAGGTGGAGCGGCTAACTAAGCCGATCAGATCAACGCCCTGTGTTTATTCTTTTTTTTTTTTTTCTTCCCAAGCAGCAACATTTAAAGATTCAAAGAGAATGAGGACAGCAGCCTCATTTATGTCAAGATTGTCTCAAACCTCCTTCCTTCCCTCCTTCCTTCCTTCCTTCCTTCCTTCCTTCCTTCCTTCCTTCCTTCCTTCCTTCCTTCCTTCCTTCCTTCCTTCCTTCCTTCCTTCCTTCCTTCCTTCCTTCCTTCCTTCCTTCCTTCCTTCCTTCCTTCCTTCCTTCCTTCCTTCCCTCTCTTCTCCTCCCCTCCCCAACTCCCAGATCTGTATCAAAAACAATTTACTTCCAATTTAGCATGAGCTTTCTCGGTAAAGACTGGGAAGAAACTAAAATCACATCACACAGAATCTGCAGCTCCAATTCTTCTCCCACTGAAAAGTTATTTGAGCAAATGGGGAGAAAGTGGAAATGCATTCGAAATGTGTCCAAGTGACACATCAAGCTTATCGTCCGTGAGGGTACTGGGACTGCCTCTTTACATTGAAGCCACTGTTTTTTATGTATCTATATCCGTGCCAAGTCTTAGCTAAAGACATTGCACGATTTCAAAAAGAAGAAAAGAAAGAGAAACCCAGAAGCTGAACATGTGTGCACGGAGAGTTCTTGACTCAGCACGCCTTGTTGTATATAGGATAAAATGCAATATTTAACATCATATTAGCTGTTTTCCTCTATGATAAGGATGGTGTTTCTAGATGAGAACTCCTCAAATCCCTGGTATTTTATGAAGACAGAAAAGATGATTACCTCAATACAAGACATTTTGTGCATGAGAGTGCTTTTTTCCCCCTAATTTAAAACAAGGGACTATAGCACCTTTAAGGCTAGCGAACAGCTTGTTCTCTTCTTGCAGGTTATGCTCCCGCTTTGCCTGTTTTTTTCTTGCTTTGGGGGATTTTCTTGATTTTTTTTTTTTTTTTGGGGGGGGGTGGTGTTGTGGGGAGCTGTGGCTCCAGCTTTGCAGGACGGTGGCGGGAGGCCGGAGCTGTGCCGTAGCCCCCAGGACGGCGGAGCGGGGGCCGGGGGGGCACAGGCCCCCTTTCCCGGCTGCGGGGGCCCAGCACGGCAAAGCGGGGCGACGTCGGGGGCCGCCGCCCGGGGCAGCCCCCGGGGACCCCGGCCCCTCTTGCGGGGCTGCTGCCGCCGGCTGCGGCGGGGAGGGGGACACAAGCGCGGGGCCAGCTGCAGATGGAGGCGGGTCGAGGGATAGGTCAAGGTTAGAAAGAGCCTGCTATTGATCTGGCTTTGAACGCGAGACAGGGAGAGCAGAGAGACTAAAGGGGGAGCTGTGAGACAAGACATTAACAGCTTTCAGTGCTAATGATCACAAGTGCCAGACAGGGGAGGAAAGAGGAGACTGAGAAATCACTTTGGAATTTCCCCCCCCCCCCCCATTGGGATGTATTTTGGGAGGAGGAGGCAGGCTGGGGGCTCACCCCCCGCAGCCCTCCGCAGCCGGCGAGGCGGTGCGGGCGGGAGGGGGCTCCGGCGGCCCCCCCGCCCCAGGCAGCCGGGGCGCCCGCCTGGTCAATCATTGCCGGCCCTTATCTCCTGCTCTCAGTGCCCACTGGAAGACCCTGGTTAATCAGCAGATGCTGCCCAGTAACTTCCCGATAAGCTGCGCTCCGAAGGGGTGCAGCTTCCCCGCAGCTCGCCGAGAAACCGCCGCGGCCGCTGCGAGCCGGACTTTGCACCCCCGAGGGTGGAAAGCGACACCTCCACAGCCCCCCCGCCACCGCGGCCGCAGCCACACAAAGCCTCTCGGCCTCGCCCGCCGCGGGGAAAGGCGTGAACCGAAGGGGGAGAGGAGTGAGGGCAGCCCCCCCCCCCCCCGACCTGCCCGGGCCCCGCTCCCCGCGGGTGCGGAGCCCAGCGGAGGGGACCCCCTTCCCTCCGTCCCCCCCCCGCGAGGGTGCCGCATCCCGGCCCCCGCAGGCCCGGAGAGCGCTGCCCCGCAGGGCCGGCCCCGGGGGGACCCCCGCGGGGCCCGGGGGGGCCGCGGCTCCCGTCCCTCCCCTGCCCGGCGGCGCGGAGCCCCCGCCATCACCACGCTCATTTTTCTTCGCAGGACCCTGCAGAAGAAACCAAAACACACACGACGGAGAATCTAAACAGGCTTAAGCGCCGTTAAATGTCTTTTACGTGTTTGCCGTGCGTTAACAGAGGCGGGGGGCTGAGCCGGGGCAGAGGAGGGCGCTGCCAGGCTGGCCCGGCGCCCACCGCCCGGCCGGGGAGCTGCGGGGGGCCCGGCTGCCCTCGGCGTGCCGTCGGGCCGGGCTCCGGGGGGGCCGGGGGCTGGCAGCGCCCAAATGCGAGCTGTGAGCGGGCGGGCGGGTGTGGGGGGGGAAAGGCAGATTTGCTGGAGGAGGCGAGAGCGTTGCTGTTTAGCCAAATTCTACTCAAAGCTGATTAAGGGCACCGAGATGAATTCTGGTTCCCCCCCCCCCCCCCCCCCAAGGCTCTCATGCGATTTAATAAAAAAAAAAAAAAAGAAGAAACCCTCATTTAACGTGGAAAGTAGATGACACGACTGCAGAGCGGCTCTCCTAGCGTGCTCCGGGTGGAGGCTGGGTTTCTTGGGTTTCTGCTCCATCTGCCTTCAAGCCCCCAGCCCTCCCCCTCTCCCCATTCCCCTCGCCCTGTCCAGACCTGGTGCTGAAAAGCTGTTTGCACCGAACAATTTCCTTGTCTGGGGAGAGAGAGACAGAGAGGGAGAAAAAAAAAAAAAAAAATTACTGGCAGGAGATGGGCTGGGAGAGCGGAGGTAGAGGGGGAAAAGTTGGTTTCCAAGACTCTCCCAAGTTAGAAGCGCACGCAGTTGTGGGCATTTACCTGCGTGTGAAAAAGGAGGAAAAGTGCACTGAGATGCGGTCCCTGGGAACTCGGCGTCTCTCGATTCGTGGCTGAGACTTAATTCCTCCAAGGAAAAAGCCTCTCTGCCAGGATTTTAAGGGGGGGGGGGGGGGGGGGGCTGGGAGAAGAAGGTCGGAGCGCGTGTGCGTGTGCGGATCGGGAGTGTGTGCGCGCGTGTCCCGCTACCATCGCACTTCGGGTAGGGAGAGAGGAGGGAGGGAAAAGGGAAGGGGGAAAAAAAAAAACCCAAAACACCCTCTCCCCAACCCACACAGATATTTGTGTTGTTGTAAAACTGTTTGAAAGAAAGGCGGGGGGACGGTGCTCGCCGCCGAGGAGCTGCGGCGGCGCCGGAGGGAAGAGCAGCCCGAGACCCCTCGGGAGCTGCCGCTGCCGGGCACGGGCGGCGGGGAGCGCGACCCAGCGCCGGGCCCGGGCGGCGGAGCGCGGCCGCCGCGATGACACCGGCGCGGCGGCGGCCCCGGCGGGCAGCGCGCCCCAGCCTCCCGCCCGCGCCTCCCGCCGCCGCGGAGCCCTGCGCGGCGCGGCCCCCGGCAGCCGCCCCCGGCGCCGGGCTCGGGGAAGTTTGGCCGTGCGCGGGGATGCGGACCGACCCCAGCCCCCCGCCCCCGCCGCCCCCGCCGCCCCGGCCCGTCCCCTGCGCAGCCGGGGAAGCCGCGCTGCAGCGAGCCCGGAGCGGCTGCCGAGCCCTGCGAGCGCCTTGGCTTGTGCGCGGGTGTGTGTGCGTGCGTGCCTGTGTGTGTGTGTGCCAGCGCGGGCGTGTGCGGGTGTGTGCGAGTGGCGTTTCTTGTTCTCTTGCAGGGTACAATGTTAAAAAGCCACCGCTAGTCGCCCCAGTGCTCCTACTCTCTGGGTCTTTTTGTCTCTAGTGCAGATTAAACGTCACGTCCGCACTTGAACTTGAATTTTATCCCATTGTACAGAGGCAGCCCCAGCCATAGAGAGACAGAGCGCTCCCAGAGAACCAGGACTCCGCCATCTTCACATTGCAATATATAATAGTAATAGCCAGCACCAGCCCAGCTGCACTGGGGGCTTCCTCCTTCCAGTCCCGGTGCCAGGCGAGGGGGGAAGAGTGCAAAGTGGTGCAGGAGCACTGGCAATCCAAAAGCACCAGGGCAAAACAGTGCCACTTGAACTGGGAAAGAGGAGACACAGTTTTGGCTACCCCTTTTCAAAAAAATTATCTCTATCTATCTACCCAGCAAGGGTCAATCTCTGAAAAACATCTTTTTTGGCAATTTTTTTGTGTGTGTGGGCAATCCCAATTCTAGTACTTTTTTTTTTTTTTAACATTCCAGCTTTTTTTTCTTTTTTAAAAATTTTTAAATTTTTTTTTCTTTTTTTTTTTTACCCTCCTGGTGGAAAAGCGCACTTGCCAATTTGCCAAGCACTCTGGAAAGAGGGAAAGAGAAAAGTGTCACTGGCGGTGCATACCCTCCTAAGTTCAAGAAGAGATCTGGAAGTCCAAGTGGCAGAAGCAGTGGAGAAAAGACAGAGTGTGTGAAAGAGAAAAAAAAAAAGAGCGAGAAAGAGCTTTTCCTGATGATGATGATGATGATTTTTAATTGAGAGGGGATCCCATCCAGTGCACCACAGCAGCAACAAAAAGGAGGCTTTTTTTTTCCTTTTTAATTTTTTTTTTTTGAAAGAAGAAGAACTCGGTAAAGAAGAAGAAGAAGAAAGGGAAAAAAAAAAAAAAAGAGGAGGAGGATCGTCCCCCCAACACATCCCCCCAAACCAGTGCAGCTCTCCAGGCGATGCCAGTGTAAATGCCAGGGCAATGTCCCGTCGCAAGCAGGGAAACCCGCAGCACTTGTCACAAAGAGAGATTATCACACGTAAGTTTGAACTTGGAACCAGACCGAGCCGAAATCGAGGAGCAAAATTAGGGAAGGGGAGGAAGCGGCTTGGGGGGGGGGGGGGGGGGGGGGAGACTCCAGGAGCAACCAAAGCTGGTAAATGACTTCAGAGAGAGGGAGAGGAGAAGGGAATTAAAGAGGGGAGGGGGGGTGTGTGGCTAGGGGGGATGGGCTGGGGGTGGAGGGGGGGAGAAGCCCGAAGTTTGCTGTGCGTTTTTGCAGCGGTGCGGAGGTGAGGCGGGCGGGCAGGCGGCGTGGAGCGGGGAAGGCGCTGGCGGCGGGCAGAGCGCGGCGTGGCGGGGGGCGGCGCGGGGCTGCCCCGGGGAGCGGGCGCCTGTGCGGGGGGCGGCGGAGCGGGGCGCGCCGGACCGGGCCGGGCCACCCCGCCGGGGCTCAGCCGCTCGCCCCCGGCCCCGCTCCTCGTTTCCCCGCTCCGGGGGCAGCGCGGAGCGGTGGGAAAAGTTGGCCGAGCGCCTTGCCTCGGCGTGACAGCCGGGCCGGGGAGGGGGGGGGGGGGCGGATCGAGGTGGGCGGCGAGGGGGGGAGAAGCGGGGCGGCCGCGGGGGGGCTTAGCGGGAAGCGCATGGAGGCGGCGGGCCGGACGGGGCAGCGGGGGCCGGCAGCGGCCGGCGCCGGGGACGCGGGGCAGGTAGATGGGCAGGCTGCACCCTGCCCGCCCCAGGTGCGTCGCCGGCGGGGGCAGAAAACTCCCTGCAGAGCGGGCAGGGGGGACAGCTCGGCTGGGGCTAGAGGCAGGGCAGGGGCTGCAGAGGGGCCGGGGGGCGGGCGGGGGGGGGCGTCTGGCGGGGAGAGCCGAGGCGGGGGACGGGGCCGGAGGGCACGAAATGCGGGCCGGGCAGCGGCACCGGCTCGGGTGCCGGGGCAGGAGCGGAGGCTGCACTTTGCCGACCCTCCCATTGTGAAATGAAAACACGCACATACCGCCCCCCAAAAGAAAAAAAAAATAGGGAAGGAAAAGATAAAGCGGGGGGAGGGAAGGACCCCCCCGCCCCCGCCGGCCCCAGCATCCCCCCTCCTCCCCGTTCCCACCCCTACAGCCCCGGCAGAGGGGGCGAGCGCCTGCAGGCGCAGCCGGGGGCAGGTCCGCGCGCCGGGCGCCCCGCTCCGCTGCTCCGCCGCTCCCGTCCCCCGCGGGGCTTCGGGGCGGGGGGGGGCACCTCCCTGGGCGCGGGGCCCCCAGCGCTCCCCGCTGCTCCGCCGCCACACCGGGGCATGGGGGGGGGGACCGGGGGGGGGGGGTCCCCGTTTTCCTCCTATAGCATCGGACCCGTTTGGGGGGGGGGCTGGTAGAAAATGCCCGGCGCGCCGTTGGGGAGGTTTGGGGGGCGGAGGCCGGGATGGGGTCCCGCATCCCGCCGGGAAGGCCGGCAGGACCCCCCTTCCCCCGCCCCCCCCCCAAGACGAGTCCGCAAGTTGCTGTGCTGCGGGGGGCGGCGGCGCGCACGGCTCCCGGGGCTGAGCCTGAGCCGCGGCGGATCCGAATATTTTATGTTGAGATTTTAAAGAATTTAAATAAATAAATAAAATATTCCGCCGGCTTCTCTCCCCTCCCCTGAAAGCCAAGAATAGGAGCCATCTGCCAGAAGCATTTGGTGCTTGCGAGCTCCTCTCTTTCTTTGTTACCGGTGATAAATTTCTGTTTGTAAGATTTCCTTGGGAATCAAGAGATATATATGTATATAATTTTTTCCACCTCCTGTGAGATTTTTTTTTTCGTAGCGGAGGGTTGTGGGGGGGACGGTTTGGGTCCCGAAATTTCAATTTCTTTCGCTCTGTCTTTCCCTTTTTTCTCTTTTTGCTGTGCGCCTTTATTTTTTAACCCGTTCATATCCCCCCCCCCCCGCCCCCCCCAGCCCATCAGCTGGCGGAACACAAATGAAGATGCATCTGGTATTCAGCTCTTTCTGGGGGGGTTGTTTTTAATTCATTGTTATTTTGGAGTCAGATTTGCATCACCATAAAAGGTGGATTCCCCCCCCCCCCCCCAACTCCCTCCCCTTAGTTAATTGCATTTTTGTTTTTAACCATCCGGTTTGGAAAATGCGTTTCCCTGTTTTTGTCGGTGGCTTCTTAATTTTTTTTTTCCCCTTTTTGCTTTTGATTTTTTATTTTTTAAGAAAAAGCATCAACAACGTAACCCCTCTAAATCTCCCTGTGCAATTTTTCCCACTTCTTTTCTGTCTCAGTTGCGAGGAGATGTGGGGTGTTGAAAGCGGGTGTGCGGAAAATCTGGTTTGTTGCGCACGTCTGAATTTGTTTAAAGGGGTGAAACATTTCTCTCTGCTGTTGCTGCTGGGGGGGGGGGGGGGTGGAGAAGAGAGCCAGGTAGGTTTGTTCTTCCAATTTGATCTCCTTTTCTGATCGCTTTACTTGAAAGTAAATAATGAGACGGGAGAGCATTAAAAGGTGCCGAGGAGCTGCGTGTACAATGGGTTTAGCGGGGAGGCTGGGGAGGAATGGAGAGCAGAGCGGTACGCAGCTTCCCTCCCTCCCCTCTTGTATTTATCTATCTCTCCATCCCGAGGAAGCTGGCGGAGAAATCAGGCTGCATACTGAACAGTGGCAGAAAAAAATGAAGGTATCCAGGGGAGGAGGGGGGTGGGAGCCGGGGGGGCTGGGGCTGGCTGGGGGGAGCAGGAAGCGCAGGCATTTCAGCGCACAGGCGCTGAGCCTCAGCTGCAGGCTTGCAGCAGGGGGGTTTCGCAATCCCCGCACTCCTCGGGAAGGTGTCACTCGTGGGGGAAAAGCAGCCAGGGAGACTGTCCTCTGCGAGGGGGAGTTTGGAAAGTAGCGGGCAACGGAATGGGAAACCAAAACACTTACAACAAAATAAAGCCAACCCCAAGCCAAGCCCCCAACGCCGGCGTGAATTGATACCGTTTTCTGAAATCTTGCATTTACGTCGCGTTTAGCTTGGGCTTTCCCCCCCCCCCCCCCACTCTCTCTCCCCCCTTTTTGGCATCGGTCGGGAGAGTTGCATTTCAGGATGGATTGGAGGTCTGTGCCAGGCAAGCAAGGAGAGATTGGGAGAGAGATGGGGAGAGAGAAGGGTTTTCTGACACTGCTCAGCTGGAGTTTATTGGGTTTCATGCTCTTGGTGTTCAGAGAACCGCTTAGATCCTGAGTGCAAGACAAACAAACAAACACAAAAAGCAGAGAGGCTGCAATGTAGTTGTGCTCCAGAGTTGCAGCGTCTCATTAGCACAGCGGTTTTTAAGACTGCAAAACGGAGTGGCCTGTTTGTCCTTGCCAGGCTCACCCAGGCAGCCTTGTAATGGATGCATGTGCAGGACAAAAAGAGGGGAAACACATGGAGAGAGAAAAGAGCAGCTCTGGACCTTTCTTCAGTGGTGGTGGACAGAACAAACTTGGTAGCTGGGCTCACTTATATGGGTGGACAAAGCAAAAGAGGCGATTATGTAGAGAAGAGGAGGCTGAGCTGTTGAGCTGCTCTGTGCAAAGAAACGTTATTTTGGTTTGATTCAAATTGCTGATTTTCCAGCTTAAGATCTTCTTTTTATAACTTGAGAAATCTGTTTTGAAACTAGCCCTGCATTTTGTATTTGAAGGAGATGTGAAAGGCAAGAGCATGTGAAAAGCTCGCCGATAGCAGTTTTGCAGAAGGCGGCAAAGCAAGAACATTTCTCTAGAGCAGCAGCAAAGATTGGGAGGGAAAGGCACAGTAAAGCCGTACAATTCCAGGTAGAGAGGCCGGTTTTGCCAAGGAAGCTCTTCAGTACCTGGTCAACAGGTTCCCTAGGAAGAGTAATAATTTCCTTTATCGCTTTGTATTTGTACGTATTCATTAAAAATAATAATAAAAAAGCCCCAATGATTTTTTGCATGTCAAAGTTTCGCAAATTGCTTCTCTTAAAATGCATTTAGATTTAGTGCAATTAATGCACTTTTTCCTACAGAAAAAAAACCACACCAATGTAATCAACTCTCGTACAAAGAGAATGTAAGCTGTGACTGAAGAATTAGAGAGGAAATTATTATTTTGGAGATGGCCGACTTTTTCATAATACCCTCAGAGTTGTGCACAGGAAAGCTTAACGTGCTTTTAAAAGACGTTACATGTGTTAGCTTTAAATAGGACAGAAGAAAAAAAAGAAGGTTGTGTGCTGTCGACTTCCAGGTTGCCTTTCATTTGAATATATTTGTATTGGACTTAGAAGATTAAAAAAAAAAAAAATTACTGGCACATTTTCATAGTTTCTGGTCTTTTAAAATATTTTTTAAAAACCAGTGCAGAGTAACCAGATTGTGGATCTAGGTTGTTTCGTCCTTTTTGGTTGATGTGCTCCGTGCCTTAGATAGATGTACAGCGGGTGAGAAATCATTTTGCATTTTTTTGCTGGTCGGCAGATGCAGAGCATATTTTGTCAGGCTTATTTAAATATTGAGAAATAAAAGTCTTCAAGATTTTACAACCTGGCTGCCTTTAATAGGAACGGTCGGAGCCCTCGTCTTGCGCAAAGTGTACGTTTCGCTGCAGAACAAAGGGTTGCCTTGTGACATATTTGACAATAATTACGACTTAGAGGAGCGTGCGCTCGTAGAAGTGGTACAAATTATTGATATCGGTTACCGACTTCGGTTGACACCTCTTGAGCGGCTCTTCCCAGGGCCGGGCTTGCTGCTGGCAAATCCTTCCCCTCAGCAAAACGCCTCGCACCACACCTGTGCTTCCCTTCGCCTTTCCCACCTGGGCGCCTTTGCGCCCCGCGTTGTCTGTGGATGGAAAAACGCACTCCCAAATAAACTTTGCTGGCTTTTTTTCCGTTGCCTCGCAAGGCTGCCTTGTGCCCCCGGCTGCAAGTGGCGGCTGCTGACGACTAGGGGGAGCTCATAGCCTGCGTCATAGCATCCCGGCCCGGCCGCGGCGCTGCGCGGGACGCGCTGCCCGGGGAGGGGGCGGCCGCGGCCCGGGCGCTGCAGAACCGCTGCGGGCTGAACCTCTCCGCTTGATTTTCCATGCGAAGACCTATACGGCTGCGAGCGAGACGAATCTATTCGGAGCTAAATCGCGGCTGATTAATTGACTCGGGCGGACAGGAGTTTTTAATTAAAATTACTTCTTAACGGTGCCTTTTATTGTCGACGTAGAGCGTTTAAATTCTCGGTTCGCTGTTGTCGCGTAGCGGTCGGGGTGATGATACCTGTACGTGAGCAAGTCTCCGCGTGGGGAGGCGGGGGGAGAGCCCCACGGAGATCCGTCCGTTTGTTCCAGTGGATGTAAAAACACAGAGCGAGGAAGCTGGAGTTCTAGGAGAAGGTGTGGACAGCAATAAAGCAGGCATACGCGTACATCGTTTGGCGTTGATTACATGTCAGAACGCCACATGTACCCCTGCCGAGAGGATTTCATGTTAGATAGTTTACCGTACTTTGATCCTCGGGTCCTTATAGCAAAAAAACTGCGGTTCCTGCAAATAAGCATTTTTTTTTTTCTAGAGAAATAAACACAAAATCACATCTGTCATGTAGAACTTGCTGCTGAGCCGCTCACAGGCTGCTCTGCCGGGCTTGTGCTGTTCTCTGCTGCAGGCGGCTTGCGCGTCATGGATGGACTTCAGCGGGACGCTTTCTTGCCCAAACATATAATTTCGTGGCGTACGCACGGGAAGCTTTGATCGGTGGACGTTTATTTCACCCAACCTGAGAAATTCATCAAGTTACGGTACTGTTAACATAGCACAAGCGTCTTATTTTTAGGGCGCAATATGTGGATAGAGGTTATCCCGTGACAGGAAAGCGCGCTTTATTCTAACCTGAAAGAGAAGTAAATTAGGTCAGACAAAAGATCAGGGCTGTCATCAGCTGTACAAAAACCCTTCACTCTTGGGTAGAGAGGGCCAGCAATTTATCTGATGATTTCTCTACTTCATTTAATGTTTGAATCGAGCTAGTTGGAAGCATATAGACAGCAGCCAGCCTGTTTAACAGACCAGGAAGCTAAAGAGCACAGTGCCCAGGCCGCTGATGATGCTAGCGTTCCCCAGCCATGGGGAAAACCTTTCCTTCTCCCCTCCCGAAACCTCAGACTTTGCCGATTGTGGCTTTCCTTCCATTCCATGACTGTTAACTTTTACCAAGAGAAACAACGAACCCCCTCTCCTCCTCCCCGTCGCCTCTGCCCACCCAGCGTACACACACCCACGCTCCCCTTCCTCCCGCTCCCTCCTCTGCCTCCCACCCGTCCCACTCCCCCAGGATGAAGCCTGGTGGAAAAGTCTCCCCGCGGAGAGCTGCTACCCCAAAATGGCTCTCCGCCTCCTTGCCAGAGCATTTCCTTCTTTTTGGGTGCAGTTTGGTTTCTCCAGGGTTGTGTTGCAGTTGTCGGTTGAATTTGGTCTCCCCTTGGTAACCTCCAGGGAAAGCACGCGGAAAAATAAACGGGGGCTGGGGGTTACCGCCTGCTTTAAAGTTAGCGATACCGTAAAAACGCTTCGTGAAGCATCAGCATTGGCTGTAGACGGATTTATATATATATGTGTCTTTTTAACGAGGGAGGGGAAAAAAACATCAATAACTGTGTGCATTGATAAATGCGTGATTCATTCAGCTGCTCTTACTACAGCACCTTCCTCTCTCGTGTTTATTTACTTTCTTAAAATGTATCTGGGCAGGCTGCACACCGTTCCTCGGCACCCACGGTTACAGCCTCAGAGGCAGTTGTGTGTTCAGCTCCTGAACATCAGTTAAATTTGCTCTCTGTCTGCCCTCCCTCCCAAAAAGCTGTTGCTTGCTCGGTACTGTAGACCCTTGCTGGAGCTTTAAGTAGCAGCTTCTTTTTTTTTTTTTCTTTTTTTTTTTTTTCCAAAGGATATATAAAAAATGCCTAAAGCAGGCTATTCGAAAACAAATTAAAGCAGAGGGACACACTTCATGCATTGCAGGCACGCGCCAGTAGAAGGGGGTTAGAAGAATATCGTCATTTTACTGGCAAAAGTGACACCAGATCGGGGATTTGATTAATGGTGTAGCATTCACAGGGACTTAGTTCTGTATTTTTGACATATGCAAGTCTTTTGTGTAGTTGCCTCAGTGCAAGAAATTCCGTTTTTTTTTTTTCCTGGAGCAGCTGATAATTTGTGTGTGTGCTGGATATGCCCAAGGTACTTTCCAAAGACTAAGCACTAGACAGCACAGTATAAAAAAGGAATCCAAAGTTAAGGGAGAGGAAAAAAACACACTGGTTTACTTAACTTTTTTATGACCCCTTTTACTAAGCCACTGGAAGAAGCCATAAATTCGCTGAATGTTATAATGAATATGCTTCAATGAAAGTAAAAAAAAGGCTTAAGAAAATTGTATATGAGCAACAGTGTGCCATACACAATTGAGAAACACAGTCTCTTTTGAGCCTGATATTCAAGAAAAGAACAGAGCTGTTGTGTGTTTAATACATGTTCAAAACTAATTACTTAATTTTGATCATGCCTTTTAAATCCTTGGGTAGAATCTGTGCTTCCAATATCCTTTTCTATGCCAGTTAAAAGCCTGTACCCAAATACTGGTCCTTCTCCTTTTGTGGCACCGAGCGCTCCTTTCTCTCCTTGGTTGTCGTTTAGTTTTAAATAAAACAAATGTATTCACTGGGGAACAAAGAATGCTTTTATATCACATCATCGCATCCCATTTTATCTGCGGAGATTTACAGCTTCTGCAGTCTATAGAAGAGCCTATGCATTTTCCGCTCTCAAAAGCAGTAAATATTTTTTTATGAACGTATAGTTTACTTAAGAGGAGACACGCCACTCCCTTCTTTAACACTGTACATAGTTTCTGATGAAATAACATCTGACAAGAGCTGGAGATTCGCGTGGATCCTTGGATGTTCTTGGCTTTTGTTCTGTTTGGGTCCGGCGTGGTTATTGTGTCGTTTTCCTTCTTCTTTTCGCTAAACCCTGATACGGTGCCCGACTCTTTGTTGCGGTGCTTGGTGCTTGCTCTGTGGCAGGTGTGTACAGAGGGTTAAACTGCTTTCTGAGAGATTCGGGCTACTTCTGCAAAAGGTGTCTGACGTACCGGCTTGCAGGAGAGTCCTCTAACTCATAGCTGTGCGTGGGGCTTGCTAAGGCGTTGGAGCAAAACGGGTTATTTCCCTCCACCCTCCCTCCACCGCGAGGTCTTGGTCCCCTTGCTGTCCGCACCCGGCGGGGGCGGCCGGGCGGGCTGTGCCGGGGCGGTGGGCTCCATCCCGCCGCGGTGGGCAGGTGTCGGTGGCCAGCCCGTCCCGGCCAGCACCGCCACGCGCCGTGCCGTGCCGCCGTCCGGCACGCAGGGATGGCGGCTGGAGCGCGGTGGCGGGTGGCCGGACGGCGGCGGCTCGGCAGCTGCAGCGGGGCCACGCGCGGCGCGGCGGAGGTTCGCCGCTGCTCCCGCCGCCTTTGTGCACTTTGCACATGCCCGAGAGTCGCTCGGAAAGTAAGGCAGAGCTGTGGGCCCCCGTGTTTCTGGGGCTTCCCGGTCAAGTTGCCTCTTTTGGCCAACTCAGCCTCAGACTTTTATTTAAAAAAAAAATACAAAATGCTCTGAACAATTGTTTTTCAGTCCTCAGAAAAATTAAAAATTGATGGCAGATAAGCAGCGCCTAGTACCGCTGAGCGTGATGCTGATGCAATACATAGGCATAAGCTCGACTCTGCACCTTGCAGCTGCAGGGAGCTGTGGGGAGGCTCTGAAAACAGGTTATTGATAAACTTCGACGGCAAGGAGCCGCGTCGCCCGCTTTGAGCGGCGTTAGTCTTTGTGCAGAGAGGATCCTGACACCGATCTCGGCGATAACCCAGCTAGAGAGCGTGTGATGCGAGTTATTTCCGTTAAGCGTGTTGTTGTTACAGTAAATGTGACATGTGGGTGTTGATTGAAGGGACATCGTTTTCAGGCCTGCTTTGGGCCAACACCCTGAAGAGCGAGTCACTTCTTTGTGCTCGCTCCCCAACTAGGCCGAGCTCTTTCTGGATGTGCCTTCAAGACGGCAGTGACTGTGTACGGAGAACGGCGTGCTCGGCGAACTGCGGCACGCTTGTGAGCGGCTTCCCGTGCCTGGGCGCCCGGAGCCGTGTCCCCGCGGCGGACCCCAGGAAGCCCCAGCTCGTCCCAGAGACGGGTGACCCCTGAGGTAGCCCGTGTTTCGCCGCCCGGGTGGGCGCAAGGGCAGGCAGTGGCTGCGGTGGGGTGCCGGGGCAGGCAGGGCACCCATCCACCATCTGCGGCGAAGGCACGGGCAGAGCTCGCCTTAACCCTCCCGTTATCGATTTGTGCAGAAACCGACCGCAGAAGGGAGGTTTCGCACGCAACGCTTTGGCCCGGCACCAAACTGATCCTTCTTCCCCCCTTTCTCTGCCTCCTTTTGACACTGCGGGACGGGAAAAATAAAGAAGAGAATAGGTTGGCAACTTTCAGATCCCTTCTTACCTTGGTTCTGCAGCGCAAAAAAAAAAAATACAAGAAAATAAATTGCCGCCTGGACCCAGCCTTAACCAAACCCTGTGAACAAGCATCCGCAGTTTTGTCCTTAGAGGCCTTGGAAATGATTTTTAGTGACACAGTCTTTTTCACTGTTAATGGGTACGATTTTGAGACATCTGACAGGCAGAAAGCAGTTAGCATGTGCATTTGCTTTAATACTGGGCATGAGAGTATTGTTTGCATGGGGCACATATGCTCTAATGATGTCACCACGCTGAAGTAGGAGCGCTGGTGGTTTTGCGACAGTGCCTTTATGGAATTAAGGAGTTTGTCCACTGTATTTTGGCATGGTAGGCAGCCAGAGAGCTTGGAGTTGCTGCTTAGAGTCCAGCCAGCAAGTGTAATGCTTTTCAAACTAAAGCGAATTGTTTAGATTGTCCAGTTGCATTAATTTCATGAAGCCATCGGATAACAACAGTGTCACTCACGTCCCCATAGATCGCCCGCCCTGACTTGCTGTGCTCCCTTGGCAGGCAATGCCAAGGCAGTCCTCTTCGGAGGAATCTCTGGGTGCAGGAAAAATGCCGGGCACACCTTAACACACCTGGAAGAACCAGGGCACGAGTCCTGGCTGGAAATAGCTCGTTTGCATTTTTTTCCTTTTCCCACGTAAGAGAGACGAGATGTTTTCCATTCTCCTTTTTTGTGTGGCTTGATTTTTCATTCTTAAAAAAATAAGATTAATTTAAAATAAATACTCATGAGGAAACACCCTCCTCCCCCCAAACCCAGCTACCAACAAACAGCAATAAAACCACAGAGTTAAATTCAAATAATGTGAAGCGACTAATTTGAAACCTGCAGACACAAGTGGAGTCAGAACTTTAGATTGAGACTGGCCTAAATTGCCCCATTGGTATTAAAGGACTCCTTAAATAGCCTAAGATCTTGGCTGTTGTATTAACCAGGCATGACCCGATGCGTTATGTGCTGGACTTGCAGGCTTTTTTCTCTTTTCCTTTGTGGGTTTTAAATCTCTCCTGTAATGTTACTTGAATGTAGGTTTTTAATGGCTTAATTGAGTTATCAATAGGAAGCCTTTTCTTTTTTTTTTTATTCTGAGTAAAAAAAAAAGAAATGCAAATTGACATGGATAAAATGCATTTGAAGATCTATTCAGTATTTTGTTTTTCATTCTTTTATGTCTGTTTTCCACATCCCGAATAAGGGGATGTAATATAGCTTCTGCATTGTTGGGTGTACGGCTGGTCTTATGCTTGACGATTTACTAAGCTTAAATCAGAAATAGAGTCGAGTAAAAAAAAATCTTTTGATAGTTTGAAACCCAATTACTACTGATCATGAGGGCTCGGCGTACCAAGAAAACAAAAAGCTGATTTTCGGTAATGTGACGACTGCCAAAATATGAAGGAATACCAGATGTTATTTTAAAAAAGTGCCATTGCAGAGTCCTTGGAAAGAGAGAGTGAGCGAGTGTAAGTGAATAGGCATATGTGGATTTAACTAATATTCAAATGAAGTGTAGAACTGAAAAGAAAGAATTCGCAACAGTTTAGCTGTTTAAACCTCCTTCATGTTTCCACAGACGCCTGGTCAGGACCCTTATCAAATGCAGCAATTTTTGCTCTGTTTTCTGAAGAGCACAATTTAAATTGCAGGCAAAAAAAAAAAAAAAAAAATCTTCACGTAAAAAAGATAATAAAATTGAGATCTGTGCTTTTCTTTTTATTTGTTTTATATATATATAAATGCCAAAATTCAGCCTTTGTAATTTGAAAGACAGACTTTAATCTGAAGGCTTTACGGGAATGTTAGGTGAAACTAGTAACAAGCATTTTCCCCCTCTGCCACCTTTTTTCCTTAGGACCCTTGGTTCAGTTCCTGTTTTCATGTTGTCTTTTCCAGCTCTTTGTCCCATCTCCTGCGTGTGTATCTGCGTGCCTGTGTGTGCCTCTGTGTGTGTGTGGTTTTTTTTTAATATTGTGACACTCTGCTCCCCCTTAATAGGAATTCTTCCTAGAAATAGCGCGCACATTTCTAAAGGACCCTTTTCACAGTCCTTTTCTTTTGGCTCTAAAATGATGTATATGTAATTGGTAATTAAAGGTGCAAGCTCTCTTCAATATAAACAATATTGCTCAATGTTAGATCATTAAAGGGAACCGCAGCACTAAATAATTACCTTTTGCATCGTGACACACTGTTCACAGGCATCCGCTCCCTTCCCAGCAGTCCCCTGTTCAGGGGGTTATGGTTACATTTTCACTAAGGCAAGGAGGCATCTTTCCATGATATAAATTGGTGAATTAATTATGTAATATTGTCTTCAGACTCCTTTTAAACTTAGATTAAGGGGAAAAAGGTAGTTAATGGTTTTCGGAATGAGTATTGTGCTGTGTATTTGGTAAGCTAGGTGTGAGTTGGGAAGCTGAAGCCTTCCCATGCCCATCGTCTGCTCCAGCAGGATGGTCCGTGCTCGGGCACTTCTCTGGGGTCCCAGTCCTTTTCCTGCTGCCGCTGGTGCTGCTGCTGCTCTCTGCTTTGCTGTTGGTGAGCTCTGATGCAACTTGTAATACAGCTGGTAGATACACTGATCAATTATTTATTCTGGAAGGCGAAAATGGGGGCGATTCTTTTTCTAAACTGCCTTTTTCAAGGCTCAGCCATTTTTGTTGCCAGGTATAACATCTGTTTATCTCAGTCTCACTTCTTTGAGATATTTGTGTCTTGCTTTCCCCAGGAAATCCATAAGCAAACCGCTCGGGCTAATGGAGAACATTTTTCCTCCTATTCCTTTAATCCTGGTTCGGTTAGAGGTCTCACTCGCTGATTTACATACTGTTAGTTCTTCTCTTTTGTTCAGCCCAAATCCTATAGTCCTTGCAGAGGCAAAACAGCCTTAGGCAAAAGTCAGTGGAAATTTTGCCCAAGTAAAGACCAAGGTTTGTATGATTTGGCAGTTACATGGCAGAACAAGAGAAAACAAACCAAAAAACACGTTTTGCCCCAGAAATGGATTGTGATCCATAATTATTTTATAATGTAAGAATTATCGTCAAAATACCCATTAAAAACGCACGGTGTTTTAATCATTGTGAAATGAGAAGTTACTTATTTCTTAGAAACTGATGCAGGTCACTCAGAAATGCTTTCCCAGTCTTTGAGGGTAATGGTATGAAATCCATCGGGTCCGTGGGCAAGATTTAAACAAAAAACTTTTGTTAACCTATATAGCAACTGTAGGGGTATTTGACATCAGGAAAATGAGTGGAAGATTTCAGGCTCAGCCAATATTCCAGTATGTTAAATAAGTGCCTCATTCTCTTTCCCACTGTACACACTTTTGAAACCCCTTAACTTCTCATGAGATCGTATCCTGCTTACCTTACTCTTGCAAACAGTTTGCTGTAATTCGTGCTAATGGGTGCTCATTTAACCTTGCCGGTATCTTTGTAATGGGGCAAGGTGGTACAAATTTGGTATACCACATGGAGCCTGATCCTGCTTGTTCGGAGCACACAAGCACTTTTCCCCGCTCTCTCTGAAACAGGAGGAGAGGCTTGGGTGCTTAAGATTTGCTGGATGGGGCCTTGGCCAGATGGCTGGGAGATGCGGTGGGAATGAGAAGGTGGGATAAAAAGAGAGGAACTATTTCAGAAAGTGACTCGAGGCTCGAACGTTTGCAAAATGGCTCTTTGCTGATATCTTTGCAGCGCTGGCAGCAGTGGGAAGGAGCTGTCAGGAAAGCTATGCCAGGTCAGCCTTTCCATTTTGTTTCAGGCAGGCTTGGTTGCAAAATATATTGAAATCATTCTGGGAGAGCGGAAAAGCTGAAAAATAAAAGATGTAATCAGGCTTGGCTTCTTTGGGGGGGTGGGGGGAGGCTGGGCCTCTCGTGATGCATCCTTCAGAGTCTGTGAACATTCAAAGCAATCTCTTTCTCTTCTCCCCTCATCCCTTTCCTCCCTTTTTCTCCTTGTCCATGTAAAGCAGAGGCTGACCATGTGGAACCGGCACTCGCCGACGAGGATGAGAGCCTGGCAATAGCAGAGCCGGGCGGCATCAGCATCGCCGCAGGCGGGACAGACCCCGACTTGTTAACCTGTGGACAGTGTCAGATGAACTTCCCGCTGGGAGACATCTTGGTTTTTATAGAGCACAAGAGAAAACAGTGCAATGGCACTGGTGGTGCCTGCTATGAAAAGAGCATGGATAAGAGCAGCCCTCCCCCCTCCTCACGCGCCGAGCTCAGGAAAGTGTCAGAGCCAGTGGAAATCGGGATCCAAGTCACACCCGATGAAGAAGACCGTCTTCTCACGCCTACAAAAGGAATTTGCCCCAAGCAGGAGAACATTGCAGGTACAGCATGTTTTACACTCAATCAACTGCCTAGGTAATCTTTTAACGAGAGCCCTCTAGAAAGTGCCATGAAACAGAGGCTTCAGTAACAGGTCTTTATAGGAGCCATGGGTCTGGAGGATCCTCACGGCTACGCAGGGCTCAGCAGGGCTGTCCACCCACCTTTAATTCAGTGTAGCTATCGGCGCAGGGCCAGCTCCCAGAGACAGGGGCCTCTGAATCCGCCGGGAGAGCGAAGGGGCAGCCTGTACACGTAGGAAAAAGCAGAACACTGGGGTCAGAAAGCATTTTAGGAGCATCCTTAAGCAGGTAGCAGTGGCGGAGGGATAGGGGACTTTGGTGAGATGCTCAATTCAGTGCAGTACAGATACCCATTGTCACATGCAGACCCACTGGGAGGAACCAAATCCTGACCCCACTGAAGTCAGTGGAAAAATCCTCTTCCCACTGACTGCAGTAGGAAGAGGATTTGGTTGTGAGGGGCTAAAGCAGTGGTTCATTAAGTCCTTGCTTGTTCCTTCTGCTGGGGTAGGTGTCAGCTTCCTGGTCTGCACTGCTGCCTGTGCCGCCTGTCCTGGGTCTCTGCAGATGGCTAGAGTCGGGTGGGTGACGCCTCCATTCACATCCATGCCCCAAACGGGGCTTCTGGATGAGGAGACAACAGCCCAGGCCAGCCTGGCTGAGCACATTGCAGGCATTTCTTTTTCTAAAACCCTGTACGTGGTGCAGTTAACATTTACTCAGCGGACCTCCTCGGCTCAGAGGTGGGCAGGCAGGCGATGGTATCCACCTGGGTGAGCTGCTGTGCAGCGGTTCCTGCAGAGCGCCCAGCACGGGGCTGCTTCCGTCGTGCAGGGCGTTTCTCCCCTCTGCAGCGGTGTGTTCCTCTGCAGCAGTGAGAGGAAGGCTCTGCTCCCTGCTAGGGAGTGGGAGTTTTACGTTACACAGCAGGATCTCCCCTCAAATGGGCCTTTTTTTTGTTCCAGTTGACTGTATCCCATACAGAGGACCAGTGGCAATTTGTCTTTGCTGCCACTACCCCGATTTCTCTAGGAATTGTCCTATGACATTAGATCTGACAGTCCAGGATCCTGCCTGTAGTAGAGATGTTCCCATGAAGGGATCCCCAGAAGACTTGTGAGAGGCTCCTATCTTTGCAATCGAAGCTTAAGAGATTCCTGCTTTCAGCATTGGAGGTCTCTGAGTCAGTCCCCAGCATCTCTGATGGGCTTGGCCATCATACAAATGAGAATGTGGGCTTTGAGCTGCTGCAGTCTTCAGATCTCCAGATGATCTGCCTCCTAGGAGAGGGTGTATGCCACCCATTCACTACCTTGTTGTCTTCTACGAATCTTTTTTGGGTGCAGTCACCATCTTGGCATGGGGCAGCTGGTAGCTTTGGGGGCATAAGCAGTGGCCACCTGTGCTGTAAGCAACCCTACTGTAAGACCTGACCCCATCCTTTCCTCATTGTTTTTCAGCTTTCCCGATGCTTTTGCAGTTATGAATGCATTTCTTGGCAGAGATGACTACCTCATGGTGTAGCAGCTTTGAGGGCTAGATTTTTTGGTGGGAGCAGAAGAGAAGTACTCAGGACCTTCTCCTCCAGTCTGCTGAAGGACTCCTGAATGGTGCTGAGCACTCTCAATAGGTGTTGACCCCTGCACGAGCTGGTGGCGCTCAGCCCCTTGCAAGAGGGTGCCCAGTGCTTAGTAAGGTTGGTCCAGGAGGCCTACGCTGTAGTTGCAGTCCAGATCTCATCTCTTACTAATCTGTGCCCAAGTTCAGTCCATAGTGAAATACCTCAGTGGCTATACCCAGCACAGAGCGTGCCGTCCCATCCCAGCTTCTGGGGGTCAGCATCAGTATAACTAACGCTTTTGCCATGCAGAAAGCCTGCTGGGGGAAGGGGTGAAGGGGATGTTCACGTGTGGAAAAGGCATAAAAAAAAAAAATCTAAAAGCCAATCTGGAGCACCTAATCTCTTTCAGACTAAACTGAATATCAAATGAAAATATGTAGGAAAGATTTTGAATTGAGAAAAATAAAAGGGTTTATCATTTGATTGGCATTTTCTCAGCAGTGCACGGAGATAGGGACATCCACTAAATAGTGCAGTAATAATGCTTTCTCAATTAGGAGCCCAGCTCCGAGATAAAAAGGTGCAGTGTCCTTCCATATTTTTTTTAATAGCAGCAGATAGTTTTCAATAGTAGGATAAAAGCCTCACATTACAGCCATGGAGGGTAGCCATGAAAAACCCACAGAAGTCATTCACTGGAAAGGCTTTAGTGGGATATACCAAACCCCTTATTTATATTTCAATAGAAAGGCTTTCTGCATTAGCCAAGAAAATCAGAATCTGCATTTAACATTAAAGGTATTTCCCAGTGAGCGGCTGTAGAGCATTGTTGTTAGATTTGTTAAAAAAAGAGACTAAATACGATTTCATAAAAGGGAAACTTAATCTCTAAGGCAGCTTTCTCCCACCCTGCCACCCCCTCCCTTTATTTTTTTATTTTTTTGGTAATAATGCAACAGCCTACAGTATTTTTACTTTATATGTGACGAAAGATATTCTTAGCCTTTCTGTACTGCGACAGGAAGAATGAATTTCTTTATTCCACCAAGAAATATGTAAAATAATCCCTTAGAAGTATGGGGAGATATGTTTGTTCAAAGCATTTAAAATGTTATTTTAATCAAAGGCACAAAACACTCTACATGCTGTGTCAGCTAAAGGAGACCATTACATTTTAACAGCAAATCATGCTCTTTTTCCCCCTCCTAGCCAGCCCCCCCCCCTTTGAAACTAACTTTTTTTTATTAAATAAAAAGGCAAAAAAGATTAAAGAATAAAAAAACTTCAGTGGCTCAAATGTATAAAGTAATTTAATATGGTGGAAGCATTAATTATTTTAGCTTAATTGAATTCTGAGGACTGCAGTAGTTGCATTTTTGTAGACAAGCTCTGTTTATTATTTCTTTGTGTAGATTAACAGTAAAGGAAACATAGATAACTTTCAGTTATTTATTGTAAAATAAATGTGTCAATTCATGTGTAAAGCAAGCTGTTCAAAGATAATTGAGTCTTTATATTTGAAGAGGGAAACCAGAAATCACCCACTCGCCACTCCGGCTCCCTGAAATATGCTGCCACCGCTGCTGCCCTCAAATAGGTTTCAGCTCCTCTCCTTGATCTTGTGT
Source organism: Pelecanus crispus (assembly GCF_030463565.1). Classification (NCBI taxonomy): domain Eukaryota; kingdom Metazoa; phylum Chordata; class Aves; order Pelecaniformes; family Pelecanidae; genus Pelecanus; species Pelecanus crispus. Next base: position 59,644,234 of record NC_134648.1, on the reverse strand, counting down.
TATTTTTGTAGACCTTCTAGTTTGGTCAGAATGATTTGTGCGGCCTTCTGCGGTGTGACTAAGCTGCCAAACCTTACAGCTTCCCATGGCTGAGTGTAGTGAGGGTACGTCAAGTGCTGAGCTTGGCTCTGCCCTTGCACCTCTCTCCCCTCTGGGCGTGAGGATGTTGGGATGCAGCACCGCGCCGAGCGTTCACCCTGGCGCAGCGTGCTCCGGAGTTCTGAGGTCTTTCCTTCTCTCTTTTTGCCTTTCTTTCTTTCTTTCTTTCTTGGTAACTCTGCTTGCTCTGGTCACCGAATGCCTCTTGACCACGTAACAGACCTTGTGCCGCTTCGAGGGAGGCAGGTAGTGCTCAGGAGCCTGCAAGAATTTGCAGGCACGCCATGCAGCTCTCCAACTGACATTTCTAGATACCAGTAGAGACAAAGGCAACTTTATCTCTGCAATCAGCTTTTAAAGACCTTCGGATAATGAAGTCTGTCATCTTTCCCTGACTGGTAATTTGCAAATCCATGCTTTTCAAGGTGCTTTCACTTAGTTACCACTGTCCGTAAGGTGTGTGGTAGCACGTTAGCTGGCACTGGGAGGACGTGACTTGCTTAGGAGCAGTTTGTCCTGTAAAGTTTTTCTTTTTTTCAAATCGGCTGACCTGTTTGAAAATCAGTTCTGCCTCTCGTACAGAGGGTGTGATAGCATCGAACAGATGTACCAGATTGTCGCACAGCAAAACACAGCCAGGCCAATGAGTTAGCTAGGAGTTATCAGTCACTGCTTCTTTCACTTCACTGCTGGCAGGTATTTTGGAAAAAATTAGACCACTGTTGTATCTTATACCTTCTTTTATTTTTCATATTTTATCAGATCTTGGGCATAACTGGGTGACCTGTCCTGGCTGAAGAAGGCCCTGGGGAGGTGGCTCCCACTGTCCTTTGACTGATGGTATCTCCTGTCCTCCTCACGGCCCTGCTGGGCTTGTGGGCCACCAGGCAGTTCTTCAGCACGGCTCTCTGAAACAATTCAGGTTAAAGAAAAAGTAGGAGTCGGCTCGTTTTCAATGCTGGATGGTTTCAGAGAACCCTAGCAGAAGCGGGAGCCTTGGTGGGGCAGGCATCACTTGGACCAGACCTTCTCCAGCTTCACTGGCTGGTCTGCATGCTCCAGGCGGACAGAGAACCACACCAGCTGCAGAGGTTCACTAAGACAGCATAGGTAATTTCTGCAAAGACGGTGCTAGCAAAGGGGAGGAGGTTGATTGGAATTCCTCATTCATCCTGTCCCGGCCACCAGTGCTGGGCTCCATACATTATGTACTTGAACTAGATGTGCATCGTGAAAAAAGGGTCCCTGTCAGAGGCAGGATTTAACTGCAACCCCTGCTCCATGAATGTTCATTTCAGGCTTTTGAATGGTAAAACTGCCAGTGAGAGAAACTAAATAACTCGCATGTGCTGGAAGCCAGAGATAAACACCGCCGCAGGTTGCCATGAAATAGGCTATTTGATATATTTAGAATTGTTATTTTTCTCCAAATTAAGATTAGTTAAATCCATGTGTGTTGTGTGAGTGATTGTTAACTCAATGGCATGGATTATCCCTTTTTCAAATCATGACAGCTAATTATTATTGCTGTCTACCCTGAGACATTCACTTACAATGTACCATTATGGACCCGCGCACCCATATTAACTGTAGGACTCAGACAGCCATCATGATGCCTTCACACGTGAGGGGAGGAAAACGCGAGCTGAAACAACCCGAGGCCTGTGGCAGCGACGCTGGGCAGTTTGGGAAGAGGCGTCCTGAGCAGCGCCGAGCCAGCACGGGGCACGGGGGCCATCCCCTTCCCGAGGCCGCCGTGGCACCCGGTCCGGCTGCCAGCACCTCCCCAGGGTGGTAGGTCTTGCAGGGGTGACTTGTCAAAGCCAGGCCAGGAAAAACGCCACACGGGGAAGCAGAGGCTTCCAGAATTGTGTGGTAACAGAAACTCGTGTTGCAGCTGAAATCCTTTTTGTGAGGCTTTTCCAGGCTTGTTTCTTCCCTTGCATGTGCCAGGCTTTTCCTGAGTGCAGAGGAGTTACCTGGCCTCCTCCTTCTCCTCCTCTGCAGCTTCACCAGGTATTTAGCAACGTGTTTTGCTAATTGGAGCAGCTGAGCAGCAATGGGGCGGGGGGGGCACTGAAGGTGTCAGCTGCAGCGGTGCTGAGAGCAGGGTAACAAGCAAGCCTCCTGCCCCCCGGGACCTCGGCTGAGGTCCTGGCTTGGGTCGCGGGGAGGAAAACCAGCCAGGTGATCTCAGCCAGAGCCCTGCTTGCGCCCGGGCGGGGCGGAGGGCACGTCCGGGGAGCCTGGCTCTCCTCCGGGGAGCCTGGCTCTCCTCCGGGGAATGGGGCACCCCCAGCCCGCGGGAGGGGCCCGCGGTGGCAGCTGCCCTCCCCTGGCTCGCTGCAGCTTCAAGCATGGCGAGGGGCTGCCGAAACGTTGACGGCTTAAAGTTTTAAGGCTGCCGGTGGGGCCGGGTGGAGGGTCTCCAGGTGATGCGATCCCCCGCTTTAGGGGATCCTTGGGGGAGCCGGCGCAGAGGGCATCCTGTGGCGGCTTGGCAGCCCCCGTCCTCGGCGTGCCCCCCCAGCTGGCAGCGAGGGACAGCGGGGCTGCGGCCGCTTGGCGCTGCACAGCATCTCCCGCCAGGGCGCGGGTAAGCACCCCGCTAATCCCGGCAAGAGTTAAAGGTGAGAAACCTGCCGATTACGAAACCTTCTCTTTCCCCTTACTTGAACTCCACCGCACCCATGTGGCGCGGCTCCAGCACCCTCTGCTCAGCCCCGGCCCCGGGGGCCACCGGCCGCCCTCTCGCTGCCGCCATCTCAGCTTGCCCCCCGCCGTGCCCTGCCCAGGCTCCGGCCTCGCCAGGCACCGAGGCTTTGCCGGCATCCCCGAGAGTCAAGTGCGAAATTAATCGCACCGAGTTTTAAAAGCAGACTAAAAAAAACCGCTGAAGAGGCCCTCGGTTCTCCCTGGCAGTTTGAGCCTTTTGTTTTGTTCCCCTCACCATCCTGTTTTTCAAACTTATTTTCTGCGCCCTGTGCGCAGTTAGCCGGACTCCCACGGGGCCGGGACAGCAGGTGCCAGTGCTGGGGGGGCGGCGGGGGGTCCGGCTCGCCCCACTCCGCCCTAGTTTCACCCGGGGTGACTCCCCTGAAACCGGCGGTGCCATGCCAGATCGATCGGGCGGCGCAAGCGGGGCCCTGCCCCTGAATTGACCGGGTGCCGAACTGCAAAACGGGAGCTCGCTGCTGTTGTTTCCTCTCTCTCTAACCTCTCTTAGTTACAGTCATCTTCGGTTTTACGTGTGACAATGCTAGGTAAAAACCTTTTCGACAGAAGTGCCATTTTGCAGGCTGCTGAGAGGGTATTTAAGAAGGTCATTCAGTACACGTGGCCAGAGTCGTCTTGGTCTGGGTGGGTGCGTATCAGGAGTCACTCTTTAAGAGCAAAACTTGCCTGTTTGCACCAGCTTGGCACTGCCGTTACCCTCTTTAAATTCAGTGAAAGGACTCTGGACTTACTCAGAGGTAGAGCCCACTCAAAATGTCCCTCAAAAAAATTGGGTTTTTTGCCTTTATTTGGGCCCTCTTGTGAAACTACTTGGGCCATGTGTGGGAGACCAGAAACCGTGTGTATATCTGATTATTATTAGCATGGAAAGATTGGTAGATTTTTTTTAGGCAACGCTAATGGTAAATGAATAAAAGGCACTGGTCAGCCAGTCATTACTCATTTTTCTTGACAACTTTGCGAGCAACTGTTAGGAGCAAAAAAGTAGTTCCCAACCGTTCTATAGACTGCTTTGGCATTTGTGTGGATGTGACTAATAGCAATAGGCTTGCGCTCAGTGGAGTTACTGACTGCAAGAAAGGAGTTTTTGTGTGTTTGCAGGGGAATTTTGCACTGGGATGTAGCCGAAGGAAAGCCGGTTGCGTGGAAGTACTATAAAACAGAAAAGCTCCCATACAGATAGAAAAAGTTGCTGTTCCTCTCCGACGGTGAATAAATACATAGAGGCACAGAAACGGTTCCTTTGCTTCAGCAGGACAGAAGTGCTGCTATAGCATGAGGCTGCCTCCCTTCATGTCTTTTCCATAGATTGTTTTTCTTTCTCAGCCCGTGTTTGAACTGTGCTGCCTATACACACAGTGACCAAATCGGCTGTGACATAAAGGTTGAACCTTTCTAGGGTTTTTTGGAGATTGGAACATTTTTCTATCATAACTGGAGAAAAAAACCCCTGTGAAGTAATCACACTTTTTGTACAAGAAAGGCTTGGATTTCTATGTCATGTCACATAACTTCAAAGGGCATAGATTTGGGGCTGAGTTTCAGCGCTGGCTTCGGTGGCCAAGTGGAAAGATGGGAGCCTGGAGGGTGAGAAATAGAGAGAGGCCAGGTATAGAAATAAAACCGTGTTTCTCAGCGGACAACCCTGGAAGCCTGGAGACACTGGGCAGCTCTCGGCTTGGGAGATGCACGCACTCACTCCAACGACAGCATCCTTTTCAGCATGGTTCCTTCTCCCCGTTCCCTCCCACCCTCCAAATGGTAATTGGTGGGCCGTGCAGTAGAAATGTTATAAAAAAAAAAGGGAAGAAAAAGTGGGTGGGTGGGGTATCTAGGGATTTGGTGTCTAAGCTCAGGAGTTAAGCCGGAAATCCCAGAGATGTAATGAAAACAAAACGGACTTTTCACTCGCGCTGTGGCATTCTGGCAGTGAGATCGCTTTTGTGAGCCAATGTTTTCATTGTAGGTTTTCTCGAGAGAAGTAGTGGAAACGAATCGTTAACCCCTTAACAGGAACGAATGTGGTTGCTGCAGCGGGGAGAGGAGAGCCGTCTTGGCTCCTAGTTGCCATGTTGGAGAGCTTGGGGGTGTGTGTATGTTTGTGTGTAGTGGGGAAGGTGGGGTAGATACTGCTTGTAAGGAGTTTAATAATCTTAATGGCAGATGTGAAGTGGTTACTTAGCGGTTGTTGTTTTTTCCTCTTTGCATGTATGCCTTTGCAGAAAGAGTGGAGCACGGTCAGCACAAACCACTGTTAAGCCCAACAGCTCTTAAACTCGCTCTTCTGGCTTTGGGTAGCGTATTTCTTGAGCGAGAAAAGGGGGACACCGCTCGCCGGTCCCTTGGCAGGGTCATAAAAGCTGCAGATGGAAGAGACCTACCAAGTAGCAGATCCCACTTTTCTCGCAAAGTGGAAGTACAGGATGCGTGTCTGTCGCAGGCGTGTTACGTATATAGCTGTAAATGTCCAGCAGCCTTGGACGGCGTTCAGCCTTACAGGAGTAAGCCCCTTCATTAAAAACAAGGGAGTTTGGGGAGGAAGGGAGGTGGGAGTGATTAATCTAATTTACCTTAACAGCCACTTTCGGTGAAGAGATTGTGTATCCCTGTCCTCCATGCTCTGATTAGGTTGCATTTTATTTCTATATTTTATTTCATCTTTTGATCACGTCTGGCACTTACCGTCTTTCTCTCGCCACTCTCTCATTAGGGTATTTTATCTGCACGTATTCTTGCAAGCGGTATAGAGCATCAGCCCTCTGCTCTAGCTAAAGAGCATCTCATCTACCCTTTAGCATCTCGGAGAGCAATTAAAATCATTGTACACCTTCCTCCAGCTGCCCTAGGTCCTCCAGTCCAGCCCTTGCGTGCAGGTTGTGGGACTCTTGGTGCCGTGCAGACTTTGGACGTAATAGCATAGCTGCTGCAAGGGGCTGTGTCTCTGCAGCTGACCTTGCTCAGCGCGCCTGGCCTCTGAATAGATGTTTGCCTTCTTTCTTCGCACTTTGACAGCTCCCCCCCTCCGCACTCCAGCCCCTCACTCTGCCCCAGCCCACTCGTCTGCTCACGCTGGGAAAGCACTGCAGCGGCGAGGTATTTGTGGCTGAAACCGCCTTGGCAATGTGCAGAGGCTGAGGAGAGCGTCGGTTCTCCCGCACGCCCCTGTTTGAAGAGGGGAAAAATAAGAAAGGAAAGAGATGCTGCAGAATAAATGATCGTTCGACATGTTTTTTATGCCACGCTGCTTTCGTAATGGTCATTTAAACAAGGTGGAGTGGTGGGGGAGGAGAGAACAAGACGAGACTGCAGACAAGGATTAAACAGCACTCTTCTTCTTTTAAGACATTTATTATTTTCAGAGTCAAACCTGTAGCCAGCTAATGTAACTGTAAAAGTCTCCTTTGAATTATTGGCGAGGCGCTCTGAAGTCTTCTATTACAGCTGATGTACTTGCACGCAGGCAAAATCCAGATTTGAATTTAGCACCTACTTGTTTTATTTTCTTTATTAAACCGACTCCCGGCTCATTTTTTCCTTTCAATACCCGCTTTTCGTTTCCCGTTTTCTAGAGTGCCCTATTACTAGCTCATAAAAAGAGTTAGAAACTGAAGCGAAGTTTCCTGAGCAAGAAGGAATTTTTTTTTTTTGGCCTTTTTTTTTTTTTCCCCCTATGGCTTGGCCCAGAGCCAACCTGTCTTTCAACAAGTAGAGAGCCATTCCAAGTTGAAATTTATAGAGCAGAGTCCAGGTTCAAGGGCTGAAGCCCGCCAACAGCTCCAGCCTCTTTGTTACTGATTAATTCTGCAAGCGGTTCAGCTGGTTTGCTCACTTCTGCCTGCTCCTCACAGCACCGCAGCGCTTCGGAGCTGAGCCGGCTGCTGCTTCCCCCTCCCCTGCTTTTCAGCAGCGCTTTCACCCCTCACTGTACAGCACCCCCCCAAATTCATTTTAACCCCATGCAGTCCAAGCTGCACTGAGTCGACTCTACGGTAAAACTATAAAAAATCCTTTCCCTCCGCTTTTTTTCCCCCCTCCTTTTTCTTTTCTTTTCCCTACAGCTAATTTTAAACGTCTGGAGCTTCCCATTTCACTTCAGCTCATATTAACGATTGCTTCTTGGCATCGTTTGGAACCCAAGTTCCTTGGTTTTAATTAGTTTACTCAAACGCACGCAGCGGGGCAAAATAGTTTCTTTCAGCTTTACCTGCAAAGGATGTTTCCTGTCTCAGCGAGGGGGTTTCCCTCGCGGAGGGATTTGAAAGGCAGAAGTTTTTCAAGTGGTCTCAATATGGGGCCCCACAAAAGTGAGTGTGGGAGGTGAGAGGGAGAAAGAGCAGGAAGAAAAAAGGAGAGAAAAAAACCAACAAGAGTTTGGGAAAGTACCTTGAAATGAGGATGGTCCCAATCCTGCAACAAACTGGATGTCAAAGCGTAACCTTATTGACGTCAGTGGGGGTTTTGCCATTGGCTTTAGCGAAGGCAGGATTTCATCCTTAGCCTGCGCCGAGCTGTAGGTACGCCAACGGTCCTCTTGCAGTCAGCGGGATTACTGATGTGCAGAAAGTTAAGCATGTCTGTAAGTGTTGGCAGGATTAAGATCTATGCTGGTATTTTCAGACCAAGTGAAATGCATGTGGGAGGTTTTTAAAGAAGAAAGTGCATGGGAGTTTTAAAAAAAGGAGAGTATAGCCGAGCCTGCCATTTTTAAGTGCCTTGGGGAAAAACCTGGGTTGCTATTAAAAATATCGCAGGACTAATGTGTTACTAATTGTGACACAATTAACTTCTTAAAAGTATTCGATTGTGAGTCCCAAGAAAATAAAAGGATGGGGATGAATAGCTAGAAATTCAGGCCTGCGTTTCGGTTTAAACATTTCTTTTCCATGAACAAGATATAAAAGCAAGCCTAGAGGTTCACTTTACCGTGCATCTTGGTTACTCTGCTCCTAGAAGTCTACTTCTGAGTAGGTTATTTGAAGAATTAAAAAAGGACAACAACAAAGAAAAGAAGCTCAAACCCAGTAGCTGTCTGAGACCCCTATATGTGGCTTTACCACAAAGCTCTTAAATTCTTGTTTAAACATTTCTCCAGAGCTGTTACTCAGGAAATAAAAATGTGTGCTGTTTGTCTATAGCAGATTAAAAGTTTACCTTTAATGTGACAGCTTCTCAAATCTAGTGTCGGAAACATGCCTCTGTTTTATGGTATTATGAAACAGGTCTGGAGCAGAAACGATACATTTAACTAAGAGAGAACGAGAGAGAATTTGTAGGTTTCTTTCTTTAATGGTTTATAACCAGAAACCTTTTCTGTGTCTGTCTCTGAAACTTTTGTGCATACAAGTGGCCAGCACATGTAAACCACACTTCGAAATTTAACAGTTAACCTTAAAAAATCTTAAGTTCAGCAAAATGGAACGTTTTTTTTTAGTCAGGGACAGGTCTTTGTAATGATCTGGCAGAAGAATCTGAAGTTGTTTTTTTTCTCCAAAACATTCATAATTTCAGCAGTAGAAAACTGAAGCACACCCGAGCTCTGAGAAGGCTCTCTCACATCTGCCTCCGCCTGTGTGCCGATTCCCTGGGGTCCCATTTATAACAATCTAACAAGATAGAATCTGCCTTTGAGTATCAGTAAATATGGCTAAAGATCACAAAACTGTACGCATAATTGTTCAAGACTAAAAGGCAGCATACAGTGTTTGATTAATGTTTATGGTGCAGGGCCTTCTTGCAGAAAGAAGGTAAAACAGTAGCCCCCAAGCCCCCCTAAAAACCTCCCTGAGCCCTCTCTCCAGCCCCCTCAGACTCTGCTGAAGGATGCTGTCCTCATTGTGCAACGTTCATCATTTAAGATGATGCACTTTATTTTTGGTTTTGAAGTTGATCGAGGATACCTGATCGGAGCTGTTTCTCGAAAGAGATGCACAGGGTAGTTTTCTGTTCGCAGCGCTAGTACCCAGGAGCGAAGGATGTCTTTGCTGACCACCATAAGCGCCCATCCCTCAGGTCAGGGGGCTTTTGACAGTGCATTGTCTTGGACTGGCCTCATCCTTACCATGTCTGCTCTATGGATGAGGAAGAACACTCTCAATCCTCAGTGCTCCCTACTTGACAATTAACGTTTGTTAGAAATATTTAAGCAGGGGGAGATTATGGATGCAGCGGTGTCTCAGAGACCCCTAGCAAAGGCACCTGCTTGTGTTGGAAGGACTGATGAGCTGGATTGATGAGGTCTCCATTGGCGCTGGAGCCTTAGATTCATAGCATTGTTTAGGTTGGAAAAGACCTTTAAGATCATCCAGTCCAACCATTAACCTACCATTACCACTTGCTGGTGCTCAGGCTAGGGTTTGTGCTGGGCGACGGGCAGCTTGCAGCAGGCGTTACCTAGGTGGGGTGGTGCACCGGCGGGTGGGTTGTCCTCTCTCCCTCCGCAGGAAGCTGGGGAACTCCTGTTGTCTTTGCTGTTGGGAGACTTCCCTGCTGTCTGGAAAGGTTTATTTTTTAGAGTGATAGTGAGTGGACAGTGCAATACAGATGAATCTGTTTCTCTTTTATTAGCTCTTTTAAGACGCGTGTTTAAATGTGTTCACTTTGCTTTTCAAATGGTAAATGTCAGTGTTTTAAATATCACTGTTAACAAAACAAAACAAAACAAAATTAAAAAAATAGGTCTTGGAAAATGCCCAGGACAGGACTTTGTTAAAATGCTGGTCTAGAAATGGCAAAGGTGACTCTGGACATGCACAGAGAGGGGAAGACATGGCAGAGCCCAGAGCAGGTCCAGCGGCAGGGGAGAGCTGCGGCCAGCAAGTGGGGCTGGGTGCTGGCGAGGGTGCCCGGGGGGTGTGCTGAATTGGTGGCTGTGACTTTTGCAGTGAAAAACCCATGCTTTGGGGAACAGGGTCAGGGTACACAGAGGAAACCTGGAGGGGCAGATGTGCGTATGCTCCAGCGGAGTTTGTCTCTTACCGAGGAAACTGTAGCCTTCGGGGCGAGACACTGACTGGGGTGTGCAGAGCACTGTGCTAGCAGAAATACCACCCCAGTGTGCCATCAGAGAAGCAGCTTGGCACTTCCAAAATCACGCTTGAATACTTCTGTTTCCCACCTTCCTGTCCCTACACTTCTCCCAGCCCTGGCTGTGTGCTGGCAGTACTGAGCAGAGGCTAAACCCCGTCCCCCATAACCCTTCTCTAGGGCAGGTCTGTGTGGTTTGATGGGTAAAGCGCAGGAGACCATCAGCCCTTTCTCCGACCCTGCGATCCCACCTTTGTTCCCTCGAGTGGAGCAAGCCCAGGAATTTTTAGTGCTCGTTGCTGTCGGTTTTAACCCTCCCATCTCTTTGCCAGCACCAGCTTTAAACCGCCCACAGGAGATATGCAGATAGGCACTCTCATTTCTCAGATGAGGCAGAAGAGATGTGAGTGGCTTGATTTTCCAATGTGCCCGGCTGCGTCCAGCGGGGGCTCAGGGCAGCCTGCTGTGCTCAGCACCCCTCTGGATGAGGCCGCAAGCGTTACCGTCCAAGATGACAGCAGGGAGCTGGTGATGGCAGCGGGGCTGTCGCCGGGAGAGCCTGCCCTCTGGTTCACTGCTCACAGCCCTACCCTTTTGTGCGTGCACTGATATTTGTGAACAAGCCCAAATCCCTCCAGGTCTCCGTGCCATTAGCAAGTTCCCCCCCTCACCAAAGTCCTTGGCAAAACGGTGGGATTAAACAAATGCGAAATCATAGGCGGGGCACCGGGGAGGGTGGCGATCAGTCCTGTCCCCTCTCGCAGCCCGCGCACTGCCGGTGAGGATGGATGGAGGATGGGAGGCTTCATGCCACTTCCCGGAGCCTCAGCAGCGTTGCCGCCGTGGGCATGGCGCCAGAAGATGGCTTCTGCCTCGTAATTGAATACGGAGCTAAGGAAATTTCACTTGCGAGCGTGCGATAGGGCCCTTCCCCGCACAGGGAGATGGGAGCCCCAGAGCCGGGTGCCTCAGGCGAGATCCTGTCCGAGTTTGGCTGCGTTGGGATGAGGATGGGTGCCGTCACCTCCACCGTGGGTGTCGGTCCCAAGAGGAGCTGGGACTCCTCTGCACTGCATCCCCGCAACTGGGTGCTGAAGAAGAGGAGGAGGCAGGGGGGAGAGGGGTGGGGGGAGAAAAGAAAAGATCTGTGACAAAATCATGCGACACCCACGTAAATATTGTTTGTATGAATTGGGTCCTTCATCTTTTGTTAGCAGCAGCTTGTTAATTAACAGCAGATTAGTGCTGCTTTCTTCTGACACATGAATATATTTTGGGCTAGAAAATACTTGTACTCAATAAAACTGTGTGACTGAACAATTCAGAAAGTACCAGCGGAGCGCCGTAATGGATTCCCTTTTCATCCCCTCCCCCCCGCCTCCTCCTCCTCCTGCTCTAAATGCAAGCAGATTTCTGCAGTCTAGTGCAGAAGAGACATGTTAAACACAGCTAAATAAATCATGTTTACTCTTGGCGTTCTTGGTAGTGAAAAATCTGTTGGCTGTTTTTACTTCCTTATTTCTCAGCATTTGCTTCCTACCTGTTTTTGAGCCTGTGCCCAGAAATAGTAGTTTTGTCAAACGAGTGGATTATGCCAACCGGCAGTTCCCTCTGCCAAGGAAGCTGCTGGATCTCAAAACCCGGTGACTTCTTTCTTGCAGTGACACTGAGATTCTCCCCCTTCCTCCCCCCCCATATTAGAATATAAAATAAAAGTATTAAAATCTGGAGAAGGAGAAGAAGTAACCAGATCCTGGCAGTTTAAGAGCCCAGATTAAGGAAGTTGAACTTCTGTTCCAGAAGCCCTCCTTTAAGCTGTTTGTGGAGGTGAAAGCACTGGAGATAGCAATAATAGGAACCAGACATTTTCCCTTTCTCGTTATCATTCCTTGTCCCATTCCCCCCCTGCCCCACCCCCCCAATGGGTGTGGGTTTTGTTTCAGTGTTGGGTTTTATTTTCCCTCTACAGAGAGCTTTACAGCTGGGAGGGAGAGGTAACTAAGCCTTTATTTTAACCAAGTCGGCTAGTGAGCTCTGCTGTTGCAGGCAGCGGGTGATCTCTGGTTTTGGGGCCGAATTCTGCTCCTGCCCCTGTGCTCCCGGGCAGCCCCATAAACCTCTTGCTTGAGTGAGGGCTCCCGAAGGGGCTGAGCTCCCTTTGCGAGGTGGGGTGAATGCAGATGTGACAAAGCTGTGCACAGCTATATGTGCATATATATATGTGGCACATCTGCTGTTGTCAGCAGAGCTGCGCCGAGTGGAGGGGAGTGTAGCCCAAAAGGTAACTAACTCTGTCTTGATGCGGTCCTGGGTATGAAATGCTCCTCTTCGACCTCAGGTGGCAACTTTTTAGCCTGGACCCCATCCTCCTTGCTGCTGTTATCCCAGATGTCGGTGATCCCAGATGTGACTGTAACATGGATTACGAGCCTGGTGGACTCTCCCTGTTTGGTTTTAAAACTAGAAAAAAAGATCCTTTTTCCCATCAGAGCTTTGCATGTATTTACTCTTTGATCACATTGGAAGGGCCTTATCCTGTCTCCAGAGGGGCTTTAGTTCTGCTTTCAGTGGTAACAGGGATCTGGCCCATGCTGAATATTAGCATTTTAATGGCTTACTTAAAACCCCATTGCTGGTACACTCACAGGGCTCCCGGCAGGAGGAGAGTCCAGCTCTGGGGTTTTGCAAAGCGATGTTGCAGGCTGTAATGCCTGCTGAAAGAGAGGAGTGGGGATGGCCCATTTGTCGTAGATTATTAGTATTGTCAATAATAACATGTCTACAGAAGCCAAATTAATTCCTTCTTCCGCTTTACTAAGTCCAAGAAATGCCAGATCAGTTTCAGAACAGGGGAAAAAATAAACGGAATCAAAGTTTGTATGTTATGATTCCTCTGAATTTCTGGTGGGAATACTCTGTGATAGAAATGATATTTCCATAGGGGCATTGGCTGCCAGTTTGCTTAATTGCATTAAATAGTGGTATAAACCTCGGCAGAACATAAACCTCTGTTACAGCCAGTCATTAGAATATTGAATCATAAGGAATAATGATACCAGTGCTAACGTGTTATAACGGTCTTTATTATATTAGTGATTGAAGTGTTATTTAAAAAATAAGGTTTGTTGTAGCGGTCTAAGTGTGCACGCATATTTTCTCTGATCACCTATTTAAGAGACTAAAGACTGGGTTTGAATTTATTACAGGGAAATAAAAGGCTTGCTTAGAGGAAGAACTACTAGATCGCTGCTTATGATTTTACAATTTGATTCCGCTTGTCCTTAAGGAAGGTTCATAACGCTTACTTTGGAAATGCCACCTACATCTAGAAAATTAGGGTTAAAAGGACTACTTTGTTGAAACTAATTACAGGCTAGTTCAGTTTTTTAGTTGGTGTTATTTTAGAGATTTTGCTTGTAATGCAAGAGGTTCTAGAAAGATTTGGTTAGACTGTGATATACAGCAATAAGCTGCTCTTTGAGTATATTGACATTTTCATCAGAAACAAAACAAAACCCCACTAGACTTTATTTTACTGGGGTGATAGGTATGAATTTAATATCGCTTCCTCATCCTGACCATGGATGTTTGAAGGAATTCTTCTGCTTTACCTCGGTTTGTACCGTATCTCTGTTTCGTTATCTTTGGTTTTTTTTTTTAATACACTTTCCTGGGTAATCAACTTCAGCTTCCATTTCAAGCAGAGCTGATAGTAAAAAGGCTTTTTGTGTTTTATACTTTTATCTTATGGAGAAAGACGCTATTTTGTACAAATAAATGGGTGAATTGGGAGTTACGGGAAATCTGATCCAGAAAAAATATACTTCAGAAAAAATGTCCTGTACGCAGAATGGTTCTTGGTTTCTTGTAGTTGGCTTTGCTGTTAGTTTTGTGTCATACTGAAAGGAGTAGGGCATTCTTTTTATACCGTACTTGTATTTTACCTCTCCTGGTGCAGGGGTCAGTTATCCTGTCTAATTAGCACTTGTGACTGGCCAAATTCTTCTTGGTTCCAAGTCTTTGGGTGAAACTTTTCCTTGTGCTATTTAGCAGCAGGATTGGGCGCAGGTTCGCAACATGCTTCCTTGTGTAAATGAAACACTGCTTTATTATTTCCCTTTTTTAACTTGCATTATAATCTGAACTAGATTCCTCGTTGCTGCTTTTATCTGTTTGCTTTCTTTCATTACTTAAAAGCTAGTTAATTTTCTAGCCTCTTTTCCATTCAGAGAGCATTAGTTGCTCAGTTGTGCTGGTGTCCAGTAAATTGAGGACTGAAGCTTTAGATCCTCAGGGTTTCCCCTCATTTGGTGGATTGTTTTACCATCTCCAGTTGATTGCTCCACTCATTTAATTTGACAGATTCAGTTATCAGACTTGGGCCCGCTTGTACACATGCAGCTGGATTGGTTTTCCCCTGAGAGATCCAAAACTCAAAGGGAATCCTAATTTTAAAAATCTGTTGCTTTCCTGCCCCCCACGATCGCTTGCCCTGCTTTGGTTGTTTAAGTTTGCTCAGTGTTAGTGAAATGCTCTGCTGAGTGTGAACGTGCTCTGTGCACAAGGGAAAATTTGCAAATTATAAATGTGCATGTTAATGCCCCCCCCCCCCAGACACTGTT